>NC_033798.1:7034941-7130452 GCF_001876935.1 Asparagus officinalis
CCCCACCATCTCTCCAATAGCATCAACCTTTATCCAAAGATCTAGAAGCGCGTCTCTAGAGAAAGAGATAGAGATATCTCTCTCTCTCTCTCTCTCTGGCTTTCTCTCACTCTTTAACAATTAATTAACCAAATCAAATTAAAGAAACCGAGCAGGAACCAAACCATGGCTTTCCCTTCATCGCTTCCTCTCTATCTTGATGATCCCCCCACTTCATGGAGCCAAGTAAGTTTATTCCCTTCCCTTATCATCAATTAGCTTACTTCATCGATCATCATAAAAAGGGAATTAGGGGAGGAAAAAGTTAACCAAATATTCCATCTTTCCTCTTGAATATACTAATTCTAGGGTAGTAAATTTCTGCGTATGTTAGTTTATAAGTATGTTGTGTTTTCGCTCAAGTTAAGTAAGTACCCTTTACATATCTCTAATATTTTTTACAGCAGCAACAACAGCAAAATAAGCCAGTTCTCCTCTCCATCTTCAACCAACGAACAACCAGCAGGCGCCGCCGCAGCCGGCAAACTGGTGCCATGGATCATCATGCAGGATGGCGGCCGGGCTGCGGGCTCCGCCTCTACCGTCCCAAAGCCATGGCCGCAGCGGGCCGCCTGCGAAATCCCGCAACCCGAGGCAAGCCCTGAAATGCCCCCCCGCTGCGAGTCCAGACCAACAAGCACAACGTTCTGCTACTTCAACAACTATCCTTATCTGCAGCCGCGCCACTTCTAGTAAGGCTGCCGCCGCTACTGGACCTCGCGCGGCTCGCCTACGCAGGCGTCCCGGTCGGGAAGCGCAGTCCCTGCCGCAACACGAAGCGCAGCCAACAGCAAATCCAACCCCACCTCGGACTGCGCAAGGGCCACGGCATTCAAGGCCCGGACTTGGCCACCGCCTGCGCCCGGCCGCGCCGCTGACCAGGGCCCGCCGCGGTCGGCGGCGCGGGGCCCACCAGCATATTTACGTTGGCCTCCAGGGCTGCTGGCGGGGCAGCCGCCTGGGCAGAACATGGGGCCTGGGGTTCCCGGGGTGAGGGATATGGGCGTGGAGCAGTGGAGGCTTAACCAGCCTCCGGCAGATGTATGATTTCAATGAGCTGGTGAATAATGGAGGATCAACGGGGCAGTTTTGGGCGGTGAAGTGCGGGAAAAAAAACAAAAAAAAAAGAAGTAGGCTCCGGTGGCGGGCGGGAGGTGGTGGTGGTGGTGGTGGATGGATGATGAATTTGTCGGGGTTTAATTCTTCGTCGACAGGGAGTTTGCTGTAAATCCTTTTATTTGATAGGGTTTGAGAATGGAAGATGAAGAGAGAAGAGTAAGGATCTTCATTTGTCTCTTGATTTTATTTGGGTTTGGTGTTAACTATGTTTTAATTAACTCTTTATGTTATATTAAGTATTGTTATAGAAAAATTGGGTGTTCATGGAGGTTAATTTATGATGTTTCCTGTGAGGTATATATCAGTGAGCTCGAGTAGTACAAGTTTTTTGTGAATACAGTACTTTGATGTTAATTAAGTAACTAATTAATAGCGTTAATTTGAGATATAATTCAATTGAGGAGGTATCAAAAATTGAGGGAAGACTCCGTGACAGTTGAGGTGTTGTAGCTAGAGTTCCTTGTTTGTTGATATTTCTTGATTTACATTTATGGATAATATTAATGGTTTATATATAGAGCATTAATTAATATGTTATCTCTTGTGCCACTGGAAGTTTCTTGTTTAGAAATTTGAGTTATAAGCAGTTAGTAGTAGTGCAACTAGTTTTTGTTAAAATGGTTTAGTATGAAATGACTAACAAATTAGTAGGATATAATTTGAGGTTTATTTGTAGTTAGGATTTAGAATGATTTTGCGCAGATATAGGTAGATTATTGGCTAGACCCCTTGTTTGTTTTGTAGAAAATGCATATCGATGATATATGAACTCTTTTGCCCATTTTTTGGATGCTATAGCTGAAAATGTTGTTAGCTATAGTAATGTTCATGTATTGAATTTTCACTCTTCTGATAAGCTTGTGCTCAGAACTAGCCATCACTTTAAAAAAAAAGATAAAATAGGGCGAGATGCCCTATTAATTTATTTCATTATAACTGCAAATAAAATGATAGACTTTACATAGGATAATCAGTGATTATGGGGGAGGAAAACATCAAGCAGTTCATATATACTTGTGAACTAGGAAAGGACCTTTGTCATCACCTGTTATACAAATCAAATCGTAGATGCTTTGATAAAATCTCGTCCCTAGCTAATCAAAGTTTATACCATGCAAGTATTGCATAGTATAAATTGTCACACCCAGCTCCAATATCATGATACATGTACATGAGTTTTCAAAAAACCTAAAAAAGAAAAGAGAGCTAAGAGAGTTTCACAGCTCTACATTCTGTATATATACCACAACTCAGAAATTAATCCTCGACGACATCAACCGCCTCCTGCTGCAAAAGGTTATCGATTCCCTGCTCTTTGACAATTTCTCGAACAACCCTTGCTCTTTGACAATTATCATTTCTTTATGATAATTCTCTTTTCCTTTTTGACCAAAAATATGGGAATATATAAGAGTACGTAATTAAAAGAGCACCATGAGGTAGAGCTAAACACAATGATCAACCCCTCTCTTGAGAACTTTAGCTAAGAAAGATATGTGTTTATATTGTTTTCTGATATTTTTGAGCTCTTTAACTCCTTCAGGTTAATTAAGAAATCAGTATAATCTAAATTGAAAGCCCCTTCCTTAAAATTAGTAAGATTATCAACATTATTTTCTTTAATTTATGTTACAAATATGTCACAAACGTACTTTTATTGGCTACAATGTTCACTGATCACATTGCCCTAGATCCTAAGTTCCGCTTTACTTTCAACCATAACAATCAAAATAATGGTCTGAACAATTCCAGGGACAAAAGGAACATATTCTCTTTACAAATTTCAAATTTTTAGCTAAAGTTCTTAGACTTTATAATTTTTACCAATAAAAAAAAGCCTCCGTGAAGCTAGAATATTTCTTCTCCCTTTAAGTATGATACTACTAACTTTAAGACTCTGATACAATTGAATGTTAGACCAGATTCATATTCTACTCTAATATGTTCAAATTTTGAAATTTACACTGATTCAGATTATATGAGTACCACAGAGATCGAATATATCATCTTCATTATTTAATTATTGATGCAGACTACCTATGCAGTAATCACTTTTTCCTTCTTTTTTATTTATCCCATGTTTTTCTCTTCCTGACTAAGTTTGAGCATGATCGTGTAGATATAACTAATTTATACGGAGTCTTATAATCATTTCAATCATTTACTATAATGATGTTTGTAATTTTTTTCCCCCACAACCCTTTAAACGGCATGAGCCTCAATTTTCGTAGATGAAAGTAACCCGTCCTAAAAATCTTTTATATAGGTAGGGGAATAGCACCTGTGATCTGAGAAAAATTAATGAGAAGAAAGGAGGGAATTTTGGTGGTTTAAATAATAATATTTTAAATAGTCAGGAGGTGTTTTTCCTAGTAGCACAAGAATTGTGGACGAAGAAACCAAATATTCAAGCAATTTAATATTTTGAACGAATTTAATATTTCCTATCATCAATAAAATCCTTTACTTACCAGAAAAAAGATCGAATACAGAGAGAAGAAGGCCAAAGTGATGATTAGGTTTTTGAGGGAAAAGGGGATTAGGGTTAGGGTTTTTACGGAAGAGAATGAGGGAGCGATAGAGCTTCAAGCGGCGGCGACAGCAATGTCCAATCGAGCGGTCGGCGATGACGACGACAAGAGGAGTTTGAATCAGGGAAGAGAGCTCCGACGATGATGAACTAGGGCTTTTAGGGGAGAGGAGGAGGCGGCGAGAGAGCTCTGACGACGACAACGATGATGATAACGACGAGAGGAGGAGGGCGGCGCTGGTTTTAGCGAGAGAGATGGAGGGAAGCTGAGAGGGAGAGAGATCGAATTTTTCGGTGAAAATAGAATTTTGGGGGGAAATTTTGATGGGTTAATTTTTTTTATGAGTCAAAGTATCCTAGACAGAAATTTTCGTCTAAAATACCTGACCATTTTTAAAAAAATATTAAAAATAAAAGAACCGTCTAGGATACTATTCTAAATAAAAAATTCCGTCTATGATGTTTTATCCTAAACAGAATATTCTAGACGGAAATTTTCCGTCTAGTTTAATAGCAAACTAGACAGAAAATTTTCTAGACTTCCGTCTAGAATACACGAATTTCTACTAGTGTAGGGGTATTTTAGTTAACATTTGATTTTCATGTTCAGACAGTACTTTTGCGTGGTTAAGTATTTATAAAGTTTATATAAGGTACTTATCTCAGCATGGGCAAACTTAAGGAGGTATTGTAAAATTTACCCCCAAAATATATATTGTTCACATTAAAGATAGTAGTTCAATCTTTACCTAGGACCTCTCTCATAAGTCAAGTCAAACTTATGGTTTTCGGGCCAAATTGCCCACATGGAATATGTGGGCACAAAAGAGGGCCACAGTTCGCTTTCTTTGTTTGTTCCTTGCAATTATAATTGCAATGCAATTGTATGTGAGCGTAGTTACTACTGCAACTACTATAGCTCGCAGTTTCTTCTTTCGTTTTCAGAAAAACTATAATTTATAGACGGCTTTCTAGCGGTTCATGAATCATTACAGCTAGAGTTATAATTTGAATCAGACTTGAAACAACAAATATGTTTCTATAACGCCGTATTTCAAACTCATGGTGTTGTAACATTCTTAAATTTGAGTATTGTTTCGACGCCCCTGTCTGAATTATCGGCGTAGTTAAAACAACATACGGTTCCAACTACCCCAAACCAAACTCATCCTTGTGCAAATGTAGTTCCAGCATTTTAGGGGAACAAACAACTGTATCCGATCAAAAAAAAAATGTTTTTACTGCATGCAACTCTAAGTTACGCCTCCATGCAGTCGCAGCTTACCACACAATTGCTTAATTTGATTCATTGCTCTGGAAGAGCTGTACTTTTCATTTTTTTGGAGCATATGATTAGTGGGCTCCCGTCAAATTCATATGTTTTAGGGCTTACGTCAGAAAAAAAAGCAGAGATAAGAGATGCATACGCTACGTTTTCTCTTTTGGGCTTTGCTGATTGATGGTGAACCGTCACCATAGTTTGCATGTGCCGGATATTTGATAAAGCGGCTAATTGCGAATAGACCTCCTATATTATCTCCTACTCTCGAAAAGACTCTTTGTAGTTCTATTTATATAAACAGACCCCTTTAATATTATTGATCCAAGAAGGAATACGTTACCTTAGTGAACTTTTTCAACTAGTTAAAAGTAGGAAATGTTTTTTTTTTTTTTTTTGAGGTCCGCGGTCACCAATAGAACCATATGGGGGCTATCCATCTCCTCAAAATCTTTTTAACGATTTTAAGTGGGGGAAAATTCACTCCAGAGGCCTATTCGCACGATAGAAATATATGAAGTTTATTCGCGATTGGGTGATACTACAAGGGGTCTGTTCGGAGTTAACCCCCAACGAAACTATGATTGGGGATTAGAGAAGCCTAGAGGGATTTGACTTCCTTGTTTGATAATCTCACGATTGAAATGGCAACTAAAGTTAACACTTCTTTTCCGCCATAAAGAAGTGGAGAATCTCAAGTTATTTGTCTGTTTCCAGACCTTAGAATGGGATTATGATGGAAGCATACATGCAAAGAACCTCACCAATATATCACCACACAGAAAATGTTACAGGAAAGAAGAAAATGACAAGTCGTCGTTCCGAAATTATTGAGTTCGCCCATATGAATTCTATTTTTCCATTCAATTTCGTAGATGTAGACAAAAGTCAAAATGCAAAACAATAACCAACAGGTGTCTAATAATAGTCATCGACAAGCAGATAAATCCAGTGCATCAACAGAGCACACATTAGTTATGCGCGAGATTACATTCCTACATTTTGCAGTCAAGGAGGCATGCATTGGTTTGAACTGGAAACCTGAGTAAATTCGAAGAAAGGTATTCTAGTGCAAGGATGAACAAGGACACTGACTGTCGAATTCTCAATTCAAAAATGGATCTCGTACACAGAATCCTATCACTACGAATATCATTGCACAAAATTTTGCATCAGCTTTGACGGAAACTTTACTGGGGTAAATCATAAACGGTTAGAATTTACAAAATCAGCAAAAAAAAAATCACAGAAGCAAAATCCTCATCTCTAGCAAATTATGCAAATAAGTCAGAATCCCAACTCACGAGCTTCGGAGACGAACGGCCTCCAATTGCCCAAGTTATAAACTTCATCACATAATAATATACCGGCGTAAACAGCCCAAAACAATGCAGATTATATGGGGAGCACGTAAAAACAAGGTGAAGTAAACAGGATAGAGTAACCTAATGGAAATGAAGACAAGCTAGATAAAAGTTTCACTTGCTATTTAGAGCATAAAATCTAATAAAAGTTTCACCTACAATAAGAGCTTATAAAATTTGAAGTACCGAATGCAAAAGCATTTCCACAGCAAAATATATGACCAATATAAGATGGCCAAAACCAGAACAAAATGTACCAATCCCAAATTTTAAGTTCATGATATAACTTCAGTAGAACCCAGCAAATTAGAGAAAACTTAGTCGACCTCCTCGATCTTAGGCCCAGCACCGCTGCCACCAGCAGGAGCAGGACCATCCTCATCCATACCAGCCCCCATATCAGCACCAGCTCCCTGATACATCTTGGCGATAATGGGGTTGCAGATTCCCTCGAGCTCCTTCATCTTGTCCTCGAACTCGTCAGCCTCTCCCAACTGATTCGCGTCAAGCCAATTGATGGCCTCGTCGATCGAATCCTCAATCCTCTTCTTATCGTCCGCAGCCAACTTGGAAGCGATCTTCTCATCCTTGACTGTGTTCCTCATGTTATAAGCGTAGTTCTCAAGTGCATTCTTGGCCTCCACCTTCTTCTTGTGCTCCTCGTCCTCGGACTTGTACTTCTCCGCCTCTTGCACCATTTTCTCAATTTCATCTTTGCTTAATCGCCCCTTGTCGTTTGTGATGGTGATCTTGTTCTTTTGTCCTGTTGTCTTGTCCTCTGCTGAGACATTTAGAATGCCATTGGCATCGATATCAAAGCAGACAGTAATCTGAGGGACTCCCCGAGGAGCTGGAGGGATGCCCGAGAGCTCAAACTTGCCGAGCAAGTTGTTATCTCTTGTCCTCGTCCTCTCTCCTTCATAAACTTGGATCAGTACTCCAGGTTGGTTGTCCGAGTAAGTCGAGAAAACTTGCTCTTTCTTTGTTGGAATAGTTGTGTTTCTTGGAATCAACACAGTCATCACTCCACCAGCGGTTTCCAAACCAAGAGACAAAGGAGTAACATCCAAAAGCAACAAATCTTGGACCTTCTCGTTACCTTCACCACTCAAGATGGCGGCTTGGACGGCAGCACCATAGGCAACAGCTTCATCAGGGTTGATGCTCTTGCAGAGCTCCTTGCCATTGAAGAAGTCCTGCAGCAGCTGTTGAACCTTGGGAATTCTAGTAGAGCCACCAACGAGGACGACATCGTGGACAGTGCTCTTGTCCATCTTGGCATCCCTCAAGCATTTTTCGACCGGCTCCATGCACTTTCTGAAGAGATCCATGTTGAGCTCCTCAAACCTGGCCCTTGTGATTGTCGAGTAGAAATCTATACCCTCGTAGAGAGAATCAATCTCGATTGTGGTTTGGGCGGTGGAGGAGAGGGTCCTCTTCGCCCTCTCACAAGCTGTCCTCAACCTCCTGAGAGCTCTGGGGTTGCCCGTGATATCCTTCTTGTTCTTCCTCTTGAACTCCTGAACAAAGTGGTTTACCATTCTATTGTCAAAGTCTTCTCCTCCGAGATGGGTGTCTCCAGCAGTAGCCTTGACCTCGAAGATTCCCTCTTCGATGGTGAGAAGAGAGACATCAAAGGTACCACCGCCGAGGTCAAAGATGAGTACATTCTTCTCACCGACACTGGTTGCCTTCTTGTCAAGACCATAGGCAATGGCAGCAGCAGTCGGCTCATTGATGATCCTCATGACGTTTAGTCCTGCAATGACACCGGCGTCCTTGGTGGCTTGGCGTTGAGAGTCGTTGAAGTAAGCAGGAACTGTTACCACAGCGTTCTTAATAGTCAAACCAAGGTAAGCCTCAGCGATTTCCCTCATCTTAATCAAAACCATTGAAGAAATCTCCTCAGCAGCAAACTGCTTCTCCTCCCCCTTGTACTGAACGACAATCATGGGCTTGTCACCAGGGCCAGGAATGACCTTGAAGGGCCACAATTTGATATCGCTCTGAACAGAGGCATCACTGAAACGCCTCCCGATCAAACGCTTTGCATCTGAGACAGAGGTATCGAAATTAATACTTATCAGTGAAAATAGACGAGAAACAATGATGTAAGAAAGAGTTTGATCCAAGAATAACATATAGACAAAGCTTGATAAAGTAGACATTGAGATAATACAAAGAAAAACCTTTTTGCCTGAAACTATAATATGATTAACCTCACCTTACCCAACACAACCCAATTAAAAAAAACACACACAGAGTTCGTAGATACAAACTTTACCCAAATATCTAAAGTATCAAGCATAATTAACATATAAATTATTCAAGATTGACGTGCTATATTTGAGCAGGGAAGCTCAGACTTCAATAATGTTATTAGCCTAGCTGTAACAAAGAAAACAAGTACTTGATACAAAATAAAACAGAGAGAGCCTATAAGAGCAGCAATGATCAATATCAGGTTGATAGAATATTATTAGTTTCACAAACAGATCTAAAAGCTGGACAAGGTATAAGAACTACCAAAAAGAGATAAACTATACAATATACATTTGTGTTTAAGTTTGACAAGTTTAATTATAATTTGTGTGTAAGCAGGGAATAAACAATATATGACCTGCTTCAGTCTAACACGCACTGAAGAACAGAAATTAGTAAGGGGTGAAGTTTCTAGATTATACACGAACTCAAAATGGACTCAGAAGATGAGAAATATGATCCCCTCATACAAGCTCTTTGTAATGGATGAACGTATCCATGTATTATTTTCTGCAAATATATAAGAGTTTAGAATACTTGAATCGATTCTAAACCTCCAACCATAATATCAAGATCAACTCAAAGCTTGCTCTAGAGAAAATTCCTCCACTGAATCCATCCATCACAACGAGGGTGCAATATAAGAGACAGAATCGACTTAAAATTTGAATTTCCTCAAAACCTACTTATGGATCCAAGTACTGCTTACTCGTCTTCTCTTCTTCCATACTACACATGCCTTCCATATTTATGGTAATAAGAAAGTTCTCATGTTTGCTTTCTTTCCAATGTGAGAATATTCCTACAAATTAACAAGTGACTAGCCAAGGAGACTTTAACTGCATGACAATCTAGAAGGATTTGAATGTTGGACAATGTTTCTAAACATTATCCTCGTATTATGATAGAGCTTTTATGAACATTTAGTTGGATAAGTAGTTGACAATTAAATCAAAATTACTGATTGATATTAATCGAGAGAATTAATTTGACTAATAATAGGCTCTAGACAAGGAACCCAATCTATCTCACTAATATCACTTTTGAATAATTAAGTGCAAGGCAAATAAGGTTTATATTTGTAGGAATATGAAATTAATAATTTGATATGAAAGCCTCCTTGACTAGTCACTTGTCTCTTTCTGAGAATAGCCCCAATGAAAAGAAAGCAAATATGACGATGTCCTATTTCTTAAAATAGGAAATGCATGTGCAACCATTGTGTAGAAAAGAAAACTTATTAGTTAGGCCAAGAATCTAAAGTCTTACAAGAATCCTCTCTTTTATTACATCCTTATCTCAGGTGAATTCGGTTGAAGGTTTTTCTATTCAGAAAGTTTTGACCAGAAGTCTTGGAAGTGATTCAAGTATTTAAACTTCTTTACAATCTGATAATACACGTCTCTATGTGCTCATAAAATACACACGAGAAATCCACATCCCAGTGGTTCAAATCCACCACCGCATCTATTATGTTGGTGTCACGTACGATAGCTTGTTTAATAAAGCCACTCGCGCACTAGTTATAGTTAAGTACAAGTTTATGAAATCTAATTAGATCGTACCTCTTCGCAAAGGTTTTTCACATCGCATGAGGTATTAAAACAATTACTAGAGATACCATAACAATTATATGTATAACACCCAAAGAATATGTGCAAAAATAATTTTATCAATAATCAATAATATGCACATAAACTGTATTGGATACAAGGACAGTCAAAAGAACTGGATAAAGACACAAGACCATAACATTAATTTCACAGCTTCAATTAGGGTATGCATCAGCGTGTATTTGATTTGAGTTTTTTAAAAAAATTACAAATGATACCATTATTGAACTACTAAAATATATAATAATTTCTAACCTTATGCATGTACATAAATGCTAGACTAACTCTCTTCCTAATTCAACTAGAATTATCAGTAATCTGAAAATTATCAAGAAATAATACAATAATCTTTTTACAAGTTGCAAGTTATACACCCAAAATAACATCTAGAACAGAGACATAAATTGATATATAAATCATGACCCTTGCTCTCAAAGTAAGAATAGCGTAAATTAGTTTAGAGAATCATATGCACTGTAGATATATACCAAGTATATCATATGACAAAGGAATGCAGCAATCAAAGCTTGATCTCCAAACAAAAGCTAAAAATAAAAAATAAGACAAGTCTCAATAAGATAAAACTACAAAGACTTCGTCAGATGTGACACGATAAAGCAACTACATATTTGATCAAAGATCTACTCCATTTTATATTTATTACACATTTCTAATTGTTATCACAATAATTATCAAAAATCTTTGAAAATACATATTACTGCCCAATATTAAGTTTTTATCAGTTATAAAATAACAAATAATAAATATGATTGATCATACTAAATAATATTAGCAGTTAATTAAAATCAAACCAATAAGTTTCTGTAGAAAATACTAGCACAAATACTTCCAACTCACAACACAATCGAAGATCCATCGCAGAGTAAGATTTAACAGAACTGTACCAAACGTAACCCCACAGATTCCCACACCACTACCTTAATCCTCAAAGAAATCTATAGAATAATCATGGATCTACAAGTCAGTAGCTTTTAACTCCACACATTTTTATGCTATACGTCCAAACTCAGTTGACTAAACTCTTCCGAACACTCAAGCCACACATCTACACTCATATGAAGAACTCAATAGATGAACACATGATCTATCAATATTAAAAGCTATAAACTCGTCAGTTCTTAAATCAAGCGCAAGTTTACTTGAGATCTAAACTTGAATCAATTGCCCAACACATCAGGAGCTAAAGTTACCGCCTTTACCGCGAAAACATGGACAAACCAAACAAATATGGGGGGCAAACACCGAAAACAGTGTTAACCGGGTTCATGGCGGCCTAAACTCAACTATCTAGTCTAAAAAGACTAGATCTCTAGGCAATCAAGTCGAATTACTCATTACTACTGCAGATCTACAAATAAAATCTCAGATCCAACACATAAGAAGCTAAAACTGCAGCTTTCAACAACTTAGACATCGATAAGCTCATCGGATCTGAGAAAACTCACCGAAAACAGTGTTGATCGGGTTCATGGCGACCTGATTCTTGGCCGCGTCGCCGATCAACCTCTCGGAATCGGTGAACCCTACGTACGACGGCGTCGTCCTGTTCCCCTGATCGTTGGCGATGATCTCCACTCGATCGTGTTGCCATACTCCGACGCAGGAGTAAGTGGTGCCGAGATCAATACCTATAGCTGGACCCTCGCCTTTTCCCGCCATTGCTTGGATCTGGATCGAGACTTTGAGGAGAAGAAGAGGAGCGGAGAGAGGCGAGAGAGTCCGCTGGGGTTTCGAAAGGAAGGAGGACGCTGGAGCTAGGAGATATCATATAGGGAGATTTTTAGGGTTTGTGGGGGGTTGACGTGTTCGTTTGGGGACCGTTCGATTGTGGTGGGCGGCTGGAGATTGATTTATGGGCGCGCGGGAAGAATTCGGACTCGAGTCCGAATTATTGGAAGGAGGCCGGCCTTTGGTGGCCGTTTGGATTCGAGTCCGAAAGAGGTTGGGGGGTTGACCCGAACCGTCATCGGGCGGGGTCAGGATGATATGATGATGGCAATTCAGAGGCTTTAGCTCAGAAATAATTGCGTAATTTTTATGTTTTCTTCTGTCTTTTGACATTATATGAGGTGTTAAAAGAATAGGCTATGTTTGGTTTGAGAGAAAATGAGAGAAAAAAAAAAGTAAAATAGAAGAGAAAGTGAGTTTTTACTGTTTGTTTTGAAAGAAAACAAAAAAGAAAAAGAAAATAAATTTCACTGTAGAAAAACCAATATCTATATTTTCTTTCCCCCTTTCTCTCCGCTGCCTGGTGAAAACGAGGGAGAGCGACGGAAACGCTCGCCCGACGCGACCCCGATCTCTCCTCGTCGCCTCCAAAGCTCGAGTCCATCTTCTTTCTCTTTCGGCTCCTCTCTCTCCCTCTCTCTCTCTCTCTCTCTCTCTCTCTCTCTCTCGGTCAAACCCTAGATCGACGCCAACCAAACCAGGGTTTCTCCAATCGAGCTCTCGTCAGCTTGAGATCACGAACATTCCCTCGCTCTTCTATGGATCGTTCATCGCCGATCGCGTAATACGGGGGAAGATCCGAGGGTAAGCTTCGATTCATTGTCTGGATTGTTATTTTGATTTATTTACAATAACACAGTACAATTAATTGTCTGAATTGATGTTTTTGTTTGGTTTACTCGAATTAGGCTTGTCTTTGGTGATAGCTTTGATCTTTTTCGATCCGCTCCAGATTTCAACCGCATGTTTCTCTTGGATCTCTCTGTCAACATGAATCCAAATTCATCCGAGGTAAATTCTGCTCATATTTTTGTTGGGTTTTGAAGTTTAATTTGGGTTGGATTAAGCAGGGGGTTACTATATTTAGCCTAGTTTTAATTCACCTTTATTTATGCTATATATTGTTTAATTTACAGAGATAAGTCACTGGAGTTTTTCTTTTCTTAAGAATCTGTAATATATCATTAATTACATAATTTAACTCATCTGCAACCCCAAGGCTTGATTTATGACAATCTAGTTTGCGTCACTGCAAAAAGATGGGGTCTGGTACTAAGTCCATGTACAGAGGATGAAAAGATATTGCCTATACATTCTCTAATAACATGAGAATGTGTATTTATGGATTTGTTACCTCCAGTGCAACACATATTTGCTGATCGAATGCAAAAAGATGGAGTTTTTCTTTTTCTTTATTATTTAAATCAATTTGTAAAAGTGTCTTCCTCGTTACTTGACAAGTACGCTTGTATCTGCCTAAATGAAAGGTAGTTGTTTTGTATCAGAAAAAAGACAAATTTTCAAAACCAACCCGTTTAGGAATTTATTGTCAAAAAACAACCTCATTCAAACAAATTTGCAAAAATCGACCTGGTTTCAGCCTCAGCACTGAAACCATGTCGGTTTTTGAAGAAAAAAAATTCTGAAACTTCACGGGAGTTGAACTCCCGTAAAGTTTAGCAGCTTTTAATTAAGCTGCTAAACTTCACGGGAGTTCAACTCCCGTGAAGTTTCACAATTTATTTATTTTTTTTTTTTTGAACTAAGAAACTTCACGGGAGTTGAACTCCCGTGAAGTTTAGGAGATTAATTAAAAGCTGCTAAACTTCACGGGAGTTCAACTCCCGTGAAGTTTCAGAATTTTTTTTTCAAAAACCGACCTGGTTTCAGCGCTGACGCTGAAACTAGGTCGGTTTTTGCAAATATCCTAGAAACGGGTCGTTTTTTGCAAATAAAAACTCAAATGGGTTGGTTTTGAAAATTTGTCCATCAGAAAAATTCTTGGCTAACCATTGTCCTGATGATTAATATTGTATCTGTGTACGAAGTGTTTAGCACTTAGTCAATTAGTTGGATACAAGCTGAATTTGGATGTACTACAAGGGTCTTAGGCAAGTGAAAAATTGTATACTGATTCACTGTTTGTTTACTTGTATCAACGAAGAGAACAAGGTATGGCCCCAAGACATTTGCGCTTTAGATTCTTAATTCTTTGTCAGTGATGGCCATTCTGAATTTGGATATAATACAAGTTCAAGATTATAGCATATCATAGTTTGATATTTTAATGGATTGTGACTCTTTGTATTAACTTTTATTTCTCGCGTGCACCGGTAGTTAAAGTTTGTACCTAGGTATCAAGATTATTTGGTGAGAGAGAGAGACAAACACCACGTTATTTTCATGAAATCCAAAGTTTCTCTCTCTTGAGGGTTGGTTATGATTGTGACATGCTTACTATAGAAAGTGTTTGAATTTGTAGACAAAAAAAAAATATGATGAATGGGCTATACAAAGGGAAAAGATAAAATATTCAGCGGGGATTGTGGCTACATGTGCAACATATGCATGTGCTATTATGACAACTAATATCTACCAAGTGGAGTATATAGATAGATCAATCTTAGCTCAAAAAGATGAAGTGGAGTATATAGATAGATCAATCTTAGCTCAAAAAGATGAACATAGGAACTTACTTATGGAGCGACTTACTCAACAAAGTGATAATCTTAGCTCAAAAAGATGAACATAGGAACTTACTTATGGAGCGACTTACTCAACAAAGTGATAGAGATTATCGTAAACAACTACGCATGGGAGTTAATGATTTTGCTAGACTGTGTCATTTACTTAGGGAGACGAGACATCTTTATGATAATAGACACAGTTCTGTAGAGGAACAAGTTGCTAAGTTCCTTCAAATTCTTTCTCATAACTAGAAGAATCGAACAGTGAAGTTCTATTTTATGCGTTCGGGTGAGACTGTTAGCCGCCACTTTCACAAAGTATTAGAGGCATTACGATCTCTTGAGGATCAATTTATTAAACAACCAGATGGCTTCGAAGCTCCACTACAGACAAATCATAGATTCTGGCCCTATTTCAAGGTAAAATATAATTTTTTTGTAATAAATATTACATCATGATAATAATAGTCAAGTTGCTAATCACTTTGTTAATCTATTATAGAATTGTATTGGCGCAATTGATGGATCTCATTTTCAAGTGAAAGTGGCAAAAGAAGATACAAGAAGGTATCGAGGCCGAAAAGAATTTCCAACTCAAAATGTGCTTGCCGCTTGCACCTTTGACTTGAAATTCACATATGTTCTAGCTGATTGGGAAGAGTCTGCTTCAGATTCGCGGGTATTGGACAATACATTAATACGACAAGAGAAAATATTTGTTGCTCAAGTTGACAAACAAAACACGAGAGTTTCCTCGGAAACGATTTGTTTTTCCCACTTTATAAAAATCATTTATTAAATTTTATTTCAAATAAACAACAGAATAGGAATCTTATTTTGGCATCTAGTGTAATGTTTGTTCCATTTTTTTTCAAAAGGAAAAAGAAAAAGAAAAATAGTGAACCAAACAGCGCCTGAACAAACAGAGAAATGTAAATTAGAACATCAGGTGCCTTATTAGAGACAAAAGCCCATCAACTTAAGGCCCAATTACCTGGCTTTGTGGACCAATCTCAGCCCACTACCACAATGAACAAACTGAGTCAAACTCCACCGAATTGCCATCGGCTCACCTTCCATGATCCTGGTCCAATAACATCTGCCGACCTCCCACAATTTTGACCACGCGGTCCTTTACGCGCCACCGAACCGTCTAGAAACCGAGAAGACCCCGCTCCCCAGGAAATCCAACGGCCCGTCCAAACCAGTTATCTGATCCGACGGCCCAGATCCATTGGAAATTTCTAGAACCCGCCCGTCGAAAGCTTATATAACCTCCCCGCCCTCCCCCCTTCCTCCTCCACTAAAATCTCTTTCTAGGGTTTCAACACCACAAAACCTCAAAATCTCGTCGCGTTTTTGCCCCAGTTTACTTCGATTAGGCTAGATTTTTCAGATGGCGGGAAAGGGCGAGGGTCCGGCCATAGGCATCGACCTCGGCACCACTTACTCGTGCGTCGGAGTATGGCAGCACGATCGGGTGGAGATCATCGCCAACGATCAGGGGAACAGAACGACGCCGTCCTACGTGGCGTTCACCGACTCCGAGAGGCTGATCGGAGATGCGGCCAAGAATCAGGTCGCCATGAACCCGATCAACACTGTGTTCGGTGAGTCTCTCGATCTCTGACCGGACCTGCTTGGATCTGTTGTTTTAGATCTAGAAAAGCTTGGTTTTTGTAGATCTGGACGTTACTTGGTTAGATCTGTGGACGAATTAGGAGTTTGTGTGTTGGGCTTGGATCTGTCTTTTTAAAAATTCCATTATTATTCTGTTACTGCTGAATTAGATACGGGATTAGTAGTTGTGGTTAATATGCTTTAGTTTTGGATAATATGCCGATTTGATTTGTATTTATTATTAAACTTGCTCAAATAGATGATTATTTCAAACCTGAACCAATTTCTATCAATTCAGATCTACGCCCTCCCGGCAATTGTTAATTTTTTTGTTAATATAAGACGTTCTTCTTATTTTATTTTATTTTTATTATTTTGCTTGTATTCTATTTAATGATTTGACATTTGTTTTAATACGAATTTTCACCGTCTAATTTTATTTTCTTCCAAGCTTTAGAATTTAATCTGATACGTTAAATTATACACATTTAAGTGCATCTAATAGGAGTGGAATTGAACTGAATAGAAAATAATATTGTGCCTTTCATTTTGTTTGTTTAAAGTTTATAATTAGAATCCTAATTCAAGTTTTATTCTTTAAATTTGATCAAATCCGAATTTGGACAAAAGTTTCCTACGATTTGGTGAATATTGCCCAACGTTAAAATATAACTATTTGATTTCGTAGTCTATATTTTATATATATGATTAAACTATTTGATTAACAAGTATTTTATTTCTTAAAAAAATAAAAGTGATCAAGACATAATATCATGCATATGATTATAAACTGTAAGGGATTAAACTTTAAACAATATTTGACAATTGATTAAAAGTATGAATCAGAGTATGTGAGTGCATTACATTTGATTCATTTAGCATTCAGACTATGAAAATTCTTTGATTTCTCTTAAATGTTCTCTCTAATCAAATTTGATCAAGTAGCTGGAGGAATAAATACCAAACTAGCCAATATCTGACCAACTTCCTCGGTGTTTAGAGCTCTATATGTAAAGTAGTTCGGTAGGGCTTGGAACCGGTCATGTCCAGCGATTATTCTTTAATACTCTTCTGGTCTATTTTTGATGTTTCTAAGTATCAATTAGTCTACATTTTTTTTGGGTTTATAAATGTAAGTCGAACTTATTGAAACTGGAAAATCTATATTGGAAGATCTCACCATTTGTTTGTATCTTTTGGGTTCTAATTTATGGCTTTTATTCCTTAGAACTGCTATTTTATCTAACTGTTACTATCCTTGCATTGTATGTTCTATATTGGAAGATCTCCTTGCATTGAATGTTCTATCCCTTTTCGAAAGTGTTCAAATATTCTAATATGTTTAAGTTGATCTCTTTCTCAGATGCAAAGCGTTTGATCGGGAGGCGTTTCAGTGATGCCTCTGTCCAGAGCGATGCCAAGTTGTGGCCCTTCAAGGTCATTCCTGGCCCTGGTGACAAGCCCATGATTGTTGTTCAGTACAAGGGAGAGGAGAAGCAGTTTGCTGCTGAGGAGATTTCTTCAATGGTTTTGATTAAGATGAGGGAAATCGCCGAGGCTTACCTTGGTTCGACTATTAAGAACGCTGTGGTAACAGTTCCTGCTTACTTCAACGACTCTCAACGCCAAGCCACCAAGGACGCCGGTGTCATTGCAGGACTAAACGTCATGAGGATTATCAATGAGCCGACCGCTGCTGCCATTGCCTATGGTCTTGACAAGAAGGCAACCAGTGTCGGTGAGAAGAATGTACTCATCTTTGACCTCGGCGGTGGTACCTTTGATGTCTCTCTTCTCACCATCGAAGAGGGAATCTTCGAGGTCAAGGCTACTGCTGGAGACACCCATCTCGGAGGAGAAGACTTCGACAACAGAATGGTAAACCACTTTGTTCAGGAGTTCAAGAGGAAGAACAAGAAGGATATCACGGGC
Organism: Asparagus officinalis; assembly: GCF_001876935.1. NCBI lineage: Eukaryota > Viridiplantae > Streptophyta > Magnoliopsida > Asparagales > Asparagaceae > Asparagus > Asparagus officinalis. The sequence goes on from NC_033798.1 coordinate 7,053,136, forward strand.
AACCCCAGAGCTCTCAGGAGGTTGAGGACAGCTTGTGAGAGGGCGAAGAGGACCCTCTCCTCCACCGCCCAAACCACAATCGAGATTGATTCTCTCTACGAGGGTATAGATTTCTACTCGACAATCACAAGGGCCAGGTTTGAGGAGCTCAACATGGATCTCTTCAGAAAGTGCATGGAGCCGGTCGAAAAATGCTTGAGGGATGCCAAGATGGACAAGAGCACCATCCACGATGTCGTCCTCGTCGGTGGGTCTACTAGAATCCCCAAGGTTCAACAGCTGCTGCAGGACTTCTTCAATGGCAAGGAGCTCTGCAAGAGCATCAACCCTGATGAAGCCGTTGCCTATGGTGCCGCCGTCCAAGCCGCCATCTTGAGTGGCGAAGGTAACGAGAAGGTCCAAGATTTGTTGCTTTTGGATGTTACTCCTTTGTCTCAAGGTTTGGAGACCGCTGGAGGAGTGATGACCGTGTTGATCCCAAGAAACACAACCATTCCGACGAAGAAGGAGCAAGTGTTCTCCACGTACTCGGACAACCAGCCCGGAGTCTTGATCCAGGTCTACGAGGGAGAGAGGGCGAGGACAAAAGACAACAACTTGCTCGGCAAGTTTGAGCTATCTGGCATCCCTCCCGCACCTCGTGGAGTCCCTCAGATCACAGTGTGCTTTGACATTGATGCCAATGGTATCCTCAACGTCTCGGCTGAGGACAAGACCACCGGACAGAAGAACAAGATCACCATCACCAACGACAAGGGCAGGCTGAGCAAGGAGGAGATTGAGAAGATGGTGCAGGAGGCAGAGAAGTACAAGTCGGAGGACGAGGAGCACAAGAAGAAGGTCGAGGCGAAGAATGCACTGGAGAACTACGCCTACAACATGAGGAACACGGTCAAGGACGAGAAGATTGCCTCCAAGTTGGCCGCTGATGACAAGAAGAGGATTGAGGATTCGATCGACGAGGCCATCAACTGGCTCGACGCGAACCAGCTGGCGGAGGCCGACGAGTTCGAGGACAAGATGAAGGAGCTTGAGGGTATCTGCAACCCCATTATCGCCAAGATGTACCAGGGAGCTGGCGCTGACATGGGGGCTGGGATGGACGCGGATGGTCCTGCTCCCGCTGGTGGGAGCGGCGCTGGGCCCAAGATCGAGGAGGTCGATTAAGCCAGCTGCTGCTCAGTTTCTGATAGTTCTCTTTGATGTGGTTCCTCTCAAGTCTTTTTACGTGCTGTTTTGGTTGAACAATTTGGTCTGGCTTCTAGTAGGAGGCCCCAATTTTTTTGTGGCTTGGGAGGATGTTATGACTATCATTTGATACCTTTTGGTTAGCTAATATAGTAATGTTATATTCCATAAATACTTTGTTGCCTTTTATTTGCTCTGTTACTCGCTTCACTTTGGTTGGGAGCAGATAACGACGTGAAGCTCTTATACTGCAGGTGCTTCAGTTCACGTGCTTGATATGTTGCGTAGTTTTAATGTTGTATTTCAGTAGTAATTTGTGTATGTCGAATGTTTTCTGATTTGGGAATGATTTCTGCAAACAAGCGAAGTTATGATTTTGAAATGTACAGTTGATTCTTCCGTTAAAATTGTACAAGCGCAAATAGTAGTTGAATGAAGGGAAAGGACACATGGTTAGTATTTTGATCATCAGAGGAAAAGGCGTAGAGATTTGGCGAGCAGGTGGAAATGTTTTCTCATTTGTGTTTTGCTTATTATATGAGTAGTTTGTTATACGTGCAACGCTTAAGAATTCATGAGAAATGTTCGGCTGGTTTGTTAATGGTTTAGAAAAGAACTAGGATTTGGGAAAGAGAGAATAAAAGGGGGAGGGTTCGCGTAATATTTTTCCACATGCTAATCTTTTCTTGTGGTAAGATTTATCATTTTAAAATAATCGGTTCTTCAGTAAAATTGTGCATTACAAGTAAAAATTAAAGAAGGGGAAAGAGATGTGGTTTGTATTTTGGTGATAGAAAAAAAAAACTAGAGATTTGGGAAGCAAGCGAGTAGTGTGTTATTCGTGCCATAAGCATAAATTTGGGAGGGATATAATTGGTTTGGAAAAGAGAGGCAGCTAACATGACTTATTTATGAGAGGATTAATGAATTTTAACATAATTGTGGTGAAAATGATGGGCAATGATGGCATGAAAGCTCAAAATGCAATGTTATAACAACAGAAGACAAAATCTACTTTCTAGAGATAAAAATCTTGTACACAACTCTCTCCAGTAAAACAAACATATTGTTGCATTAAAGGATCACTGATACAAACTTATCAAGCAAATGTTCAGATAGCCTTCAATCTCTTTGCAACATCAACCCCCACTAAAGATGACTGTCAAAAGAAAACTTTGTAGTGAAACTGTCTACTTCTTCAGCCAAGCCCACTGTAGCTTTTAACACTCTGAATAGAAAGCTTAAAGATCACTTGCCTCGTTTTCAAAATTGAACCTGAACTCCTTCCACATCGTGCTAAGGCCGTCACTGCTTGTTGAGCAACTTTGCTGAGGATATCCAATCCTTTCCGGTCAATAGAGAGCATCAAAGCATCCTTCATTCAGGGCAGGCACCAAGTCAGCAAAAATGAAGAAATGGGCTAAATAAATATGCATTACATGAAAAATATTTGGGTAAATCAGGCTATTGTACCACTTCAATACCTTAGTTGGCGTGATGCTGACATGTAGTATATCCAATCTGTCCACCTATGATTTAGGTATATTGCGGATATGGATTATCTTGGGTAAATTTCACAAAAGCCCCCTAGAAATTTGGCGCATTTTGGGATAACCCGCAAAATGTTTGTAAATGACATTTAAACCCAGAACTCTTTCAGATAACAATGAACCAAATTGGACAACATCAACCAAGAGAATATCCCAGAGATTTTGTGGGAGTAGTTATCCATGTATCAGATTGTTGAGGGTTATTAGGAAATGTCAGTTGGTTAAAGGAAAATCTGGGAGATGGATAAGAGGAGCTACCAAAAGTCTAATCTCATCAGTGAGATGCGCAGAAAACTTCTTTTCTTCTTCTTTTTTTTTTGGCAGGGGTTTTTTTGTACATATAAGTATCACAGTAGCCAAGGAATTATAGTTATCCACCAATTCACTGTGAATGTGTGCATGTATGTGTACGCAATGTGATGTATCTCCAAAGTGTTGGCTGCTATGCATCAAATATCGAGCCACTACGACCAAGATCATCAACATGGGCAGATCACAGCTGATGGCTTGGATGCGTAGTGTTAGTGCCACACCAATCAACACCATGGATTAAAGGGACAAATCAACCCTGGTTCACCCGTAGATATATAATCTCTTTTTCTAAGCAAATAAGTTTAGCAACAAGGAACTAATAACAATTCACTGACCAAGAAAGAGCTCCATGATTTAATTACTCTCACGATTGCATTATACTGTTTGAAACAGAAAAGGATCATTGCCCTGCGTCTTGCTTATCTGCAGTTGAACCCATCAATAGCTTTGCCAGAAATGACACTACAAAATAGAAATGTATTAATCTCCCACCGTGAAATAAAATATTTTAATTCTCTCTCTTGAGCAACTAAAATAGATATTGGGACATTTGGGCATCATCAAGCTCAAGATAAGAAAAATGTTAAATATGTCGAATGTCAAGCCTTCCATGGTGGTTACGCGTTAGGTGCATCAACATTCTGCAATTCCAAATCATGTGAGTGCCCCATCCACATAAGTATACAGAGAAAATTTGCACTGGATACATATCCCAAAAGAGTATTATGTAATGCACTGGATACATATCCCAAAAGAGTATTATGTAATGCTATAGGAGTCAATATTGTATGGTGAATTATTATAAAGGTCAGATCACATTGATCATTTAAATCGAGAATAGATACTTTAGCTTACTCTTAAACTACGACAAATTATTTGGTACATTCAATCATCAGTCAGTTTCTTTAGGAGTTACTGAAGAGTTGATGGAGTTACAGTTTGCAGTTTAAACAAAGGAATCGACAAAACCCACTCCACCCATATGTTACTGAAATTTTGAACATTAGAATACAGATGAACATACAATCAGAAGTCAGAATTTGGGTGGGGAAATAAATTTGTAACATATGAAACTAAGAACTTTGTCAGAGAGTTCAAGCATTCCCCATATTAAATGTCAGAGAGTAAAAGCACCCAATCTTTCTCACCTTTAAACATATTTTTAACAACTTTTTTGTTCATGGAAAATGATTCTTTGTAGAGCCCAAACTTAGTTTAGTGATTATTTTTGCTATTTACTTTGGATAATTACTGAAACTAAGAGACCATATCAAGAAATAAAAGGTGAATATGGAATTAAGAGAAGGATGTGATAGAAAATCGAAAACATTGTCTTTAGTTAAAAGCAATCTTCATTAACCTTAAAAGATAGTTCAAAGTAAACAGGAAAGAAAAGTAAAAAAGAGAGAGAACTGAAAAATATATGAAACAATTCATGGATGAAAAGAGTTGCCGATGATCAAGATAAAGCAACAAAACTTTCAAAATAATTCGGCAAGATCATGAATGCTAATAAAAATTCCATGACTAAAGTGGATCATTGATTATACGCAACTTAAACAACAGAAAAGAAACAACAACAGAAGACAAATGCATCAAGAATCAATTTCAGTTTATAATATGGCAAGATTGGGAGAGGAGAGATTGTACCTATCAACTTATCCTAACGAAACGGATGTGTTGGATGTTGGGCCAATAGGCACCTTCTTTCTCCCGGTACTGCTCCTTCAGTGTCCCGTTGCAGTTCCAAATCTTCAGCTTTGGCAGAGACGAAGGCAGTTGAGCTAATGACTGAAGCTCATAAGCTTCAGTAAGTTCTAAGTACTTGAGGGAAGAGAGATTTTGGAGGCTACAAGGCAAGCTCTTTGCAATATTATTCAGATAGAGACATTGAAGTGAAGCCGTGTTCTGCAGCAACCATGACTCTGTGTGAGCACCCTCGAGATGACTACAATCTGTTATATGCACCTGTCTAAGATATGTGAGTTTTCTCAATGGCTCGGCTCTATGTGCAGCAGCAAAAGGTCATCGATATCAAGTTTGTCAACGGTTAATGTGAACTCCTCCTCCTTCCACTTGATTGACGTCGAGGTTGCTGCTGCAACTGCTTGCACAAGTTTGGGACGGTCATAAATAGTAAGCACATGGAGGTGGGGAAGAGCCTTTAAACCCTCAACGGATGTCAACTCTCCACACTTTATCAGCGTCAGCCGACTCAGTGAAGTTAATCGTCCACAGACTCCACAGGCCTCTTCAGAGGGAAAGGACATTATGTTGTTACAACCATGCAACTCAATATTTAAAGACAAGTTAGGCCACCTTGCATTAATAATGTAGGAAAGAGACTGTCCAATTCACCACAATGCGAAAAAGAAAGGATCTGGATTGATGAGGTCTCCTGAGGGTCCATTGTTGTGACTCGAGTATCTGGTTCGCTTTTCACTAAGTTAAGGACTGACATATCCTTAGATATCTCGTCCGATCTCTTATTTAATTTATTAGTTATATCACCGATCTCATGGCAGAAATGGATGCTAATAAAGCAAGAGAATAAATGATGGAAGCTACAACATACCGTTGATGAATCAGATGATGTAGACGGTTGGCCATCTAGCTACCGTCTACATCATCTGATTCATCAATGGTATGTTGTAGCTTCCCTCATTTATTCTCTTGCCATCCATTTCTACCATGAGATTGGTGACATGATTAATAAACTAAATAAGAGATTAGACGAGATATCTAAAGATATGTCAGGCCTTAACTTAATAAAAAGTGAACCAGATACTCGAGTCACAACAATAGACCCTCAGGAGACCTCATTTCATAGATTTTTAATAATTCTGGTTCCATCTAACATGGAGACCTGGCACCTTGGCCATCGGGTGGCTGTAGGCAATCAAGAACCAGTTCGTACTCATCCGCCACATCACCATGATCAGACCAAAGACCAAACCAACTGTAACTTGATGAGGTTTTTTTTTTCCATGCAACTCAATCATACTAACTTCCTCGCAAGGTTTATCATTCATAAGGCCACTGATCATCAGTTACATGGAGCTCTGTCAGGTCCTTCATTTTGCTAATTTTTCATGCATTAGCAGGGAATGACAACCATTGAAATGAAGTCAGTGTTCCAATCCCTTCGATTTTTTTCATAATAAACATAACTTGTGATCATGTGTCTCAAACAAATGAGGTCATTCAAGCCAAGAACAGACTCAGTAGAAAATTTTTCACTAGCCAGAACCTGCAGCTGGTAAAGCTTGCAGAATGAACCAGGCAACCGAGGAATATCATGATGAATTGACAAGTACCTGAGATGCCTCAAGTTACCAATTGCATTTGGCAATACTTTCATGCCGTCAATAGTTAGGCACAACACCCGAATGCTTTTCAGTGATTTAAACACTTCTTCAAAAGCCTTAGCATGCTCATTAACATATCCTCTGAAGATTAACACAAGGGTGCGTAGATTCTTCCATTTGTCCACATCTTTAAGAAGGCTAAGTTTATCAATTTTGAAGTACAAATGGCGTACTGTATTTGGGATCTGATCAATTTTCTTATCTTTGACAAATCTAAAGCATTCATCATGAGACACTTTACGTGCCAGATCATGCAAAAGAGCATGCATGGTGTAGTGATCTGTGTAGTAATATTTGCTCGAGACATGATAGCTTCAGTAAATCATCAAAGTAACGCCTTCCTATATCCTCGGTGTCTCCCTTGGATATTGGGGAGATTGTTGAATGAAGCCGAGAGCCGTCCACATGAAGACTAGATCATCTTTGATAAACATATAATCTTGAGGAAAGATGCTCAAATAGGCAAAACAAGATCTTAGGTGCACTGGTAAATGATGGTAGCTTGATTTCAAGATTCGGGTCCAATGACTATCGTCCAATTTAGAATTCAACAGAGCTCCAATAGTCTTTGTGACAAACGGCAAAGCCCCCAAGCCTTCTTGCTACTTGCTCGCCAATGGATTCCAATTTTCTATAAGCATATGAATTTTCACCAGCAAATGCATATTGGTTGAAAAGTGACAGGAAGCTGTCATCATCTAAGGGTTTTAATTTCATTGGTTCCTTTGTTGATCCTCCGGAAGCCGATGCAGCCGTTTCTGCAACCCTCTCCGTTCTAGTAGTTAACAAGGTTTTGCTTCCTTTATGCCCGCTCCTCAGAGGAGCAAGTAATTTATCCCGATCAGAACGATTGTCGTCATTCCATGCATCGTCCAAGACAAGGATAAATATCCCACAGACGATACCATCTTCTTAAGAGCTTCCTGCAGAGCGCCAAGTCCCCCAACTCCGGGTCCACTTTCTGCAGCGTATTCTGTCACGCCTGTCATGGTCTTCTTGACATCAAAGCGAGTGGAGATACACGCCCAGATTTTGCGATTAAAAGAATTAGCGAAGTTCTCATCATTGTACACGAGTTGAGCTAAGGTGGTTTTCCCCACTCCTCCACGGCCCCACGACGGAGAAGAAGAGAGAGACATTACTACCGCTCTCATCCTCATCTTTCAACCATCGCAGCACCTCCTCCCTCTCTTTGTGCCGTCCGACCGCCTTCCTCTCGGTTAAACCCCGAGTTTGACGCTGTTGGCGCGGTTGCTTGCCCTCTTTCATCGCGGCGCCGAAACTTCCCACAGCCGTTGCGACTCCATCTAGCCTCTTGATAGTCTCCCTCGATTTCTCGACGGCGGGATCTGACTTAAAAAGGCTCTTTTACTAAAATTGACGAATCTTCTTTTGGAGGCAGAGGAAAAACCACGCGCTCTCCTCTGATCATTCCCTTCGCTGCCTGCGTATCAAATTGGTGGGGAAAGAAAACCCATCGTCTTTTACAGATCGAAAATAGAAAAAGGCATCTGTTGCTGATCTATTTAAAAAAAAAAAAACACCGAATCAATCATAGAAATTTGATCTATCGACAGATCCAGCACTTACCACCGCACGAGGAAGAGCTTTCTTGGGCCTCCCAAGCTCATGCTTCACAGTCCGACCCAATCTCCACCGACTTCTGTATGATGTTGGCGACGGCCGCGTCTCCGATCACCACCGTATTGGTGTCGATTTGGGGCACGGTTTTGCTTGCTTGCTTGCTAGCGGCGGATGTAAACGAGGGAGTTTTATTGCGGGTAGCTGCAGAGCGCAGAGAACCCTAATTCTCTTTAAAGCTAGTCTAGGAAATGGGGATTTTTATCTACACTCCAGATTATTATGATAAACCCCACTCCATCCCACTTCTAACAGCAGTCTGCGGTTGAAATTGAGAATACGAGTATCAACTTCTTTTTCTACGAATAAACACCAATGAGGAAAATTAACTGCACAAAGAAACAACAAAGTGAGGACAAATTTTCAAAACCAACCTCTTTACATGTTTAATCTCAAAAGGAGACCACTTTCAACAATATTTTCAAAAACCGACCTGGTTTGTTTTTGAAAAAAAACTTCCGAACTCCCGTGAAGTTTAGCAGCTTTGCTAAACATCACGGGAGTTTAATTCCCGTGAATTTTCGGACTCTTTTTCTCAAAAACCGACCTGGTTTCAGCGCCAATGCTGAAACCAGATCGGTTTTTGCAAATAACTTCAAAATAGATTTTTTTGGGGATTAAATGTGGAAAGATGTTGGTTTTGAAAATTTATCCAACAAAAGTCAATCAAAAAAGGAAATGGTGGGAGCTGGTAACGAATGGTTTTTCTCTCCTTGGAATCCTTTGCTTTAGGCGTTGTATGGTTGGCTGAGAAACTAAGAAAATGAAATCAAAACATCCAACACACTCACATGAAGTTGTTTGATTTTGTTTTTCTTGTGTTTGGTTGAGAGAAAAAGAGAGATGTTGTGTATATAGGACCCACCCACAAGTAAGTTAATAATGTCATGAATATCAAATGTAAGAAAACTCATTTACTTCCAAAAATTTACGAAATAAATTTGAAAACATGAAAATGGATCTCACAGCCTATTTCACGTGAGTGATCTTCCAAACTTTGGTTTTTAGCCAAACAACCGCTAGATGTTTCAAAATTTATGGCAAGGATTCGTTTGTACTTGTATGCAACCGGGAGCAGACCATTTGATGTGAGAGCTAAGAAAGTAAAAACAGAATGGTCGGTGCATTAGGACTTGTTAATTAATATCTTTGTTTGGAATTCTTAGCTCTTAGAATTTTCAAAATTGATGACCATGATTCATTTACACTGGAGCGCAACTTTATGCACGTTAGTGATTTTCCTTATTTAAAATTGAGAAAGGGGAATCATTTGAACAGACCGGCAAGGCAGAGGATGATGATAAGCAACACTTTCCTTTTTTTTTATGATTCCTTGTTTTCGCATGCCGATCCGTGACTTTACACGCTATTCAAGAGCCTTTTTTTGAAAAAAGTTTTACAGTATATTTGATTTAATTCTTATTCTATTTTAAATTTGCCGGCAGTGTGTTAGGAAGCAGTTGGGCCATCTGGTTCTAAACAATATAAAAAGAGAAAAATGCTTTCAGCCCCTAAAATCCAAGGAAACGTGTTTCCCCTTCAAGACTTTGTTAACGGGTGCTTTGCCCTAAAAAATAAAGATTTTGTTCTCGAAGTCCCAAAACACAAAACCCATAATACCCTTCTCTCTCTCTTTCTCCCTCCCTCTCTCTCTTTATCATGATGTTACTAATAGTTAAAATGATTGATGAGCATTGTTATTTTATTATTATTATTTTCGTTGTTGATGAGAGGAACTAAATGTTTTGTTTATATTGGGAGATTGTTAAGGTTACGAATTTAATTGTTAAGGTTATGAGTTTAATTGTTAAGGTTACGGGTTTAATTGTTAATGTTATAGATCTCTTCTCTCTCTCTCTCTCTCTCTCTCTCTCTCTCTCTCTCTCTCTCTCTCTTATCACGATGTTACTGTGATGATAGTTGAAATGATTGATGGACATTGTTATTTTATTGTTTTTATTTTTTATTATTTTTGTATTTTTAGAATATTCGTTGTTAAGGATAATGGTTGGTTGTAAAGGTTATGCATTGGTTGTGAAGGTTACGGGTTAGTTATTAAGGTTACGAGTTGGTTGTTAAGGTTATGGGTTTGTTGTGTAGGTTACGGGTTAATTGTTAAGGTTATTGGTTTAATTATTAAGGTTATGGATCTCTTCTCTTTCTCTCTCTTTTATCATGATGTTACTGTGATGATAGTTAAAATGATTGATGGGCATTGTTATTTTATTATTTTTATTTTTTATTATTTTTATATTTTTAGAATATTCGTTGTTAAGGATAATGGTTGGTTGTAAAGGTTATGTATTGGTTGTGAATGTTACGGGTTGGTTGTTAAGGTTACGTGTTGGTTGTTAAGGTTATGAGTTTGTTGTGTAGGTTACAGGTTTGTTGCTAAGGATATGCGTTGATTGTGAATGTTACGATTTGGTTGTGAAGTTAACCTACACAACAAACCCGTAACCTTAATAATTAAACCCGTAACATTAACAACAAACCCGTAACCTACATAACAAACCCATAACCTTAACAATCAACCTGTAACCTTAACAACCAATGCATAACCTTTACAACCAAAATGATTGATGGACATCGTCATGAATATTTTTAGAATATTCGTTGTTAAGGATAATGGTTAGTTGTAAAGGTTATGCATTGGTTGTGAAGGGTACAGGTTGGTTGTTAAGGTTACGGGTTGATTGTTAAGGTTATGGGTTTGTTGTGTAGATTATGAGTTAATTGTTAAGATTACGGGTTTAATTGTTAAGGTTACAGTTTTGTTGTGTAGGTTAACTTCACAATCAAAGCGTTAACATTCACAACCAATGCATATCCTTAACAATTTACCCGTAACATACACAACAAACCCATAACATTAACAATTAACCCGTAACCTTAACAACTAACACGTAACATTAACAACCAACCCGTAACCTTAACAACCAACCCGTAACCTTCACAATCAATGCATAACCTTTACAACCAACCATTATCCTTAACAACGAATATTCTAAAAATATTTTTAGAATATTTGTTGTTAAGGATAATGGTTGGTTGTAAAGGTTATGCATTGATTGTGAAGGTTACGGGTTGGTTGTTAAGGTTACGGGTTAGTTATTAAGGTTATGGGTTTGTTGTGTAGGTTACGGGTTAGTTGTTAAGGTTATGGGTTTGTTGTGTAAGTTACGGGTTTGTTGTTAAGATTACGGATTTAATTGTTAAGATTACGGGTGTAATTATTAAGGTTACGGGTTTGTTGTATAAGTTAACTTCACAACCAAAGCGTAACATTCACAACCAACGCATATCCTTAGCAACAAACCCGTAACCTACACAACAAACTCATAACCTTAACAACCAACCCGTAACCTTAATAACCAACTCGCAACATTCACAACCAATGCATAACATTTATAACCAATCATTATCCTTAACAATTAACAATTAAACTCGTAACCTTAACAATTAAACTCGTAATCTTAACAATTAAACCCGTAATCTTAACAATCTCCCAATACAAACAAAAACAATCAATTTCCCCATCAATAAAAAAAATAACAATCCCCATTAATCATTTTAATTATCATCACAGTAATATCATGATATATATATATATATATATTATATATATATTATATATATATTATATATATATATATGAGAAATATGGGTATGCTGTGGTACCAAGCACAAAAAATTATGCATGGTAGTGAGGTGTCAAAATCCTTCTCCATCATTCAAATGTCGGGAACAAATTCACATGGGTAGTGCAGTGGATGAGATTTTGACACATCACTACCAAGCACAAATTTTGTGCTTTGGTACCAAGCATACAAACATATATATATATATATAATATATATATATATATATATTATAATATATATATATATATATATATATATAATATATAATTATATATATATGATTAGTTAATGAGTATCCTTGTCATAGGAGGGGATTTCCTCCTTGACGCCTCTAAAATCACATGATTGAGCGACATTGTGGATGATCCGCTCGCTTGAACTTGATCTACATATTCTAAAATCCAACACACAAGTTTGGGGTGAACCGTTGTCGTTGACCTTCATCCACTCGTATCAATTTTAACGGTTTTGAATGAATAGAACTTTTCACATGGCTCAATGGAGGGTCAAACGACGACGGATTCACTCCAAACTTGGTGTGTTAGGGTTTTAGAATATGTAGATCAAGTTCAACGGAACGGATCATCCATAATATCGCTCAATCATGTGATTTTAGAGGCCGTCAATGAGGAAATCCTCTCCTATGACAAGGATACCATTAATTCTCTCTCTCTCTCTCTCTCTCTCTCTATATATATATATATATATATATATATATATATATATATATATATATATATTATATATATATATATATATATAAATTATATATTAATATATATATATATATATATATATAAAGAGAGATGAAGTGATCCATAACATTAATAATTGACTCGTAAACTTAACAATCTCCCAATACAAACAAAACAGTTAGTTCCTCTCATCAACAACGAAAATAATAAAAAACAAAAATAATAAAATAACAATGTCCATCAATCATTTCAATTATTAGTAACATCATGATAAAGAGAGAGAGAGATGGAGAGAGAGAGAGAGAGAGAAAGAAAAGTATTATGGTCTTCACATGTTTTAATCTCTTAGGTTTTGTGTTTTGGGGGCTCAGCGAATAAAATCTTTATTTTTAAGGGTAAAATACCCGTTAACAAAGTCTTAGGGAGGAGGGGAAACACGTTTTCTTGGATTTTGGGAACTAGAACCATTTTTCCCTATAAAAAAATATTGAGGTATGGGTAAGGGGGTCACATAGACATACACGGGCACGTGCAGACACAGAAAAAGAAAAAGGTAAAGAAAAGTCTGATACAGAGAGAACGGGCACGTGCAGACACAGAAAAAGAAAACGGGCACGTGCAGACACAGAAAAAGAAAAAGGTAAAGAGAAGTCTGATACAGAGAGATAACCCCCCACCCCCACCCCCAAGCCCACCCCCACAGGATCCAGATGTGTGGGATTCATAGGGTTGCTGCTCAAGGTGGTGCGTGGCTATGATACATTGATACGTCAAGTTTCTCTCCCATTGATGTGCATTAGTTACTTGATACTTATTAAATTGCTATAAAATGTGTAGCATTTTGTTAATGGATGAATTTTTTTTTTACAAAATGTGATGCATGTTTTCTAAATTCTGCAAATATATTATTTATTGGATTAAAGCTGTTAGGATTTAAAAACATAAACCTCAACTCCTCACTATAACTTCGAAGTTTTAGTATAATAATTAGAGAGACTTTAAACTGGTATTAGAGCAACCCATACTCAAATTCTACTGGCCACAAATTTTAAGCGGATTTTCTAAGAATTGACATAATCGCGTGAGTCCAGATTTCGTCCCATAAAAAAGAACGCTCAATCTGCGGGGACATATTAGAATATAAAAATATAAACCTCAACTCTCACCATAACTTCAAAGAAAGATTTTCTAAAAACTGACACTGTTGCGTGAGTCCAGGTTTCGGCCCATAAAAAAGGTACTCAACCTGCGAGGGTATGTTAGAATATAAAAATATAAACCTCCATGTTTCGATACTCTAACCATTAGATCAAAACTCCGAAGTTATTGTGAGAGTTGAGTTTATAATTTTATATTCTAACATGCTCTCGCAGGTTGAACGTCCTTTTTTATGGGTTGAAACCTAGACTCATGCAACAGAGTCAATTTTTAGAAAATCCTCTTTAAATTCGTTGCATGTTGAATTTGAACATAGGTTGCTTTGATACCAGTTTAAAATCACTCTAACAATTACATTAAAACTCCAAAGTTGTGGTGAGAGTTGAGGTTTATATTTTTATATTCTAACAATAACAATGAAACAATTTACATAATAGAAAGATACAAACATATGCATATAGTAGATACCTCAAAGAAAGAATAAAAACCTAATACATATAATGCCACATGTAGCAACAAATTGTGCATTCTGTCTAAACAATGTGTGGCTGATTATACTCCAGTGATGATTAATTAGGGAAAAAAATGTGTGGTTGATTATGCCTCCAGCATCCATCGGCCATCTTTAGCTTAGAATTCAATTTAAGCCATGTTAGGTTCAAAAGTTTCTCATAAACTAGTGATATCTGACAATCAAAGAGTTCTAAAAAAAAAAAAATTTAAAACATGCGTTATATTTTAGGTAGAGACAACAACCGGTCGGAAGAAAGTTTTGAAAACTTGACAATCAGAATTTAAATGAAAAACTATGTGTTGCATCGAAGACTCAAATTTCATATACCTAGGAGTAGTAGTTACGAACTTACGATAATAAATATTTAAAAAAAATTAAATAGTTGATGTAGTTATATATATTCAGATTAATATAATAGCTCTCCAATTATTATAGCAAGAATTTTTTCCTAGCAAGGAAGCGCTTCTTCAGATAATATAATAGCCTTTTTTATGCGAGGAACCTTGACTGACCCCTAGGGCCAACCTTTCGCAATCCAAACCGAGATGAACAGCACAAGTATTGTAATGCCTAATAATTAGAAACCGTGAATATGAAATGTTATAAACACGAATCGACCCTTGGTCTTTCAACCAAGGCCCAAAGCCCCAATGACTAGGCACGTGCCGGGTGTGATATAACATGCTTTTGTATCTGACTAATTTTCCTTCTCAATTCCTCAACTATGTGGATGATAAAGATCATCTGAATCTGATGACAATATATCTGTTGACTTAGAGCCAATGCATATGATATACGAAAGAAAATGCCAAGCAAAGTAAGCTAATCTCTCATCTAATTTATTATCCTGCTTAGTTTTCAGGAATGTCTAAAGTGTAAGCTAACAAAAAAGCGCAGAATACTGCTAAAAATTTAGAACTTTGTTAAAACACAAACATTTTCACTTGCAGACGACTCAGGTTGGGATTTCTCATATGGGCATTTTATCGAACAGTTGAAGAGCAACTTTTCAAGCAACAAGAGAACAAGTTTTCAGTGTTGAATTCTTTGTGACCCCTTTTGGGTGCTCCACCGTCACTCGAGCTCTTTATCTTTTAACTTTTGACAAAGTTTTGCTGCGCATGATTTTTCTCCGTGACTAAGAATATTGAGTATGCAATTGCTTTTTACAACTTTTTCACCTTATCATATGAGTAGTTTGCTACTAGTGCCACGCACGAGCATTCAATACAAATAATAAGGTGTTATTTGGCAGTGGGTTAATCGAGGGGTTAAGCTAATTTAACCCCTTCTTAACTTGTCAAATATAAGAAATTTATATAATGGTTAACGTGAGTTAACCATTTATAGTTTGCCAAGCGCAACATACACATAAAGTGAGGTAACCTTTTATAGTTTGTCAAATGTGAAAAATACATAAGGGTTAAACTAACCCCTTTAGAGAGATTAAAATGAGTTAACCCCTCAAAATGAGAGGTTTACTAATACTTTAAATCAGAAGGATTAAGAGTTAATAATTCTATTTATAAAGAGAATAGTCAAAATCATTGTTATTCCCAAACACTAAAAATGATCACAACGCGTAAAATAAAGCTTATTTAAGGGATAATAATTTAGTCTTTGGACTATCGAATAGGCTAATTACGTTAATCCTTTTCGTTAATCCATGTTCCTTAATCCTTTTGCCAAATGGGATATAAAGGGTTAATTCTAGCAAAACCCTCTCAACTATCTTAATTTTAGTAAATACCCTTTAAATTTGGGGTGTTGCAGATAACCACCGCAAATTTAGAAAATTTGAGAAACACCACCTCAAGTATGGGTTATCTCGCAAAAAAACCTTGAATAGTTTATTATCCGTGCAATGCACATGAGAGAGAGAGAGAGAGATGGGTGGTTTATTAATGAGTTTTAAAAGAGAGAGAGAGAGAGGGACAATAGGCATGGGAAAATAGGTACCTAGGTTCAGGAAAAGAGAAGGGGGAAGGTTTTTGTAATGGGTTGTTCTACAGGGACCCAAATCCATGGGACCAGGAGGGGACAGGTGAGCTGTCACCTCCTGGTTGCATGATCTACTGTTCATGAACAGTAGATCATGCAACCAGGAGGTGACAGCTCACCTGTCCCCTCCTGGTCCCATGGATTTGGGGTCCCCATGGAATTTTTCTTTTGTAATCTCTCACCACTCGACATGTGAAGCTTTTTTCATTGTAATGTCATTAATATATTATTAATGATTCTTGCACATGTAACTTTCTCACATATGAACACTTTCCTATCCCGTGTGATACACGGGAAATCGAGAAAGATGACTGGTTGGCTTGTTAATGTGTTTGGAGAAAGAGGAGAATATGAAGTGACAGTTGATGGTCTAATAATGATATAAATATGATAATGTATGATATTTATAGAAAAAGTTGAAGAGATGAGTTTACTCGTAAATAAAGACAGACATTTTTACCATTAGGGGCTGTTTGGTTGTTGTTGGTAAAGTTATATATTTATGACACAACTTGGAAAGTTGTTGTCCACCTCATCAATTTCACTTTTATACTTTTCTTTGTTTGTTTTTGATTCCATTGGAATCATAAATTGCTTGTTTGGTTTGCAAATGTAACTTTAATTGTTTGTTTGGAAAGTGTAAAAAATGGTCCCTACTCAAATGATCATATTGGTTAGAATTATTTTTTATTAAATTTTCCTAACTTCAATGTCAGCTTTCTTCTAAAATCATGTCCTTTTTTTATGAAATCACTTTACAAGCCACATCAGCATATGAAATCACTTTACACTATTTTCACGACTACAAACAAACAATTGAAAGTGATGAAAGCTGGCATTGGGACCCACTTTTTTACACTTTACATCCTTTTACACGGTAAAAACATACAACCAAACAGCCCCTTAGATATAATTTCCATAACAATAAAGATAGATATCATCATTCCTGTGACAATTGTTTTAGTATATAGTAAATCTACTCTTATATAACAGCCCAAGAATTATTGTTCATGCTACCACAAATGAAACACTAATTACTGTAGTATGAACAGTAAACCGAATCTGCCCACTTCACTCAAAGTGAAGTTCATGCTACGGTATAAAAAAAATACTATAGCATAACATAAAATATTTTGCTACAGTATTAACATTTGAATCTTTCTTTAAATGTATATATAATTTCTAAATTAAATACATTAAAACTTGGATTCTTTTTTAAATATAAAAGAGTAAATTATGAATTCTATATCAAATGTATTAAACCTTGCATCCTTCTTTAAACATAAAGAAGTAGATATAATTTCTAATTTTAAACATACAATAATCAAATCAAATGCATTAAAATCTAAAGGAAAACAAGTTCAAAATGCAGTGCTTAAAAAACAGGAGGTCGTGCTTTGCACATGATGCATACTAGTATTTTATATAGGCGAATGACATCATATAAAATAGGTCCAATAGTTTCAAAATTTTGAAGTGGGAGTATTCATGCTTTAGATACTCGCGGTTAAACTCCTAACGACAGAAAAACAAAATCTACTTTGCAAAGGTACAAATCTCGTACAAAACCCTCTCCAGTAAAGCAAACGCATTGTTGCACTAAATGATCCTCCATATTATCAAGTTCATGATCATATATCCTGCAGCTAAGTCTCTTTGACAGACAATGAACAACCTTTGCCTTCATTTTTAAAGGAGTTTTTTCCTCAACCAAGGCCGCTATAGCTTTTGACACTTTGAAGAGTTTTTTCTTCTAATTCGATCAGACGACTGCAGAAAGCTTCTAGATCACTTGCTTGTTCTTCAAAACTGAACCTGAACTCCTTCCATGTGTACTGCATCGTGCTGAGGCCGTCATTGTTTGTTGCTTGTTGAGCAACCTTCCCGAGGACATCAAATCCTTTTCGATCAATAGAGAGCATCAAAGCATCCTTCATTCAGAGCAGGCACCGAAGTCAGCGAAAACGAAGAGATGGGCTAATGAAGGTTGCATTGTGTTCACGAATACCTTTGTGTAGGCAAATGGTGCTCACTTAACCCCACTACTTTTTCAAATAACCCCAAAAACCTTATCAAATTACCCTCCAAACTTTTAGGGTTTTTTTTTCTTGAAATTTACCGGATTATAAAAGACTGGATGTGAACACATCAGTACCACAATTGCCAAGGAATGCATGTAGGTGTACGGGCCATGTTTGTTTCTCCATGGGGTTGGCTGGTGTGTATCAGATGTGGTACAATGAAGATCAACAACATACCTAGATCACAACTGATAACTCGGATATCATGCTGGATGCACCGTGTTACGACACACCAACCAACACCATGGATTGAAGAGATACAACAGCCACTATTTATTCATAGATATTTAATCACTTTCTGTAAGCAGATAAGATTCATAACAACACTAGCTAACAGCAAATCACTGACCAAGATAAAGCTCCACGACTTACCCTCACAGTCGCATTATACTCTTCGAAACAGAAAAGCATCAGTGCCCTGCGTCTTGCTTGACTTTGGTTGATCCCATCAATTAGCTTTGCAGAAAATGACACTATAAAATAAACAGGTATTAATCTCCCACAATGAAATAACATATTGTTAGTTATCTCTCTTGAGCGACTACAATAGATCTTGGCCCATTTGGATATAATCAAGCTCAAGAAGGGGAAAAAAAGTCAGATATGTTGAATGTCAAGCCTTACATAGTTGTTCTGCTTTTGGTGCATCGACATTCTGCAACTCCAAATCATGAGAGTGCCCACTGCCGTCCACATAAGTGCATGATCTACGGAGAGAATTTCATTGAATACATAATCCCAACAGAGTAATATACAATGTTGTAGAAATCGATTTTGTATGGTGAATTATTAGATTGGTCAAGACCATGCTGATCATATATAAATCAAGAATGGATACTATAGCTTATTCTGAAACTACAGCAAACTATTCAGTAGATGATGTAAAATAAAAGATGTGATTCATTGATGATCTATAAATAAGATCAGGTTTTGCCATAACTTCATCCTATTAATTATGTGGATCCATCAGTTTAAGATGTGCGCAAAGTTAAATTCCAACATCTATCCTCATTTAGTAGTTTCTGGAAAAAAGGGGAAGAATGATAACAGATATTCAAATATGCTAACAAATTTTAATGTTTTATACATTCAAATATCCATTATAGAACGTTGATTCAATATACCAATACAGGAATACATGTTTTGAAGAATTATTCTTGTAGAATTCCAAAATCAAATCTCAGTGCAAACCAGAATATCATTATTCTCAAAACTCCTATCATAAAAGAGAAACAAAATAGTAGGAAGCATTCCAAATAATTATGCCAAAATAGTAAAATGTAACCAGTAAATGGTTTGTACCTGATGTTAAATTTATAAACAGCGTAATTTTCACTTTTCCCAAGTATTTCTTGTAAGATTTCACATCTTGATCTGCAATTAGCACTGGCAGAGCTTAGTAGTGCAGTAACTGCATAACTGGCTTGGGTGGCTTTTTCATACTCTGAGAGTATAGATTCTCGCAGGTTTTCTGTAACCATCTGAACCTGAATTCAAGAATTAGGAACAATGTATTAAAAACAAAATAAACTTTTAATCCACATCAGAACAAATTAGAATTCTATTTATCCTGTTATAGAAGATATGATGGAAACACGTATAGGATAGAAGCTACCTTATCATCTTTAAGAGGTATAACATCACCCGCTAAAGCAACACGAGCTGGCAGCTGCAAGATTTAAGTATATTAAGAAGACAAAGAAAATACATATGCAAAAAGGTTTTAACTGTAATAATTAGCTGTCATCTACAAATTCATATGTACAATAAGGGAAGAGTAATCTTTGTCCTAAGCTCGTGAAACATATAATTTCTATTTGCTAATTACCAATTCACTTTAGAACAGATAAAAAGGAGACTGAATGCCCGAAAGAATAAACAGTTTAAAAAAAAGGACGACAGAAGAAGCCATGTGGACATAAAAAAAAACAAAAAGATATATCTTAACCATTAAACCTAAATGGGATACAACCACGCAAGTGATTAAGTGAAGGTTTCTTATAACAGTCATCGATGCTAATGACGGTCCAGAAGAGCTCAACCAGATTGCCACATAAACTTTGGTTACGTCAGGTTAGGGTCGGCCCTATCTTAAGGCAATTAAGACATCTGTCTTGGGCCTCATCTTGAGTAAGGCCCACCCACCCTCAATTCTTTAAGTCCCTCAGCCTAAACCCTAACCCTATTTCTTTCTCTCTTTATCCCACTCCCTCCCACCGCCTCCTCTCTCAAACATCAAGATCAAGTGAAGTGATTAAACTCCCGACCTCTCAAACATCAAGTGAAGTGATTAAACTGATAAACTCTCCCGACTCTCCGCTCCAGTCTCCCCCAGCTCTTCGCCTCTTCCTGGACAATGGAAATGTATTGATCAAAAATTTATAGATCTAATAATTGAAAAAAGTCCAATTAAATATGAAGAAATAAATTTTCCTAAAGATGAAAATAATAGATACTTTTCTACATCATATTACATACAAAAATCGTCAAACGGAGAAAAACATGAAAGAAGGTATGGCATAATGTTGCCGTTAATTCAGTTAGTGAAATCTTACAATCTAAAGATATACATATTGATATTGCCATAGATCAATTAAAGGGACTTATTGTATATTTAGAAAATTATAGAAAAAAATGTTTTATGTCTGCTTTGAATTCAACTAAAGAACTTGCTAATGAAATGAATGTACAACCTATATTTCGTGAAAAACATAAAATTCATAGAAAAAACAATTTGTTGAAAATATTGGTAATGAAACAATATTTAACGTTGAAGAATCTTTTCGTATTGAATATTTCTTATACATAGTTGATAAATCGCTTGGCTCAAGTGAAAGTAGGTTTGAACAATTTAAAACGTATGATTTTTTTTGTTTGATTTAAAAAAATTAAAAGCTTTAGATGATATTGAATTGAAAGAATATTGTCTTAATCTCGAAAATGCACTAAAACATGATGAACATTTTGATATTAATGGACTTGATTTGTTTTCAGAATTGAGAGTGCTTAGAGAAATTTTAAAAGTACAGATTAATAGTCCAATTGAAGTGTTGAACTATATAAAGTGGTTAGATTCTATTCCAAATACTTGTATTGCTTATCGTGTACCATTGACTATACACGTAACAGTTTCAAAGAAGTTTTTTAAAACTAAAATTACTAAAATCTTATATAAGATCGACCATGTTACAAGATATAGATTGAATGATTTAGCAATATTATCTATCAAAAATAATATGTTAGAAAATATTGAATATAAAACTTTAATTAGTAATTTTGCAGCTCAAAAGGTAAAAAGAATGAGATAAAATCTATTATGAGTTGTATCACTTAGGCCTCATCTAATATTTCGCCTTGGGCCCCAAAATTCCTAGGTACGGCCCTGCTTCAGGTGTCCATTGAAGGAATATTGCTAAATTTTGTACATATGGATATGAGTACCATCTATGCTAATGATGGCCAAATGTTTGCACCCATGGCTATTGGCCAAAATCTAGACACAAGACACATTTATACAAGTAAAATTTCTACTAAATTTACGTATGTGACTCATATAACATATTGTCTTAGGTTGTATCCATATGTGACACTACCCAACTTTTGTAAAACGATCAATGAAAAATAGAGTTTGTCAAATGTAGGATAACATATTTCTTGTTATACATATCCTCAAGGTGAATAAATGTTTACACTTTGGATATTTATCACCTCTAGCCATGTGAATGCTGATAACATCACTCATGATTTCCTAGAACGTTATGCAATTCTAGCAGCATGAAGAATACTTATGTGTGATACTAAGAGTAGCAAATATTCCTTTCTTAGGATTTGCAACTTCAAAGATGTGGAAGCAACCATTGATGTACCAACCTTTCTTATAGATTTGAGCAAACCCATAAGTGGACCTGGAACGACATTGCTGACAGAAAGAGAACCTCGCTCATCAATGATTATGTTCTGTAAAACAATAGAAGAAACATGTCATTGTTGATGAATATGTTACTTCAAACGTCAAAGTACAAACTAGTCATTAATTTGTATCATGCCTGAATTTAAATTCTATATTCCAACCATTTCTGAGTATGGTTGCTTTTGTACAAAGAATTTGATCACCTTGTGGTTCATGCTGTCACGTTACTTTTAAGTAAGCTCAAAATACAATAACCAAATGCCAAAACCGAGTTAGTTATTCAACAGTCGGTAAGGACGGACACGCTTTATTAGTATTCAAGCTTCGATGTTAAAGCTAAAGTTCACAAACTTCATGGCAGAAAATAATTATAGCATACAAATTAAGCAATAAAACAATAACCGAAATCGACGTATTCATACCGTATTATGCAAGTCTCCTTCATGAACCCAGAGGTAAGGCTTTCCCCTCTTGAAAATATAGTGCACCTTCCGTATTATGCAAGTCTCCTTCATGAACCCAGAGGTAAGGCTTTCCCCTCTTGAAAATATAGTGCACCTTCGAAGTGTGAATCTCACTGAACCCAGAGGTAAGGCTTTCCCCTCTTGAAAATATAGTGCACCTTCGAAGTGTGAATCTCACTCTTGCTACAAATCACCAAACCCCCTTATAAGGAAGATAACCATTTCACATAAACCCATTTCATGCAATATTCAGCTATCAAGTTGCAATTTTGCAGCCTACCCATCAAAAGCTTCTGCCTAATTTACTATATAAGCACAAAACCCAATTCACATAAACCCATTTCATGCAAAATCCAACGATCAAGTTTCGATTTTGAAGCCTACCCATCAAAATTTCTGCTTAATTTACTATATTTACAGAGCTGTACCTGCCTTTGGAGTCGGCTTTGATGGTGTTGAGGTGAGCTTGGGAATTCGCGCCCAAAATACTCTGCCCAACCCAATTCAAAAGATAAATTATTTGATCTAAACAAGGAAAAATAGCAATAAGAAGTGCAGAAATTACTCTGCATCTCTCGGCGACGGTTAAAGCCGCTGCCTTGCTCTTCATCATCGCCTCTTCTCCCCACGTACACCAACTGCTCGATGAAATGGCTGCATAAATAAAGGGATTCGATGCACCTTTTGCATATAGGTCCTCTGCTTGCTACTTTGTGAAATAACCCTCTAGAAAGTATTTTTTGCAGAAAATCTTACAAGGCTTTAAAATTATATTTTAGTGAGGGTTTATGCGAAAACAGAAGGGTTATTTTCATATATATATATACCCTTAGATCATGGGTATCTGCAAAAATACCCTTCAAATCTTAGTATTTGTAAAGCTACCCCTTAAATCATCAGTTTTAGAAAAAAATACCCTCAAAGCAATTAATAACATATTTTATAAGCTCATATGTCATCGTAATGCAAATATTATAAATAAAATAGTCAAAATTTTAGCATGAGTTGATGATTTGTTGATTTTAGGGGTATTTTTTCATAAAGTTGATTTTAAGAAGCAGTTTTGCAAATACTAAGATTTAAAGTGTATTGTTGCAAATATCCATTATGTAAAGGGTATATGCAAATAACCTAAAACGGAAGAGCATCCTCAGGCACTTCTTGATATCTCATTCTTTTGCACTAATTTGCAGAGTTTTTTTAGTGTGGATATTTTCAATCCATTATTTGTTGTTCTTGTTGTAACTTGATCAATGGTGATTGTTGTCGTCCCTTTGAAACAGTTGCTCACTGGGATTACTTTGTTAAGTATTGATATCGCGCTTGTTGACTACCTGACAAGCTTTTTTACTTCTGAGTTCAACATGAAATAAATACTAATAAACTCCTTCCGAGTCCCATGCGTCACAAGGGTAAAAAAAAAAGTAGTTACTGTGTAATTTTGGATACTTAGATCCAAAAATGGTATGTATCACATCGTTGTATCCATTTGGATAATTAGGCCAATTTGTAATATGCTACTTGCTAATTGGAACAACACCAGGAAGAAGATGTGAGGATCCGATTCTTCTCCAATTAAGTGGTAATTAGAGAGTATCCGATTCCTCCGATCATTACAATACATTCTGAAATCAAGGGATGAGACTAGACAATGTAGGGTTTTACTATTGTGATAGTGGTTTTCAAAGAACAATGGTTTTATAAAAACAATAACTTTCAGAACCATTACTGGTTTTCAAGACTGTAATGGCTCTATCTCGTAACCTAATCTCGTCTCTTGACTTCGAAATGCATAGCAAAAATTGGAGGAATTTAGCACCCTCCAATTACCAGGTTCAAGATGCAAATATATGACCAAGCCAGCCATTCACAGTCCAGAACATGATGTTTCTGCAGCTATTTCAACTGCTGGTATTATACTAAACCTTGGAAAAGTCCAAGGAAAAGACAAAACATAGAAAGATAGGTCACAGATATAATGGATATATAATGTTTGATTCATAAGCTGCACGTACACGAGCATCTTCAAAAACAATTTCCAAACGTCAGCGAAACCATTCCAACTGACTGCGAGCGAGTGACCTTCAAACATATCAATTTTACATTTCCTGACACCACCATCACCATTTTCAAAAACAATTTCCAAATGTCAGCGAAACCATTCCAACTGACTGCGAGCGACCTTCAAACATTTGTGCAAAAATTTAACATTGGATACTGAAGGTATCAATGAATGCTCAAAGAGTTCATAGCCTGATTTCACATCCATTAGAATAATAATAATAATAATATACTAAGTAATAAGTGTAACAATATTTGTCAGAATAGCAGTTTCTCAATCCACGGTAACTTTGCATATCTTCCAATCTCAGATACTGTACTTCACATTTACTGAAGCTGCCACCCGCAAAATCTTGAATCTGAGTTCCATACCTTGAGTAATGAGAACACAGCACAAATTGCAATAGGATTTAAAGTGGAAACCCTAGTTCAACACAAAGTGGGTTGAGCCCT
The DNA here is from genome assembly GCF_001876935.1 of Asparagus officinalis. Lineage (NCBI taxonomy): Eukaryota > Viridiplantae > Streptophyta > Magnoliopsida > Asparagales > Asparagaceae > Asparagus > Asparagus officinalis. The sequence goes on from NC_033798.1 coordinate 7,078,176, forward strand.
GGCTCCTCCAACAAGCTTAATGCGGAAAACCCGTAGTATGAATGATAGAGTTCGGGCAACATATTCTCAGGAAACTTTGTAAAACCACCGTACTGTGTGCAGGCAAAGATACACAAAATGTCAGTGCTTGAAAGCGATTCAAAAAATAATGATGTTCAAACATGTAAGTTTTCTTAAGTTTCCCAGAAGGACCATAAACTTTGGGGTGTTTTGCATAAAACTACCATAAACTTTTATTAGAAAACTTCCATGAACTTTCTAAACAGCATAAAGATAACACAAACCATTAGAAATTATTGTTAACGGCTTTAACATCTCAGACGAAAGGGCTAAACTACCCTTGTTAGTATGAATGAACAAGGGGTGGAGGAGAGGGTAAATTTTTCCATAAAACTTATCCTAATTGCTGTAGGGCAATGAAAAAGATTCATGGGTATTCTCTCTAATAGAAAGGTTTAAAACAATTTTTTGTAAAACCCCAAAGTTGATGGTGATTTTGTGAATGTTACCCAACATAAAACTTAGCAGCAGCACCTGAGATTGGCAAGAAAGTAGAAATCTCCGCAAAGCTACCCTATCAAGAAGTTGATAAGCTCCTAGCATCTTCAAAACCCCACCTACCCTGTAAAATTCCAAATATCTTGAAGCTTATTGCAGGAAAATGTCTTGATGTAGAAATGGCAGTTTTAAATTGCCTACCAGAATGCATAACAAGTATCACTGGGCTTGTTAGCTCGGCCATTAAATCCTCCATCAGCTGCTTGCCTCTGCAGCATAAAAAGACTGTAAGTTCATTTCTTTCACCACTGTTGCCACGTCAATGCAGTTATAAAATAAATAAATAAAAAAGTCTACAGAATTCTCCAGTGCGGTTAAACAACACTTGACGTAAAACTAGACCGAGTAAATCATTTACTCAAATTGCTGGTTAAAGGGGCTCATCATAAGTTCTCTGTCAATATCTGTCCATATTAGGTTATATCATAAACAGTTAGTAACTCTATAATTCCTTCCTTGCAATCTATTGAAAATACAAGCCATGCTTAGCGTCCTGCAAGATAGTCAAAATTATTTCCCAGAGTATCATATTTAATATTCCATGACCTCCGGGCAACTCTTAAGGTTTTTCACGATCCATGTTTCACATAACTGTACCATCTCCGCTGATTGATTTTACTATATTGCTGTTTCAATTGGCACGATCCAGTTTTTCCAATTAGGCTTGATCTTGTGCACTTCCACCTCTACACTCTGTTTTTTTATAAACAAAATCCTAAAATGTAGAAAATTCAGAAATACTAACAAAAACAAGAAAAGATACGAAAAGGACATTCTAACGCAAACTGTGAAGGGATATCATTGTTTAACAAGGGAAACTTGACGTACAAAGTTGCATAAGGCATCCAGGGACATTTTGCTTATTTTAACCAACACGATGCTTTATCACGGAAACACAAAACTGAAGCTCTATTCTTTACTCAGATGACATGGGTACACTTCAAAGATACAATACCTGCATGCTCCACTCCACTAGCATTGGCACATTGATCACACTGGATGGTCTAAATTTATTAAGGATATCATCTTCAATAAAACCCATTAGTTGGAGAGCAGCAACCGCACAGTAAGTGGCACCACCTGTTACACTAGGCAGATAAAAGTTGATCTACCAAATATCAGGTTCAAACTTGAGAAACTAAAACAATCATCTGTAATCAAGAACCATAACCAAATCTAATGTCTAACATATATTAAAGAGATACGTTATTTCAATATTAGTCCCTCAAATCTTCAATATTTCCAAATTAGTCCCCCAAGTCATGGAAATTCCTATTAGGTCCCTCAAATCATCCAATTTCTTACAATTAGGTCCCTCTGTTTGATATAACATATATTTGTTTAATTGGGGTTGGGTTAGGTATTTACCCCACATGCTAATTACTAAAGTACCATTAGGGGTATTTTCCCCAAAAAATCCTCATTTCCCATACTGAGATTATGAAAAAAAAAGCTAACAGGAAAACTTTCGATCATTTGGGGGAGAGGTCAGTAGGGGAAATGAGGAGAAAATAGGGAATTATTATTTCCTTTTTCAATCACTAGAATATTGAACAGAGGGGAAGGAAGGAAATGAGGATTTTTTGGGAAAAATACACCTAAAGGCACTTTAGTAATTAGCATGTGGGATAAATGCCTAACCCAACCCCAATTAAACAAATACATGTTAAATCAAACAGAAGGACCTAATTGCAAGAAATTGGAGGGACATAATAGGAATTTCCATGATTTGGGGGGCTAATTTGGAAATGTTGAAGATTTGAGGGACTAATATTGAAATAACCCTAAGGGTGTGTTTGGAAACTTGGATTTGGGCCTGGATTTAAAATCCAGGGTATTTCAAATCCAAATATCTAGTTTGGATTCTGATTTGGACCTAGATTTTAAATCAATTGATTTAACAAAGAGGAATTTGAAAGCCCAAAACAAGTGATTTCAAATTCCACACCACCCTTGTCATTTATCAAATCCCGACCCGATCCTCTCTTTCTTTTCAAGTCGCGCTCTCTCTCTGGTTTCGATCTCCCCCTCTCCGCCTCCCCCCGCCGCCGCCTCCCCCCTCCTGCCGCCGCCTCTCCCCCTCTCCCCCCTGCCTCTCTCTCTGGTTTCAAGTCCCGATCCTCTCTCTCTGGTTTCGCTCACAGGTAAAGTCCCTCCCCCCCCCCCCCCCCGCCGCCGCCTCTCCCCCTGCCCCTTCCCCCTGCCTCTCCCCCTACAGTCGAAACCCTAGATCTGATCTAGGGTTTATATAGTGTTAATGTTGGATTCATGTTATTATCACAATTGAAATTGCTATACAAAGAATTAGTGCACGTCTCCTGTCTATACAAAGAATTTTTTATTTTTTATTTTTGATTGTGCATATGAAGCGACATTGAAAAGCTTACCTTGAATCGGTCCATTCAACTCTAATAACCGAATAATTGCTGTTTGAAATCTGGTTTAGTTGGTTTAGTTGATTATTTCTGTAGTTTTTTTTGGTTGAAGTCTTATATATGTACTATATTAATGGATTTTGTGATCTTTGATGATGGGATTAGTTGCCGTTGAAATTTGCATCTCTTCTAAAGATATTCACTGTTCAGAGCTAGAATGCTGCCAATCTTTGATCTAGCCCACAACATTTTGTGCATGAGCAGCCTATGCATCAAGTTTGGCATACAATTAACATATCTGGTTCTAAGGCTAAGCAGAACGCAGTTGATTTATGCTTATTTTTTGCAGTATTGCTGAATCTCTTGGAGTACCCTTGGTTAATGGGGTTGCACAACCAAATCAACAGGCATTACCCTTAACTACAAATGGGCAGGCTACATTACCTGCAGCTCCATTGCTAACTTCCCCACTCGTCGCTGTGCCAATTGGAGAACCCAGAGAATGCATTTCATTAAAGAATATGTTTGATCCAAGGACCGAGGTTGGTTGTTTCTTTTTATACATAGTAAAGGGTGTCACATTGGTTCTTAAGTTTTGATTGATCATGCAGGCGGATCCCGATTTCGATTTGGATATCAGAGATGAAGTGCAGGAAGAATGTTCAAAATTTGGCCCTGTTAAGCATATCTATGTGGACAAGTAAGTTCTTTTTCCAACCTTTTCTGGGTTACTGAGGTATATAATCACAATAATTCTTGCACCGTTTTGTTTTCTGAAATTTATTTGGTAAATAGGTGAGTTGTCATTGACATCTCGTTTAAATCATCATGTCTTTATGGGTTGCATATTTTATTGATTGTGCATGTTTAATGGATGTGAGGGTGGTTCAATAAAAGGGAAGAGGTTTGTCAATCGATAGTGTCTATCTTTAAGAAAGGGGGTGTATCTTTCGGTGGATTCTTTTGCTCTGTCATCATGTACACAGTTGTATAGTAATTCCCCATTTTAATTATGTAAGAGACAAACCCCATGTTTCCATCATTATTATTTATCTTAAGGTCGGGTATTTTTCTCTCTGCCTTTTTTCTCGGAGTACCTTTTGGCAGCATTTCAAAGCAGAATACAGTTTCTCTGCTGCATAGAGCTTTCACTCCTTTGCATGCTATAGGCTGTGCATTATACCACCTTATATTTGCATCAGTACTGACCTAGTCTTACTAGATCAAAACATGTAATATTTATAGGAATTCAAAGACTTGACACCATTTTCAGAACCAGTGTTTCTTGAGGATCTTAAAGTATTTTCCTATTTATTTTGTTTTAGACAGTACTTGGGAACAATATATTTAATGCTAGTTTTAGCTTTTAGCATTTGACTTTGAATTCAAAATATTGAGAAGTCTTTAGTACTGAACCAGTTATGGAGATTTATAGTTACATTTATAGTTAACATTTCTCTACCAACTGCGTTTGCTGTACCTAATGCAATTGTTGGTGCTTGAGATGGGTGTATGTTCTGCTTAGCCTTAGAACCAGATATGTTAATTGTATGTCAAACTTGATGCATAGGTTGCTCATGCACAAAATGTTGTGGGCTAGATCAAAGATTGGCAGGATTCTAGCTCTGAACAGTGAATATCTTTAGAAGAGATGCAAATTTCAACGGCAACTAAAATGCATTTTTGAAATATGTGGTGCTTATTCATGTACTAATGTCTTGGGATGATATGGGCGTATCAAATCTACTTTTCTTCTTGTGTACCTCAATTTCAATGAACTGAACCACTTATCACACACACATATCATTTATTGTCACAATTATTCATAACAGATTGGTGCTTGTTTGTTCATTTTCTGAAATATGTTGTAAAAGGCTGCATTTTTGTTCTGTCAAAAAATATATATATATGTATTCATCTTTTTCTCTTCAAAGCATTGGCTATTTTTATCACTTGTATACATGTCATAAAATTGATCATTATACTTATGTCTCATTTCTTGATTGCGCCTAAGTGGGAACAATTGCCAGGGCCATATACAAGGACACTCCTTCCACCATCTATTTGTATCACTTGTAATGGCTAACTAAAATTAATGCTAGCCATTTTCTTAAATCTTACTATTAACCTCAAAATGTTCTCTTTCCTGGAGGATGTCTATACCAATATAGCTTTCTCAGCCTCTATGTTTCGGCGTACATGCTTTGACTGTTTAATTCGAGTATCTGAACGTATGTCTAAATGTGTTGAGTTCTGAGATCCAAAGTACATGCTTTGACTGTTTAATTTTTGGGGGCTTGCATTTCCTTCAGTTTATGCTCTTCCTTTGGTTCATGTATGATGCTAGACAGATTTGAGTGACTAAGTCTCATGTATGATGTTAGGCTGAGTTGTAAAGTGTGCGCAAATGTAGTTCTCATGTTTGTTATTAGGTTATGTATCATCTAGTGTATTGATTTCCCTAACCAATACTCTCACAGGTCTCCATATGCTTTTATGCTTATCTTATTCAGTCTCACTTATCCGACATTTTTGTTTAATTTGTTAGCTTGTTAGCTTGATTAAAAAATTTTATTGATCTGTTCATTTTCTTTGTAGGTTTTGGGCTCATATCGTGATGGCATATGAATTACTCTTTTGTTGCTGCCGATAGGGTTTATCATACAAGCACTTCTGAATCCTTAGTTGCAATTTCTTTACATCAAGGATACTTCTCTTCTCACGTGCTATTCAGTTTGCAACTCTTTGTATTTTTTCTGGTATATCAAAGACCAAATTGACTATATAATTGTCAGTTGTACCTGCATTTGAGAAGATAATGAAATTGTTACTTATTTGCTCTGATATCAACTTATTCTCACTTTGAATATGTACGAAATATGAAACAAGCCTCAAGTGTTTTCCAGCATGGTTATATGTGAAATATGCAATGGTAATGTATTATTTAGATGTTTTTTTTTGTAAGATACTTGATATGTTTGTAGAGTTTTCTTCATTTTTATTTTGTTGAAACTCTTGCAAGTTATGGTGGGTAATGAATTTGAAAACTTAGCAAATGTAGCTACCATCGCCAAAATTACTTAAATTTGTGTTTTTTGGTTACTATTTTACAAATCTCCATTGCATTTGATGTAAACAAGATGAGTTAAAGAGAATAAATTTTCACCAATTTTAAATTCAAATTCATGTATAATAAAGTACCCAAACACTAGATTTTGAAATCAAAGATTTTAAATCCTTTCATTTAATAAAGATATCCAAACAAAAGATTTCTTAAATCATGGATTTCAAATCCTAAATTTAAAATCCCTTGATTTTAAATCAACTTCCCAAATCCAAATCAAAGTTCCCAAACGCAACCTAAAAAGATTTGATTTCAAGATTGTGTTTGTAAGCAAATGAAAGACAAGGTATACAGGTATGACATGATATGATCACGAGGAAATGAATTTAGCTAATTATATACCAATTTAATCTACTTTTAATAATGCCAGCAATTTGCTTCACAAAAATATTTTGAATTTTAAAAATTAGAAAACCATTTATCCTTGAGTTACATAAATGAACAGTAGACGAATTCCATATCATGAAACTTAACAAATTATCTAAATGCAACTCCAAATCAAATAAAATTTATATAGATTGGTTAACTACTTATTCAATGTGCATGTGTGTGTGCCGGTGTGTGTGTGGGGGTGTGTGCGTGTGTTTGCCTTTGATACTTTCAAAAATTTTTGGACATGTCAAAAGGATTACTCTGCATCTATACTTTTAGAAACCTATATCCTCTCTTTTTTCACATTCCAGAAAATGTTTATGTTGAATACACTAATATATTTCATTATGTAAGAATTTAATTTACGATTGACAATACTTGAAAATTGCTTCACAAAAAGGACTACTTAAAATTTAAAATAATCTACCTTCAAAACTTGTAGCATATGCATATGTAAAGAAATGATTGAAGTCACTTAACATATCATCAGATGATGATAGCATAGTACTGAGAGATATCTTGCAAAATTTGCATTTAAATACTTACCATGAGATTCGGAGCCTGGTACTAAACCAAAGCCACCATCATATGACTGCAAGCAGTAAGAAACAAATAGAAATTGCATCTTACTAATAAAAAACACAACAATCTATTTGTTACAAACAATGCTATAGATATTACGGACCTGGCATTGGACTATATAATCTTTGGCCTTTCCTTTGTCCATCCCAATCCAATTATCGCACATAGAACAAATGGCAGCTGTCAAACCAAGTAACTTTACTTAAATAAGTTTGTTAAAGGCATTGAATAGACAAATTCACAGGCAAATACAAAGTAAACTATTTCTCACCGGCACAATATACAAATCGTAGGTCTGTTTCCGCCCCAATGTGTGTGGGCATAAAACTGCAAAAAGAAATCCAAATAAACTTAAATTTACAAAGAACCTCTATACCTCAGTACTAACAATAAATTTCACCTCCCATCACTCTGTTGAAGGTTCCTCATCGAAATCAAAATAGACTCAGAATCAATTCTAGAAAAATCATAACCAAGAATCTTCAACAATCCCAGAGCACAGTAAGTGCTTGCAAGATGACTGCCATTGTGACCTGAAACCTGCTCATTATGAGTAATCAACGAAATCTACAGAATGCTCATGTAAAGATTGGATCTTTACCTTTGAATCGGCATCTGAGTACTGAGAACTTTTCGACCCATGAAATCCATAGAACTGCCCTAAAATCCATCACAAAACCCAAAATTTCAGGAAAAACTCATTATTTTATTATACAATCCACATATAGTGGCCTATAAAATCTATATAATTAAACGAAATCCGTGTAACTGCCACGAAAATCATATAATTGCCCCCAAATAAAACCATAAACAACCAAAATTTCAACAAAGTTTCATTCTTTTACCATACCATTCTTCAACTCGGATTCGTCCTTTGGGTGGGCTTGAAAGGATAAAACCCAATTCACGATCTGCACCTTGTCAACCTAAATCAATTAATCAATCCACAATTCAATTGACTAACCAGTGGCAATTTCGTAATTAAGGGGGAAATAGAGGGGCGAGGAGTTACGAGATCTAGGGCATCGAGGATTTTGAGGGCGGAGACGGCGAAGTAGGCGAGGGTGAGGGTGTTGATCTCCTGGGTCTCGTACTCCGCCGGCAGAGAGTCGAGCATCACTTGAAGGAAGAACACGTGTCTCTCTTTGTCGAAGACGGTGATGGGATCCATCGGTATTACGGGCGGTGAGCTTACGGCGGCGGAGCACGGGATTCGCGGCCTAGAGCTTGACAGAGTCACTCTCGTTGTCAATTGATATTTTCATATGGCTAATTAGCAATTTAATGCCTTGTAATTTCCCTATATTGCACTTATATGCTCTCTGTTTGCAGTTTTTAAAACGGGTTATTTAGTATTACTCCCTCATCTCTTCAATAATTCCATAGTAGTCCCTCAAAGGTATGAAACTACTTAGCAGTCCCTCGAATTCCTGGGTAATTGCAAGTTGATCCCTAAGTGAACAAAGTACGTGGGCCTGTTTGGATTTGTAGGGGGTGAAGGGAAGTTAAGGGAAACTAAGAGAAGGGAAGGGAAGGAAAGGGAAGGGAGTTCCCTTCCCTTTGGTTACACCCCAATTTGGGGGGTAACAAATTTTATACTATTAGGGAGTGAACCAAGGGGAACTATGGTGAATTAACTTCACCTCCTAAGGGCTTGTTTGGATTGAGGGGAATGAGGGTGAATGGAAGTTAGGGGAACCATTCACCTCCATTCACCTTGTTTGGGAACACTTAGGAGGTGAAGTTAATTCACCTCAATTCACCTTGGTTCACCCCCTAATAGTATAAAAATTGTTACCCCCAAATTAGGGTGTAACCAAGGGGAAGAGAATTCCCTTCCCTTCCCTTCCTTTCCCTTCCCTTCCCTTCACTCAGTTTCCCTTAACTTCCCTTCACCCCCTACGAATCCAAACAGTGTGTTCCCAAGCAAGGTGAATGGAGGTGAATGGTTCCCCTAACTTCCCTTCACCCTCATTCCCCTCAATCCAAACAAGTCCTTGTTTGGATTGAGGGGAATGAGGGTGAAGGGAAGTTAGGGGAACCATTCACCTCCATTTACCTTGTTTGGGAACACTTAGGAGGTGAAGTTAAATCACCATAGTTCCCCTTGGTTCACCCCCTAAATAGTATAAAATTTGTTACCTCCAAATTGGGGTGTAACCAAAGGGAAGATAACTCCCTTCCCTTCCCTTCTCTTCTCTCAGTTTCCCTTAACTTCCCTTCACCCCCTACAAATCCAAACAGGCCCTTAGCTAATTTTTTGAGGGTTATTTGCAATTTGGCACTCTAAATTTGACACATTTTTAAGCTTTAACACCCAAAGTTTTTTCAACACTTAGACGCCCTAAAATTTACGCATTTTTAACTTTGATACCCTTAATGTTTTTTGACACTTTGATACCCTAAAATTTGCATATTTTTAACTTTAATACCTCAAATATTCCATATTGTTTAACTTTGATACCCTAAAGTTTAAGATATCATACTGTCAAAAAGAAAAGTTTCAGGTGTTAAAGTTAAAAAGTATAAAAATTTTCGTAACAACAGTGTCAGAAAAAACTCTAAAGAATCAAAGTTAAGAAAAGTGTAAACTTTAGGATATCAAAGTGTCAAAAGTTTTTTAGGTGCCAAAGTGCAAATGACCCTTTTTGAACAATGTAGTTTTTATTATAGAAATCATAAGAGCATCTCCAACAGCTTCCCCATTACCCACTTTTAGAGAATTTAGTTAGGTTTTTGGTCCAACAGATTCTCAATTGCATTCCTCAAAATAGGGATGGAGGAGAAAAAATGGGGAAGCTTCCCCAAATCTGCAACATTCTCTAAATTTTTGGAGGAAAAAATGGATTCTTCAAAATGGGGAAGCTGTTGGAGTTGGTGTAAAACATTCTCTAAATTTTTGGAGGAAAAAATGGATTCTTCAAAATGGGGAAGCTGTTGGAGTTGGTGTAAAACTAATTTGGAGAATATGACTTTTGCTTCTCTAAAATTTTCTCCAAAATGGGGGAACAAAAGTCATATTCTCCAAATTAGTTTTACACCAACTCCAACAGCTTCTCTATTTTGAAGAATCCCAAAAATTTGAAGAATGCTGCAGATTTAGGGCATCTCCAACAGCTTCTCTAAAATTTTCTCCAAAATGAGGAAGCAAAAGTCATATTATTCAAATTATTTTTACACCAACTCCAACAACTTCCCCATTTTAAAGAATCCTTTTTTCCTCCAAAAATTTAGAGAATGCTGCAGATTTAGGGAAGCTTCCCCATTTTTTCTCCTCCATCCCTATTTTGGGGAATGAGATGGGGAATCTGTTGGACCAAAAACCTAACTATATTCTCCAAAAGTGGGAAATTGGGAAGCTGTTGGAGATGCTCTTAGGGAAGCTTCCCCATTTTTTCTCCTCCATCCCTATTTTGGGGAATGCGATGGAGAATCCTAAAATTTTCTTCAAAATGGGAAAGCAAAAATCATAATATCCAAATTAGTTTTACACCAACTCCAACAGCTTCCCCATTTTGAAGAATCCATTTTTTCCTCTAAAAATTTGGAGAATGCTGCAGATTTGGGGGAAGCTTCCCCATTTTTTCTCCTCCATCCCTATTTTGGGGAATGCGATGGAGAATCTGTTGGACCAAAAACCTAACTATATTCTCCAAAATTGGGAAATGGGGAAGCTGTTGGAGATGCTCTAAGATGTATTTTGGTCATTGAGAAACCAAATTGTAAGACCTGTTGGCCTTCTTGTTTTGATGATGTTTAACAAACAATTTATTACTAATGTTGTTTGTCTAGTGTTTGTGCATTCCTATGTTTTGTAGACAAACAACGTAGTTGGAGGATGGATGGAATAGAGCTTCAACGATCATATCCAAAGGAGGTTGGCGGAATGTCGGTGAAGCCTTGCTATTCAAAGTTCAAGATCCAAGTTAAAGCTTCATCCGTGAGATTACCTAGAAGAGCTTATTGAAGATCAAGATCAAGCTTGGGTAATTTAGTTTAGGATTTATATTATGTGTGTTAAATACTTCAAGCTCAATATCTATACACACACATAAGTTTTGGTTTCTTCGTATATATATATAGTTATATATATATACATCAGTTTTGGTTTCTATGCATATATATAGTTATATATATACATACATATGTTTTTGAGTTTTTATGGTTATATATATGAAATTCTATATTTCATATTTTCTATTATGTTTTTGAAAACATTGCATAGAATATACAATTTTGTGAAAATATTGTATTCTTAGTTTATAGACTTCAATATCAGTTTATACATGTTTTACTAAGTCTACAAAAACATTTCACAAAGTTTCAAAAGTTGGTTTATGTCAAAACATCAAAATTCAAGTATCTCATATTTTCATGTTTTGGACTAGTTTGTAAAATGATGATATTTTTCATTTGGGAAGTCCTTTTTGATAACCAGTCATTGTAGCATGTTTATTATCATGTCTACAATCATTCCCCAAAGTTTTACATTTTTTGGAATTTATTTGATATTTTTAAACAGGGTTTTCGGTCGACCGACGAGAGCTTTTTCAGCTTCCAACGGCTAGTTTTCTTACCGTTGCTTGGGGCTATTTTTATCTTTTGTTAGGGGTTTTGGCTGATGTCTTGGGTTGTTATAAATACCTCATTGCATTTACCTCTCTCTCTTGAACAAGAGAATGGTTTAAAAAGTTTTTAACAAGGGTTTAAACTTGTTTAGTGTTTGTTTAAGTTTGTTTTAAGAAGCTTTTAAGCATTAGAGTGTTTCGGTTTTGTGATTCAATTCAACAAGAGCTTGAGGAGATCATCTATTGGTGTTTGGGCATCCAACTCTTCAGAAGTGTTTCTAAACTCATCTAGCAATTTATTATTTTGATTATAATTTCCATAAGCTAGATTTATATTTGAGTTTAGTTTAATTGTTTTATTGATACTCTTTGTTCACACACAACCTATTGAGCTTATTGTATTTACATTCATAGTATAATTTGGGGTTGTGGGTTTGTGACTAAGAGTTGTGCTTAATTGAGTTCTCACCTTGTTTTGAGAACAATCATTTGTCATATTTGTGCTTATTGTGAGAATCACTTTGTAATACACTTGTACACCGAGTGAGGAGTGTGTGGTGAGAGTCGGGGATCGTCCCAAGAGGAGTGGCGTCGGTTGACGTGCCTAGGGAGAGGTTGTAACCGAGCACTTGAGGGAGACACGGCTAGGTCCAACACTTAGTGGGTGTAGAGTGTGATTGCAAGAGTGTGAGTTGTAGAGTTTTCGGTTAGCTAGAAAACCGAGTGTGTAGAAGAAGTTCCGGCTTCCAAACCAGATTGTGTTAGTGGATTTCTCCCCGGGAGTGAGGAGCGGAGACGTTGTAGGCGTCAAAAAATGCTAATAGATATCCCAAGCATAGAGAAGATCACTCAAAAATTCACAAGAAAATTTTAATTGGCATTTAATCGAATTAGATTAGCATAAGACCCTAATCACCCCCCCTCTAGGGTCTAACACTTGCCTAGACAGGCGAGCTTGGGCCTGTTGGTGAAGTTCAACCATCTGTTCATTCAGGCGAGGTTCACATGGATGGCGACCTAGAGCCCGTTGGCGAGGTTCAACCTCTAGTTCTGTCAGACAAGGTTTGCCTGTTTGGAGAACTATCGCTTCTTGCAGGCGGGATTGAGCTGTTAGGCGAGCTTGCCGAGGTCCGCTTGTTTGGCATATTTGAGCTCGTCGACGAGGCTCAGCCTGGCGAAGTTCGCCTGTTGGGCGAGCTTGCATCTGTTGGCGAGCTCGCATGTGTTGGCGAGGTTCGGCCTATCGAGGCTTGCCTGTTGGGCGAGCTGTAGCTTTGCCTTTCTGGCGAAGGCTGGCTTGCGGGCAAAGTTGGGCTATTAAGCGAACTTGGTGAAGTTCATTTGAACTACAGAGTTCACCAGATTTGGGAAGCTCGCTAGATTTGGGAAGCTCGCCTGAAGAACGAAGCCCGTCTACGTAGGAGGGCTCGACTGATTTGAGAAGTTCACCAAAATTGGGAACCTTGCTCATGGAGCGAAGCTCGTGGGGCTCGCCTGAACTTCTTGGCTCGCCGAAAACACTAAATTCGCCAATTTTAGGAACTTTGCATTTTGGCTTGGATCTCTTCAGGCCTGAATAGTAATTCAGGGCGTCATTGGAGATGATGGCTTGCGTCTTTTGGCGGGCGAGAGCTTGTCGTCACCGTTGCTTGGCTCTTTTGGAGAGGGGAGCGTTCATGTTGATGGCGAAGGCGTGATCCGCGCCGACATAAATTAGCGTCTCGTCTTGCATGGAGGTCCATAAGGATCGTTCAACGACCCATCGAGCAGCCCCTGAACCTGCATCCTTTGCCTTCGGCTCGGCCATGATGGGCTTGGAGGAGATAGAACCCCCTGTGCTTGCTCGGACGGAGTTCTCCGGCGCGGTTGCCTCGGCCACTTGGGGATGGGCCAGACGCACAAATTCGTAGCACTTCCGAGACGCATTGCCGCCAGAAGAGGATGAATATAAGTACTCCTCAAACTCGATCACGAGGGACTCGATAGTCGTCCCCGCTGTAAATTCGTCGAATTGCGTCACCACCATTTCGGTTGAAGAAACGGTTTCTCCCATTGTGGTCGCCATCTTCTGTAGGTGTAAAAATCTGATTTCCCGAAACGGGGATCTCGTTTGTATTAATAAGAACAACTTATTATAAACTAATGAATCAAAGTTTACAACAGAAGCGGAGGGAAGGCCCTCCTTGTTTAACGTAGGGACTTTGGTAGCGATAGGATGCCTCCCTCGGTTCTCGCGCCGAGTTTGCTTCCCTTAGACGATCCGATCGAAGTTACGGGCAAGCTTCAGTACGCAGTAGAAGCTTGTGCTGATTGAGTTCGACTACACCCGAGGTAAAATGGGGGGCTTGTGCTTGTCGACCGACTACTTGGAGAGAGCTACCATGCAAGAACTTGCAAAGAGCCTAAGTGCCTTAAGTCTGAGAGTTCAGACGAGTCTGCAAAGAGCTACTATGCAAGAGTCTGCAAAGAGCTTGAGAGTCTCAAGTCTGAGAGTTCAGACGAGTCTCATCAAGTGAGGGAGCCTTTAGCAAATGAGCCAAGGTTCAACCTTTGGAAGATTAGCCAGCCAAGCAAGCAGCAGCTAATCCACCTCTTTCACGTTGGCTGAAAGTAGCTTTAAATAGGCAAGGGATGACATGGGTCATCCCTTGATTTGTGGGATTTGATCACTAGTAGGAGTGAGGGTGCCAGCCACCCTAGCTATGGGATGTGACCACTTAGGGGATCCTGTCAGCCGCCCTATTCTTACTAGGTGAGGAGCGTCATGCTTTCTCTCTTGATTTGTGGGATTTGACCACTGATGTGACTGTTCCCATACTCCAAGTGGGCAGTTGACAATGATGGTGGGTTTCTAGTTGTTAGGCGAGCTTAGTCCGTGTAGGCGAGGTGCAGGCTGTCAGGCGAGCTCGAACCTTAGTGCTGGCGAGTCGACCAAATATGCAAGCTTGGTTCAATGTGCAGGCGAGGTGCTGGCAGTCAGGCGAGCTCGAACCTTCGTGCTGGCGAGTCGACCAAACAAGCGAGATTCGAGCTGTCAGGCGAGCTAGGCCTTCAGGCAAGCTTGGTTCAAAGTGCAGACGAGCTGTGCAGGCGAGGCTGTGCAGGCGAAGCTGCGTAGGCGAATCTCACTCAGGTTAGCTTCAATGCTGTTAGGCGAGCTCTATCCTTGTAGACGGACTTCCTTGTAGGCGAGATTCAGTCTTTACAGGCGAACTTCAGCCTTCAGGCGAGCCTGGATTATGCAGGCGAGCTCTGCAGGCGAGCTTGACTTATGCAGGCGAGCTCCAGAACATGCCACGAAGAACAGGTCATAACTTCCAAACCGTAAGTCGGAATTTGACGAATTATATATAAAAATCGACTATCTCGACGAGATGGATCCAACCAAACCGACCCCATAGGGTTCGGTTTGCTCCTGTTTATTTCGCCAAATTCCTTCCGGTTTGAGAGATATCAGCGTTTTCCCCTTTTCCGCTATTTCGGACGAGGTTTTAGCAGTCTTATTCTGAACTTCTCTGATAGGGATTAAAGTCTATTTTTATTGCCTACAGAACCCCCTCCAAATTTTTCAGACCTGAATCAGGCCGCATGGGGTCTGGAACACTTTGGATATGAAGACCTGCAAAGTGATCACTGCTCAGATGGAGTGAGGCATCTTCCAATTGAACTCGGCGAGATTGAATTATGATTTTTAGCAAACCCTCAGCTATCAACGGACTTGATTTGTCTTTACCAACTGCCGTTTGAGTTGGTTTAGCCATGCTCTTGCCCTTAGCATGGTAAGTTATCTAGGAGCTTCTCTTAGGCTCAATGCTAAGATTTTTCCTCTATCCTTAGCCATTTGAGGCGTTTGGACGTAGGGAGCAGTTTAACCTCATGTACCAGTCAGAGAAAAGGAGCAGTTTCACCTCATGCACCGGTTGGAGGAAAGGGAGCAGTTTAGCCTCGTGCACCGGTTGGAGGAAAGGAGTTGTTTAGCCTCATGCACCGGTTGGAGGAAAGGAGCAGTTTAGCCTCATGCACCGGTTGGAGGAAAGGAGCAGTTTTAGCCTCGTGCACTGGTTGGAGATTGTCGAGTTATCCTTAAGAATATTCCGCAGGAACTTCTTGTCAAAGGTAGGAAACAATTGATACTCGTATACCCGTTAGAATCAGGTAGGAAACGAACCCTGATTTGTCTTCTCTTGGGGCAAAGACGAACCCGATTTGTCTTCTCTTGGGGCAAAGACGAACCCTGATTTGTCTTCTCTTGGGGCAAAGACGAACTCGATTTGTCTTCTCTTAGGGCAAAGACGAACCCGATTTGTCTTCTCTTAGGGCAAAGACGAACCCGATTTGTCTTCTCTTGGGGCAAAGACGAACCTTGAAATAGCAGCACATCGTATAGTAGGCCACTATAAGTCGAGAACCCAAATGTCTATCTTTTTGCGTCTAGTACGAAGTGGAACAAATCCACGACAACGGAGTCAATCCACAATAAATCGAGAACCCAAATGAGAATGCGAACAAAACTCCAAACACTGCTAGAAATTTTTTCATTAACCACTGAAATATAGCGACTGAATTATCCATCGCTATATGTTATCTTATAGCGACAGATTCGTCGCTATATTTCCGTCGACAAAATATTTATGCCAACGAAAATAACACGTATTAGCGACAAAAATGTTCCGTCGCCGTTAATTTCCTGACAGAATCTTTCTGTCGGGAAATTTTTGTCGGTAAAAAACCTTTTAGCAATGGAAAATTCCGTCGCTAAAAAGTAAAACCGGGAAAAAAATTTGGGCGCGGGCTTGCCCAAAAAATTTGTTCAGCCCGTGCCTCAGAGTGGTATTTTTCCCGCAAATCCCTCTCTCATTCCCCTCTCTCTCTCTCTTCTCTCATTTCCCCTAGCTCCCTCTCCTTATCCCCCCCCCTCTCCTCCCCCTTTCTCTTGCTGACACATCAACCGCACATCGCCAACTGGACCACCACCACCGCCAACGCCGACGACGACTTGCACCCTATCACTCTCTTTCAAGGTACCTACCTCCCTCCACGATTTTCTCTCTCCGCCCCCTACATCTCTCTCTCTCTTCTTCTCTCGCCGGCCGACGACGGCGGCTAGCCGACCAACGGTGGTCGGCGTCGGCCGACAGAGAGAGAAGAAGAAAGAGAGAAATGTAGGGGGTCATGGCATCTTGCTAAAATTGAAATTTAATATTTATTAATTTTATTTTTAATTATAACTATAGTTTAATTTTTTTAAAACAAAAAAATTGAAAAAAAACCCAAACCCTAATAAGATATTGTCAAAACCAAAAAATTTCCATCTTGTTAAAATTAGGGTTAGGGTTAGGTTTAGGTGAGGGTTAGGGTTAGCGTTAGGGTTAGGTTTAGACGAGGGTTAGGGTTAGGGTTAGTGTTAGGATTAGGGTTAGGGGAGGTTGAGGGTGAGGTTGAGGGTTAGGGTTAGGGTTAGGTGAGGGTGGGTGTGAGGGTGAGGGTGAGGTTGAGGGTTAGGGTTAGGGAGGGTTAGGGTTAGGGTTAGGTGAGGGTGGGTGTGAGGGTGAGGGTGAGGTTGAGGGTTAGGGTTAGGGTTAGGTTTAGGGGAGGGTGAGGGTGAGGGTGAGGTTGAGGGTTAGGGTTAGTGTTAGGGTGAGGTGGATGGTTAGGGTTAGGGTTAGAGGGAGGGCGAGGGTTACAGCGAGGGAAAGGGCGAGGGCGAGGACAAGGACGGAGGTTATGGCGAGAGTTAGGGTTATGTGAGTGTTAGGGTTAGGGGTAGGGCGAGGGTGAAGGTTATGGCGAGGGCGGGGGTTAGGGTTAGGTGAGGGTTTGGGTTACAGTAAGGGTGAGTTTGAGGGTGAGGGGTTAGCGTAACTATTATATCGCTAATTACATAAAAATTGCACACACTTTACACTCGTATTTTTGAGCCGTAGAATTCCTCGTCCAATAAATACTATATATAATCTATTTATTTACTTGTCACATACGCGTACAGGATAGTTGGAGGATACGAGACCATCGTGTTCGGTCCGACAACTTTTTCGTACGCGTATGTGACAGGTGACTTGTATATAAATATTTATTGGATCTATCAAGTGTGGATGGGTTAGGTATGTAAACGTGGCGTGTATATGTATTTACGTGTGTTCTTGTGTACTTTCTTTTCGTACGTGTAGATGCATGTGAGATGACAGCAGTTCTCACATCTTTATGTTTGTTAGCTATATACTAGAAAGCTTGATAAGCCCCTTTCCAATTCAAGGTTCAAATATTCACTCGGGCCCTTTTAGCCAAAAACGAACTACATGGCTAATAAATTTAAAAGCATTATATTAAGGGGGTCAATGTGTAGTTGTCCCTAAATTCGTTGTTTTTTTTGGATAAATAAATAAGAAGAAAATGCTTCTAACCCTAAAAATCAAGAAGCAAATTTGCAGCCATCTAAGGCTGGGTAATAAGGTAAAAACCCCCTAAATCCACAAATCGGTGCCACCTAAATAATACTTTTCCTTTTCCCATTTTACACCTAATTAATGCCCCATGTGAAACTTTCTAGGGCAGGGTGAGATTCTCTTTCTTGAAAATCAAACTCACAGATTTTTGTTTCTTCAATTGTTGAGCTTATACATTTGTTGTTAAGCTTACGAGTTGTTAAGCTTTTCTGTCAGTTGTCAACGTTATGCATTTGTTGTTAAACTTTTGGTTAATTGTTAAACTTATGCATTAGTTGTTAAGCTTTTTCTTCAGTTGTTAAGCTTATTCATTGGTTGTTAAGCTGACGTATTTGTTGTTAATCTTTATGTCAATTATTAAGTTTATGTGTTTGTTGTTACGCTTTTTCGTTAGTTGTTAAGTTTACATATTGGTTATTAAGCTTATGTGTTTGTTAAGTTTTTTCATCAACTACTCAGTGTAACCATTAGCTATTAAGCATATCTTGTTAGTTGTTAAGTTTATGCTTTTGTTGTTAAGTCTAGTCGTCCCCGTATATGTATTTCTCCCCTCAACTATATATTTGGAGTCATCTTCAACGAAATCACCAATTAGAAAAATTATCTTTAGAGATTTGGCATTTTCAGCCATTATATAGAAAAATTAGAGCAATCCCTAGTTTTAAGAGATTTAGAGGGAGAAAAAAAGGGAATCTTCTTCAAGATGAAGAGAATAAAAAATGGCCAATTAATTGAGTTAAGGATATGATTAAGGGGAGAAAGAAGAAAGAGAAGAGAGAGAGAGAGAGAGAGAGAGAGAGAAAGATGTACGACGTTTAGTGCATGATTGTTGGATAGCAGTATTCCTAATCTATTAGGATTCCTAATCTATTTTGGTAACATGAGGTTATTAGGATTCCTATTTTGTTTTGTTATTGGTTTTTAGAATCCTAATATGTTTGGGATTGTGTTTTGCTATAAATAGAGACATGTTTTTTAGGGTTTCCTTGGCTTTGATTGGAGATTGGTTTGGGGATATTGGATCACAGAAAAAGGAGAGTTTTCTGAGCTATTTGTTTAGGGTTTTATTTGGAGAGATTGAGAGCTTTGTGGTGAGATTAGTTTGTTCCTTCGAGTGATTTGTAATCTCAGTTTGTACTCTTCTTCTCTATTAGTGAAAATCACATCCCCTTCTTGCCCCATGAACGTAGGAAATTGCCGAACCACGTTAAACTATTGTGTTTGGATTTGTGCCGTTATTTTGGTTGTTTTGGTCTTTATCTCGACGTTTGGTTTGATTTGGTTCTCGAAGCACGCCCGTTTGTTTGTCCCGCTTCTGCGCCACGCGCAACAAGTGATATCAAAGCCCAGATTCCAGATCTAGGGTTTGGTTGGAGGAGTAGATCAATTTGGAGGCTCGTTTAGGGCTTCGTTGGTAATAAAGATGGGATCTTTTGGTAAAGACTCTATCTTTTTAGTTTTGGATCTATTCTTCGTTCGTTGGTGCATAAGATTTCAGGGAAAGAAGGTGCTTCGGGTGTCGAGGATGGTTCTTCTGGCGCGAAGACCATTCAGAGTTTGAATATCCACTCTATGAAGATAGATGTGGAGAAATTTAATGACACAAACAACTTTGGATTATGGAGATGCGAGGTTTTGGATGCGCTGAACGCGCAGAATTTGGAGGATACCTTGGAGTTAGATGGCAAGCCAGATGACGTTGAAGAGAATGTTTGGAAGAAAATGAATCGAACGGCGTGTGGTGTGATTAGGTCTTGTTTGACTCAAGATCTAAAATATGATGTGATGAATGAGACTTCTGCGAAGAAGATTTGGGAGATTCTCGAAAGCAAGTATTTGACCAAGAGTATGGAAAATCGCTTGCATTTGAAGAGGAGGCTTTATCATTTCCAATTAAAGAAGGGAACCTCCATTAGAGATTACATGAACCACTACACGAAGCTTCTTGCGGATTTGGCGAATGTGGATGTCATAATTAAGGATGAGGACAAGGCGTTGCTGTTGTTGAGTTCCTTGCCCAACGAGGAATATGAAACATTCGTCCTTACTCTGATTAATGGGAAGACATCCCTTTCGTATAGTGAGGTCACTGCTGCATTGGTGAATTATCAGCTTCGGAAGAAGATAAGGAGAATTCGACTGAATCGGTAGCAGAGGTGTTGGTCGCAAGAGGGAAGAATCCTAACCGAAAGAATTGGAAGTCACAGTCTAGAGTAGGAAAAGATCAGTGTGCTTGGTGCAAGGAGACTGGTCATTGGAAGAAAGACTGCCCAAAGCTCGACGAATGGATGAAGAATAAACAGAAGGGAAAAGTGAAGTAACCATCATCAGAAGCAAACATCGTATCGGATGGTAATAATTCTGACTCTTCTATTTATTCGCTTTCTATCAGTCCTACAGATAGCTATTCGGAGGAATCTGAATGGATGTTGGATAGTGGTGTGACCTATCATGTGTGCCCTAGAAGGGAATGGTTCTCTAGTTTTGAGAAGCTGGTGAATAGTGGTGTGGTGTACATGGCTGATAACCGTGCATGCCAGATCCTTAGGATAGGAAGAATTCGCATCAAAATGTTTGACGAGACTGTTAGGGAGTTAAATGATGTGAGATATGTTCCTTCTTTGAGGAAGAACTTGATCTCAATTGGAGCTTTGGTTGGAGAGGGTCTGAAGGTTCATGTTGAGGACATGGTTCTCGAGATTGCGAGAGACTCTCGTATTTTGATGAAGGGCGTCAGGAGAAATAACCTGTATTACTTGACTGGAGGTATAGTGGCAGGTGGAGAGCTGACGACTTCTGTTGATTCGACTAGACTGCGGCATTTGGGGCTTGGCCATTCCAGTATTGATTCCTCGCATAGATTGAAAGAGGGTGCAAAGACCTGCAGTTTGAAGTCCAGTGAACATGTTGATGTGAGCAAGAAGACCGAGGTGAAGTGTGGCACCTCTATTCACCGTGCTAAGGGTCGTTCTGGAGGAGTTCACGTGGATGTTTGGGGGCCTTCCAAGGGGGCATCATTGGGAGGTAATAGGCGTTTGGTTTCCTTTGTTGGTGGCTGTTCTAGGCGTGTTTGGGTTGCAACCAAATCCCCTTTGGAGAAAGTCCTAGTAGTTTCCAACAGATTGAAGAAGTGTGTAATAGACAAAAAGGTGAAGGTACTCCATTCTGGTGGGAGGTACAAGATGGACCTATTTCTGTATTGGAGCCGAGCTCACGACATTTCGAGACACATCGTTGGAAAGAAAATCTTGGGGCAACTAGATAGGGTGGTAAATTTGGAGAACCGTGCCTTGCTGGAGGAGGATCGGTGTTTGTGATTGAGCAATGGTTTGCAGAAGAGTTTCTGGACCGAGGCTTCGACATATTTGGGTCATCCTATTAAAGAGTTGTCAACTGCTGCGATTGGAGGTAAAACTCCATTGGAAGATAGGTCTGGTAGTGTCACTTTGGTTGAGGCTTCGATGAGGAAGCCAATTGACTCTCAGCAGGTGGAGAGTTTTGGACAGACCTTAGAGGTATCGCAGCGGGTGGAGATTGATGCTACTCCATATTAGGTGGAGATTTTTCCACATACTTCAGGTCATTTTGCATTGGTTGAGATTCCAGCTGAGGTGACACAGCGTGGAAGTCATTTGGATTCGGATGCAGATGATGAGTTGGGTTTTGACTCGAGTGCAGCTGATAGATACAGTTTGGATATGACCATTGGTTCACTTCAGGTAGAGGTGTTTAAGGTCATTGGATGTGCTATCAGCCGTAGACTTGATTGTGATGTTGAAGAAGGGTTGCGAACTCTTCTAGTGGATTGAGGCCTTTGGAGGCCGTTTGGGTGAACTACGTGAAGGCTTGATTACTTGGGCAAAAGGATACGTAGGCAGTCAGTTTTGATGCAGCCGATTTGGTGAGTAGATACCGATGTTTGGGTGAGTGTTCGCACTCCCGTTTGGGTCTCGACTTGTTGAGGATTGAGAAGCAGCAAGTGAGGCATTTGGTTTTGTTGGTATCGACTCAGTTTTGGGAACACTTCGCCGAGGTGGAGAATTGTTGGATGCAGTATTCCTAATCTATTATGATTCCTAATCTATTTTGGTAACATGAGGTTATTAGGATTCCTATTTTGTTTTGTTTTTTGTTTTTAGAATCATAATATGTTTGGGATTGTGTTTTGCTATAAATAGAGACGTTTTTTAGGGTTTCCTTGGCTTTGATTGGAGATTGGTTTGGGGATATTGGATCACAGAAAAAGGAGAGTTTTCTGAGCTATTTGTTTAGGGTTTTATTTGGAGAGATTGGGAGCTTTGTGGTGAGATTAGTTTGTTCCTTCGAGTGATTTGTAATCTCAGTTTGTACTCTTCTTCTCTATTAGTGAAAACCACATCCCCTTCTTGCCCCGTGGACGTAGGCAATTGCCGAACCACGTTAAACTATTGTGTTTGGATTTGTGCCGTTATTTTGGTTGTTTTGGTCTTTATCTCGACGTTTGGTTTGATTTGGTTCTCGAAGCACGCCCGTTTGTTTGTCCCACTTCCGCGCCGCGCGCAACAAGATATTATAAGTTGGATACATTACTAACTTTTGAAAATCTTTAATTATTTTCTTCATATGTTTTTTACATTTACTGCATGATATTATAAGTTGGATACCCCATTGCAATTTGCATGTGCTCTTGTCCAATTCTAATAATGCCGAATTCTTATCTCCATTCTATATAAGAATATATCAAGATGTACGATGTTTCATAGAAGTGGAGCTAGGATTTAATTCCCACCGCCAAAAACACGTAGGATGGGACCACAAATAACTTTCGTAGCTTTGTAAAGTTTAGTCTTCACCAACAACAACATTTCTTAGCATTAAACCAAGTCTTAATATCATATTTTGATTCCCTTGAGCGCCTCTGTAATTAAATCTAATTAACCAAGTTCGATTATTGTTCAAATTATGTCCAACTAATTATCCAAAACAAGTGATTAATTTGGATTAATTTGAGCTTACTGGGTTTAACCAAACCAAGGTCCTAAGCCCAATTGAAATATATTTTTTCAATTACCAACTTCTGAAACTGTTTAATTATTTTCTTCATATATTTTTTACATTTACTGCATGAGGATATAAGTTAGATACCCCATTTTGTTTAACCAAACCAAGGTCCTAAGCCCAATTCTAATAATGCTGTGCTCTTGTCTCCATTCTATATAAAAATATATCAAGATGTACGATGTTTGGTTCTCAGCACTTATAAATACCCCTCTCAGCGTTAGATAAAGTTAGCAACACCGAGCAAGGGGTGAAGATAGC
Organism: Asparagus officinalis; assembly: GCF_001876935.1. NCBI lineage: Eukaryota > Viridiplantae > Streptophyta > Magnoliopsida > Asparagales > Asparagaceae > Asparagus > Asparagus officinalis. Next base: position 7,101,496 of record NC_033798.1, read on the forward strand.
AGGTGAAGGTATGGTAGTTTCAGCATATGGGTTTCTCTATTGCTTTGCATGTTTAACACCGGTTCTATAATTATTGCCATATATATATATATATAGATTATCAGAAAAGCCCACTTAACTTTTAAAATATCAGAAAACCCCCCTTAGGTTTAGGGGTTATCAGCAAACCCCCTTAAATTTTAAGGTATTATATAAAAAAGGCGCCAATAATGGTGTTATCCCTCATTATTAGGGGTGCACTCGGTCCGGATGCGGTTCAGATATGATCCTTACCATATTTATATTCGCTTACCCATCTCGGATACGGATACAGATACAGATATACCTCGGTAAGAAAAATTCATAACCATATCCGCTAAAATCGGACATGGTTACGGATATACATGCGGATATATGAGCGGATATGCATGCGGAAACAAAACGGATATGAACAAACTAGATAGTATGGAGAAAAACATAGTTCATGTGATACAAAAGAGTTTGTTAATATGTTCATTATAATTGAAAAGTTAAGATTAGATATTTTGATCATCAAAATTAATCACAAATCCATAATCTAATAATGTAAACTATCGTAAGAGTATGACTAATATGTATTCGGATACGGATACAGTTTAGCACCCCTACATATTTTTTGTGGGCGAGCTTTTCCTGCAAGAAATAAGATTAATGTGTAAAACTAAATTTTAAAATTTTTCATTACGCAGGGGTGAAATCCGTATAACTGGGGAGTGTTTCTGTTTGCTGAGAATTTGGGATAATAAGGGATAACACAGTTAGGGGGGGTTTTGTGATAAAACCTTAAAGTTAAAGGGGGTTTTCTGATAACCCCTAAACTTAAGGGGTTTTTTGATATTTTAAAAGTTAATGGGGGGTTTCTAATAATCATTTAAAGTTAGGGGGTTCTGATATTAAGCCTTTTTTAAGTGAAGGTTGAGAATATGTACAAATTTCATCTTAGTGTATGAACAAATTATAATCATTCAGGTATCATCAGATTTCTATCATTAAACCACTAAAGTATAGTGAGAGAGCTCAAATCCGGCAATTATCTTGATTATCGTTAGATATCTCTTCCACTCACCAAATCTTTGGAGTATCGAGATTGGCTATGAGTCCTATTTGGACCCAGTTCAGTCAAAATGAATCCTATTTGAGTCATTAGTCCAAGCGTACTTAACTATGTATCATATAACTCTATTTGCAATGTTTTCATAAGAGTGAGAAGATGGAGGCCAGCGAGATCAAATCCATAGAGCTCAGCCTTAGCTATGATCTGACGGCGGGAAACTACGTGAGCAAGATCGAGAAGATGCGTCAGGAGAACGCAGCAACTTGGTGTCGCAATCGTCCTGTACTCCCCACTGTACTCAATGAAAAGGATCCTGGTTTTCTGAAGAATCTCACTTGGTACGACGTTGTACTTGATTCCGATGGCGGGAAGACGGTCAGGCTGAGGATCCGACGCGACCAGCTCTACTTACAGGGCTTTCTCGTGAACGGTAAATGGTTCGAGCTGGGAGATCAGCACCTGATCGCTGATGACTCAACACTTCTTCCTTACGGGCATAACTACACTTCCCTGTTAAGCGCAGCTGGCATCGAGATAACAGCAGGTCTCACTAAAGTCACCTTTGGACGTGAGAAGCTCATATACGCGGCACAATCGCTTCAAGACCCAACAAGTGACGTCAAGAAAAGTGCCCAAGCGCTGCTCGTTATGATTGGCATGTTCTGTGAGTCTGCGAGGTTTATTCCGATTAGTAGCTATTTTAGGAGGACATGGCAGGAAAGCAAGAACGCCCCCGATTGGGTCGATAAACTAGTCCATCGGTGGGGAACGCTCTCTGGATGTTGTTTGTTCTATGATGCTGATCCTACCTATAAATGGGTTCCTCAGACACTTGAGGTTGAGGGACCACCGCCGAATTATAATCCAGTAAAGGTTGAGGCTAAAACCATGGTTGAACTGCTGGAATATCTTGGCATACTGCAGAGGGATCCAGCGACTATCGTTGCTCCTAAGGCACAGGCTGTGGCCGAGTGATATCCTGTGGGTTTTAATAATAATGCTATATATGGAATAAATGTGAGCCTGCTAAGGTTTCCATGGGTTCGGAGTGATGTTGTGCTCCGGTGGAGTCTGAAGTCTTTTTTCTGAGTCACGTACTGTAATGGGCAACTAGTCTTTTGCATGAATAAATAAAGTTATGTTTGCAGGTCTTTGTTCTGAGCTACTGTGACTTATATATTAAACAATGACCAGTCTGTTAGTACTTCCTCGCTTTCTATTACCACTTTGCCAGCAAAAGGCTCCGTACACAGCTTACCATCTAAAATACACATTTTATCGTCATTAAAATTTTATTTTTTTGTCTAATACTCATGCTTCGTAATCTGATCGCCAATCCTTCAAATTCATTGCTTCTCAACTTCTTTCTATAAGAAATTTTCTAGGAGCAAATAACATGGGTGCTATTAATTTCTACACGATAGATGTAAAACATTCTGTCTTATAAACACTACGTGTGATGGAAAATCTTGTTCCGTAGAATCCGATGTAAATGTTCTGTTGTACCAGTGATTAGCGTATTCATTCCCATACAAGATGTAAACATTAAACTAGCTTTGCGTATTGTAATATCTTGGTTCATATTATCTATCACTTGTACCGTGAAATTATCTATACAATCAGGGTTTTATGTTGAAAAAATATGTGATACCATGACTTATTTTTGTTGCTTTCCTTACCTTTCTCTGCATCTTTTGCATCTCCTCTCATCTATTTATTCTCCAGTTTCATAGAAATATGACTATTAACCACGGAAGTATAGTGACAGACATTTCCGTCGCTATACTTTGACTTATAGCGACGGATATTTCCGTCGCTATAATTCCGTCGGCAAAAGATCTTATACTGACAGACAAGTACTTATTGGCGACGAAAAATTCCCATCGCCGTTAATTTCCTGACAAAATACATCCGTCGGTAAAAATACGACGTTAAAAATTCTTTTAGCGACGGAATTTTTAAGATATGGCGACGGAATTTCCATCGCTAAAAAGTAAAAAAAATTTGGCGCCGGCTTGTCCAAAAAATTGGCACAGGCGTGCTCGATAGACTAAATTCCCCAGATCCCTCTCTCCTTTCCCCTCTCTCCTCATTGCCCTCCCCTCTCCCCCTCCATCTCTTAATTCGTCGGCTCTCTCCCTCCCCTTTCTCTTTGTCGGCACCGCGAAAACACACCACGCCACTGCCAACCCGACCGCGCCACCGCGACCACCACCAACCGACCTACCGATGACGCCGCCGCCTCTCTCTCTCTCCCCCTTCCATATCTCTTTCTCTCTCACGTGCATCTCTCTTTCTCTCTTCTTCTCTCTCAGCCGACCGACGCGCGGCCAGCCGACGCAATGGCCGGTCGGCCGTCCGTCGACGACCGAGAGAGAGGCAGAGAGAAAGAGAGATGTAGGGGGAGAGAGGATTTTTTAATTTTATTATTTATTAATTTTATTTTTAATTATAATTACAGTTTAATTTTTGCAAAACAAAAAAATTTTAAAAATCCAAACCATAATAAGATATTGTAAAACAAAAAAAAAAATCCACTTACTAAAATTATAGCATAATAAAATAAAATATTGTTAGGGTTAGGGTTAGGATTAGGGTTAGGTGAGGATGAGGGTGAAAGGGACTTGGATTTTAGAAGCCCATGAAGCAAAAGCTTAAAAGAGGAAAATAAAAGAAGCCACAAAATCTCTCTTCTCTATTTTGTAGCATTTTAGAAGCCCATGAAGCAAAAGCTTAAAAGAGGAAAATAAAAGAAGCCACAAAATCAAGCTCCTTGAAGGCCCAAAGCCCATCAACAAATGACTACACCCAAGGACCGGACTTGGCTGCAAATAATTGGAATGAAAGGGACTTGGATGCAAAGATTACAAGGCCGGTTCATTGATTGCTGCAGATTTCATTTTTTGTGGGCCGGTTCATTGATTGATGCATTGTTAATTTTTCCTAAAACAAAGGGACTGGACTTGGATCTTAACAATAGTGGACCGGACCTTGCTACATCTCTTCAAATTTCGATTTTGAAAATCAATTGAATGGGCCGGGATTTAATTTTGAAATGCATTGGACTTGGTTGGATGTGGGCTGCAGGATTTAACTTGGAAAATCAAATGAAGATTGGGTCGGACTTGGCTTTGTTTTGAAAATCAAATCTGCATTGGGCCGAATTGTTCCAACTTGATTTTCATTTATTTTTGAAAATCAATTGGGCCTCCTATGTTGGGCTAGAGAAGAACAAAAAGCAAATTCAAAGGTGGAGATTATTGCTTGGGGCTCAAGACAAATCCAATGGCTCATATTCATTGATGATTACTATAAATAGGGGTAGAGAGTGAGGGGTTAAGGTGTGAAAATTTTTATAACTCCTTTTGGAGAGGAGGGCTACTCTTAATTGAGAAGGCCTTCCAAAATTATAACTTTTTGTTACAATTAATAATAATAATTTTTTCACCACTTTAAATTTTTCTCTTCTTCTCTTTGTTGGATGATGAAGATGAAGATGAAGATGGAGAATTATTTGAAGGTTTGCATTTCTTTTCTTTTCCTCTTTTATTGAATTGAATCCACCATCTTTAATTTCTTGTATTTTCTTTTATTCTAGAATTTTGTTCTTCATTCTTGATTTTTTATTCGTTTCTTGATTTTATTCATTTTTCCTTCTCACCTTATTGATCATACTCATTCTTTTGTCAATTTCACTCTCACTTACACTTTGCACACACCATCTTCACTCTCTCAATCTCTTCACAATCATATTCACTCATCACTCCTATTTGTCACGTACACAACATAAGAACCGATTTTATATTTTCTCCTCCAAAACACCTTCCTCGTGGGATCGATATCTTTATACTATAACTTGACACGGTTGTGCACTTGCAACATATTTTTGAAAGTACCCTGATACCGCTAGGAAGGAACCCTAGAGGGGGGGTGAATAGGGTTTATGCTAATCTAATCCGATTTATGCCAATTTAAAATTTATTAACAAATATATCCTAGCAAATGACTTATGAACAATATGTGAGCAAGGATATACAACTAATACAAGGGTGAAACAAACAATATAAGATAGTGGGAATATAAACAATGTGCAATTGACAAAGGCAATATAAATATGAAAATAAGTGCGCCAATGCAAACACAAACAAAACGATATGTTCACGAGGTTCGGTCCGCCTGACCTACGTCCCCGCTCCTCACCTCGAGGAGATCTCCACTATCACACAGGGTTTTCTACGCTCACCCGAACAACGTTTACACCTCACAATACGGTTTTCTAGCTAACCGAAAACTTTACAATCCACACAATGTAACTACACTAACTACCACCTCAAGTGTTGGTCTCTAGCCCGTGTCTCCCTCAAGTGCTCGGAATTATCACCTCTTTCTAGGCTACCGACGCCACTACTCTTGGGACAACCCCGTCTCTCACCACACACTCCTCTTGGTGTACTAGTGTAATACAAAGTGAATCCCCATAATTTCGCTCAATACAAATAAATTGTTCTCTACAATGTAACTACACTAACTACAACCTCAAGTGTTGGTCTCTAGCCCGTGTCTCCCTCAAGTGTTAGGAATTATAATCTCTCTCTAGGCATTATCACCTACGCCACTCCTCTTGGGACAACCCCGTCTCTCACCACACACTCTTCTTGGTATACTAGTGTAATACAAAGTGTTCCTCACAATTAAAGCTCACAACAACAAATGATTGTTCTCTAATATGGATGAGAACACAATATAAGCTCACTCTCAATGTCACAAACCCACAACCCTAAATTATACTATGAATGTAAATACAATAAGCTCAATAGGTTGTGTGTGAACAAAGAGTATCAATAAAATAATTAAACCAAACTCAATATAAATCTAGCTTATGGAAATTATAATCAAAATAATAAATTGCTAGATGAGTTTAGAAACACTTCTCTAAAGATGACAAGAGAGAGGGAGAAGAATGAATGCTCAAACACCAAGGATGATCTCCACTTGCTCTTGTAAAATTTGCTTCATAAACAAACACAAAACACCCTTAAACTTGTTTAAACAATTCTCTTGGTTATTTTAGAAGTATGAGGGCATAGGGTATTTATAGGCTCATGAAACAACCCAAAAAACCCAACAAAAACCCTTAATAACATTAAAATAAACAAAGCTGGAAAACTAGCCGTTATAGGCTGAAAAACACTGTTAAGTCGACTTGGAGAGAGAGTAAGTCGACTTACATATAGCCGTTGGAACAGTAACAGCAGTTCTGGAATTTTGTGTATCTGGTTTTGTAAAATTAATTAAAAATAGTAAATCAACTCCAAACATTATGAAATTTTGAGGGATGTTTTTAAACATGTGAATAAACATTTTACAAAAATAATTTCCGAAATATCACTTCTCATTTGTGAGAAATAAATATTTGAACACAGATATTTTAGATTCTAAAAACTGCTGAAACACCCGATTTTCTAAAACCAATTTGACACAGTAAATCAACTCCAAAAATCATGAAATTTTAAGGGAAGCTTCTAAACATGTATATACACATGTTAGAGAAAGAATTTCTTAAATATCACTTCCCATTTGAGAGAAATAATTTATTTTGTAAACTGGTCAAAAATACATAACTCTGCAACACTTCATAAGTCGACTTAGAAAATGACATAAGTCGACTTGGTATAAGTCGACTTAACAGTTCGAGTAAGTCGACTTGGCAGAGAGTTTTTGCACATTCCAGAGTAGTTCATAAGTCGACTTGTCAACTCTGATAAGTCGACTTATAAACGTGCACAGGCACTGTACATGCTGAAAATCTGATTTTAAAAGTGCCTTTAAAAATAACAAATAAATTCCAAAAATTATAAAACTTTGGGAAATCATTGTAAACATGTAAATGAACATGTTACAAAAGGAAATTTTGGAATTGCACTTACCAAAAGTGAAAACTCATCATTTTATAAAACTAGTCCAAAACATGAAAAGTAAACATACATGTTTTTTGACATTTGACATAAACCATGTTTTGGTAAAATGATTTTATAGACTTAATAAAATATGTATAAACTGATATTGAAGTCTATAAACTAATAAAACAATATCTTATCAAAAACACTTATATTTTGATAAAATCAACAAATACGTGTGTGTGATTAATATGAGCTTAAAGTATTAACACACAAGTATAAAAACCTAAACTAAATATACCCAAGCTTGATGATCTTCAACGAAGCTCTATCTTGGTACACTTACGGATGAAGCTTGACTTGGATCTTTAACATGAATGCAATGCTTCAACCACTACTCCGCCAACCTCCATTTGATATGATCGTGAATGCGCAATTCCATCCATCCTCCAACGCATTGTTTGTCTAGAATACCTAATAAGAAACATAAACACTAGACAAACAATATTAGGAATTGTTTGTAATCATCAAAACAAGATTAGAATATGTAGGCTCATAACATGAGACCTAACAATTTTGGTACATAATGATGCCGCATCACGCCTCCTAAACCTGCCAATGATGCATCTGTGTAGACCACAAATGTCCTGTCGCTGCTTAGAATAGTCAAAACTGGCGCTGAAGTCAACTTAGTCTTCAAGATATCAAAGGCCTTCTGGCACTCCACACTCCAAATGAACTGTACACCCTTCTTCATAAGGCGTGTAAGTAGCGTCGAAATCTTCGAGAAGTCCTGGATGAACTTCATGTAATAGTCGGCTAAACCCAAAAATCTACGAATCTCTGTCACCATCCTCGACGGTTCCCAATCAAGAACTCCTGTAACCTTAGCCGGATCCACTGCTATGCCCTCTCTACTAATGACGTGGCCGAGAAATCTGACTTCTGAAAGCCAAAATTCACACTTGCTGAACTTGGCATATAATTGATGCTCCTGTAGAGTCCTCAAAGCTAACCATAGGTGTTGCTCGTGTTCTTCCTCCGATCTCAAATAAGTGAGGATGTCGTCAATAAAAACAATCACGAACTGATCCAAGAAGGGACGGAAAACCCGGTTCATCAAATCCATGAATACAACGGGTGCATTGGTTAACCCAAATGGCATGACCATGAACATGAATGATCCATATCGAGTAAGAAAAACGGTCTTGGGAATATCCATCTCCCGAACCCGCAACTAATAATAACCAGAACGAAGATCAATCTTCGAGAAATACTGTGCTCCCTACAACTGGTCGAACAAGTCATCAATCCTAGGTAATGGGTACCTATTCTGGATAGTGACCTTGTTCAAATCTCTATAATTAATGCACAATCTCATACTACTGTCCTTCTTCACGAAGACAACCGGTACACCCTACGGAGAATGACTCTGACGAATAAAACCCTGAGCTAACAACTCGTCCAACTGGGTTTGAAGCTCCCTCATCTCAGCTGGTGCCATGCGATAGGGTGCGCGGGATATCGGGGCTGTGCCTGGCTGCAATTCAATACAGAACTCAACTTCTCTCACGGGAGGTAGTCCAGGTATGTCCTGAAAGACATCCTGATACTCTGAGACAACTCTAGTCTCTAATAAATCAACACCCTGATCCTGTCGCATCACCTCCTCAATGTACTCCAGAAATGACTCCGTAAAATGGTTGCCCTGAGAGGTTGCCACAATCATCTCGGACCCATCGGACGCCCGCAAATTGACTGTCTTCGCAAAGCAGTCAATACTAACATGGTAGGAAAACAACCAATCCATACCAAGGATAATATCAAACTTGAACATATGCAATACTATCAAATCGACATAAAGGGGTGAAAACTGATATCTCACCTAAACGGATAGTACACCTCCTACAAACGCTCTCCAGAAGCGATATCTCACCTAAAGGGGTGAAAACTGATAAAGGGGTGTCTAATGGCTGAGCTACGAGCTGGAATCTAGACATAAAATCATACAAAATGAAGGAATGTGAAGCTCCCGAATCGAAGAGAATACGGGCGGGAAAATCATACAAAATGAAGGAATGTGAAGCTCCCGAATCGAAGAGAATACGGGCGGGAAAAGAATTCACAAGGAACGTACCCTCCACCACTGCTTCGCTAGCTCCATGATCACGTGATACTATCGCATATACTCTACCTATGGCTAGCGTCTGCTCTGCTGCTAGTGCTAGAGAGTACGGAACTATCTGCCCCTAAGGAACCTCCTGAACTGTACGAATCTGTCCCTCAGTCTTCTGAGCTGCTGGCGGTGCCTTTAGCCTCATATGCTGACCCTGACCTCTGCCCTGAACTCTCTGCTGCTGCTGGTTCGGGCCCTTGCCCTGTTGAGCTCCTACTGGTGCGCTGTGACACTCCGATGCCTTATGTCCGACCTTACGACAGTTATAGCAAACTCCCTAAAACTTGCGCTGCTGATGCGCTCTCTGATCCTGCTGGGGTCCCTTCCTATGAGGGCCCTGATGCTGCTGCTGAGGTCCAGAAAAAGATCTCTTGTTCTTACCCTTGTCCCCGTTCTGTCCTGCCTTAGTCTTTCCTTCCTTATCTTTCTGGAACATGGCAGTCTCAATCTCCTGTGAGGTGGCGGCCTCTACTACCTCTCGAACTGAATAGAACTTCCTCGAGACGAGGTATCAACGAAGGTTAGGGCGGAGCCCTGCTAGGAACATCTAAGCATGTCGCTCTCCTGTCTGCCACATACCCATAAAGTGCAGCAACTCTATAAATCTTCTCTCAAAGTCTGCCACTGACATGTCCCCCTGAGTCAACCGGGACGACTCAAACTCCTTCCCAGTCCTGCTGCAAAAGAAATATACTACCCGTCAAAGAAGTAGACGAAGTCCTCCCATGTGAGGGTCATCCGGTGCTCTAGAGTGAACTGGAGTCGATATCATCTCCCGGCGTCTCCCTTCAGACTGTAGGATGCCAATCTCTGTTTCTGGACCAAATCCACATTAAGTATGTCGAGGGTGTTACTCACATCCTCCTTCCACTTATGGGCTGCAAGAGGGTCTGATGACCCTTGAAACTCCGGTGCCCTTATCTTCTGGTACCTCTCTACCATACGGAACTAAGCCTCCTGCTTTGTGACTCTATCCAGAACTGCTAGTGGAATAGCTACAGGTGCGGTCTCTGGGGGTCTCTCGTTGATAGGAATGACTGGTATCCCCTGTGGCTGATCTGCTGGTGGTGGTGGTGGCGTTGGTGGGGTGATATGATTCCCCACAAGCTCCTCAATTGCTGTCATTCTAGCTACGATGGGAGCCATAAGATCTATCAGGTACTGGGAAGCCTGTTGCGGCTCAGGTGGTGCTTGCTGTGGCTCGGGGTGGGCTTGTTGTGGCTCAGGTGGAGCCTGCTGTGACTCTGCCTGTCCAGCTCTCCGAGTACGAGGTCTACCACGTCCTGCCATCTCTCTGATCATAAGAAAATAAGAGTTTATAAGTCAAAATAGACATATACACACACATAGCATATCACAATATGATTTTTACAACAATTTAGTATTTACACAAATACTTTAAATTTACACAAAAATAGTTGTCATAAAAAAAATATCCTCAAATTTTGAGATATACGCATATATCGTCCTCACTCATACTAGGGAATCCTTATGGACTCTATACATGAATCCTAAGAAACTCTATCCTACCTCCACGACTCGACACAGGATGATCCTAAGGATACTGGAACTAGAGCTCTGATATCAACTGTGACACCCTTGGGTTCACACAAGGCTGCAGTCCAAGATAAAACCAAGAATGTCAAATCTGTCACGCACCACACCATACAATAACATGTTTCACCATCATAATTACTATCTCTCTAGTAGAGTCAATAATAGGTGTTTGGTGGAAATTTTGTAACAAGAAAATAAGAAAAGAACTGTACTTGATTTTATTCTCTCTAACTGCTTAGAAAAAGAATGATTACAATTCTCTCAACTCTCGATTACAATTTGAATTCCTGATTACAAAAGAGAAGAGAATGATCGGGCTTCTCTCCTTTGTTTAATTCTGGGTTCTTCTTGGTAGCGATGAGATGCCTCCCTCGAATGCTTACGTCGAGTTTGCTTCTCGTTGACGATCCGAATATCTATACTTCACTGGAACAACTGTCTTGGCCGGTTGATAACTCTTGTCGAGTTTTGTGACTCAGAACAAGTAATAAACTCTAATGACAGAGTTGTTCGAACCGAAAATAATTCGGTTGATAAGCCAAATATCGATGGTTTAGAGATCCTCCGTTTGTTGATTTCCCAGACTGTGTAAGGAGTCAATCCTCCTTTTTCTGATTCTGGAAGATTTGATCGAAAGATCCCTCTCCAAGTGATCAAAATCCGATGCTATATTCCGACCCCTCGATCTGATTATCAAAAATCCGATCTCTAACTCTGTTGAGTTTGCTGATATTTATAGGGAGATTAGGGGTATAACCACCCCAATAATCCGCTCCTAAATGAGGGTTTAGTTGCCTCATTAATCGGTTGTAACAACCCACGTAAGCCACTCCTCAAATCGTGGGTGAAGAGCGGTTTTCGAAACTGCCTGGATCGTGAGCTTTGACGTGCGTTCTGGCGTAGATTCTATGTTCGAACGCGGCCTTTAGAGGTGCGTTCTACAGCGATATTGAGCTGTGTTGAAGGTGCGTTTGGTAGCAGTATAGAACTGCGTTCAACGTCGGTTAGAACTACGTCCGAGCAACGATTGGAGCTGCGTCAGGCAGCGATGATTAGCTGCGTTGGGCGGCGGTTGATAAGCTACGTTGGACAGCGGTTGATAAGCTGCGTTGGGCAGCGATGGAGCTGCGTTTGGCAGCAGTTGATAAACTGTGTTGGGCAGCAATGGAGCTGCGTTTGGTGATGATTGAAGCTGCGTCTGGCAGCGGTATAGAGCTGCGTTGGGCAGCGGTTGAACTGCGAACAGTAAAGTTGTGGCTGCCTTTTTCTGTCTTTATATATGGATGACACCAATGATCATTCGAGAAGGTCCTATTCAGGCCATTTGTGACAATTGAGGCATCTCAATAACGCTCTATCTCTTTGCATGACTTTGTACTTCTCAGCATGTTGAATATTTGCCCACATTTCTCTAGATCTTCCTGCTTTTCTAAAATCATCACACCGCTCATCAGCATCTCTAATAGTTGGTAATATGATGTTAGTCATGTTGTTGTCGTAACCATCAAGATCAATCATCTCACATAAGAAGCTGCGTTTGTGTTTGCAGCGGTTGAGGCTGCGTAGGCGATTGAATTGGCATTGTGTCTTAACGATGGTACGTAGGGAGGACTTCCACGTCTTGGTTTGAAGAGACCGTCGATTTGTAATCTCTTACTGTCAGAGCGTTGCTACAGATCGTCGTTTTGTAATCTTTGCTTTAGCTCCTTGATGTATGAAAGTCTTCAAGTCGTAGCCTTCTAGAAGTCGTCAGATTATAATTTCCATGATGGGTGCTTGATGGGGAATCAGCTATCTATTATTATTTTTAGACAGCCTACAGAACCCCCTCCAAAGTTTTCGAAAGTTCGCGGTTGACTGGGACGAATTTTCGAAACACTTTGGAATCCAAAAATTTTGTTGATCAAATGCACCTCATCGCAGATTGAGTGAAGCGTCTTCGTTGGCTTCATCATTATTTTTTTTTCTGTAATGATTTAGGCTTTAGCTTGTTTGACTAAGGTCGTCATCTTCAGGGAAGCTGGGCGTTTCTGAGTTTAAGACAGACCTGACATCATAGATGGAGAGAACCACAAGCCTGTATAAGAAGGACTTTTATCCCCAGCTTAGTCAGGAAGACGGTCCTCAGAAGGATTTATCTTCTCTCCTGATCATATCGCCGTTACTTGGAATATTAACCCCTTTGAAAGGGTTATTTGTATGATTGGCTGAGGTTGATCATCAGAACGCATATCCAAATCATGCGTTCGACTGTTGAAACGTGAAGGTGCGTTTGGCGGTTGAAACCCCTTTTTTGAAAACGCGAGAATCACGTTTCGGGTGAGATTTTGCCTAAAATCCCGCTTCGATTTGACAGCTACATCTGTTTATAAATAGGCCATTGAGGTCAAATCAAAAGGTCATTCGACTTTTCCCCCTTTTTACTCGATTTCTAAACAGGGCTCCTGTTCATCTTCTCCAGCGCTTCAACGGAGGAAAGGATTCGTTCCTAAGTACTTCACCCATCTTCATCTTCCTCGCCACGGTTGCCATGGGACTCAAGAAGAAAACTACTTCTAAACCGAAGTTTGCCGAAGGTCAGGTTGCTTCTTCGGCTAGAATCTCCGGGGATGATCAAGTTCTCACGCCTTCGTCGCTGGTTTCCTCAACTAATGGTAAAATTGAACCATTGGAAGTTGGTTTGATAGATCTCTCGTCCCTGATCTCTGATTAACGATCTGTATTTAAGCTCAAGAGATAATTCTGGGCTGGTAATCAATTCCAAGAAAACGCATGGCTAGTTCCATCATTCATAAAATTTCAACGTAGGTTTAGACCCTGCGTTTAAAATCTTGGAGGTAGATTGAGACCTCGCGTTCAAGACTCCGAACGCAGGTCTAAATCTTACGTTCAAGATTTTAGATGTGGGTTGAGGCCCTGCGTTTGATAATCCGAACGCAGGTCTAAACCTTGCGTTCGAAATTTCAAATGCGGGTTGAGACCCTGCATTTAATGATCTGGACGCAAGTCTAAACTTGGACTTCTTCTGACTAGCTTTTCTATTTGCAGTATGCTACTCCAAAGAGCCTCTTTCCTTCAACCATTACTTCGGTCATGCGGGAGGTGCGGTGAAGAATACAATCTTCAGCTTTGCCTTTGAGTATCCAATATTCCAGGACACCCACAAAGAACGAGCGAAACTTATTACTCAAGCTTTTCCCGAGACTCTCAGGTCTTTGGTCACGAATGCCAAATTTGAAACCGCAGAGCGTGAGATTTTAAAGAAGCCGTCTTTCCTCTTCGGGGATTCTGTTAAGATGGACCCTAAATGAGTGTCGGAAGGGAACTACAAATGGCTGAAAGTTGTCAACAACCGTCGTCTCTTCCTCCCCAATTTGGAACGGATGTGGTTGATCTCTTACTATCAGTGCGCCTCTATCCCACGGTCGATGAATTGGGAACTTGTTCAGGACCAAGGCGGTGTTGCTACAGGGCACATCACTCATCGGGGTACTCATCCCGCTGGCTTCAATAATTTTATGGCCTTGAAGCCAGGTTTATTCCAAAAAGAGCATCCTGTCGGAGAGCCTGCTAAATTGGCAGAGGTGTTCATTAGAACATTTATCTCTGTCAAAGGAGAGTTCCCTGCTCGGGATTTCAGGGCTCCTACTTGGGTTCACTCTAGTGATACAGACTGGTGGGCCCGGATGATAAATTTCGTCTTGAAGGAACTAGAAGAACCTTTGAGAATTTCGGACTTGAGAGTTCCTATAACGGCCACTCGATACGGCATTTCTCCGAACTACAGCGGACTCTTTGCTATGCTGGAATTCTACAACCCTCACACCGGCACCTTTTTCACCCCTGTTGGCGAATTAGGCTTCGCTCTTCACGAGATGTTCGAGATCTCTGGATTGTCTTTCGGAGAGTTACCTTATGAGGAGTTCGTTCCTGGTAGCAGGGAATTAGAGATTCTGAAAAATGGTGCTCCCGATATCTACAACACTTATTGGGAATTGATGTGTCATTTCCAGATCTGTGCGCAAACAACCGGTAAAAGAGCGAGCGGCGTAAAACAAGGACAGTGGGCGGAGTATCTTTTCCGAAATCTGTGGGACAAGGAGGCTGAGGTGACTCGTTTGGCCGCCAGCACTCTTGAAGAGATCACTGAACGCATCAACGATACAACCTCTCATTATACCTGCGAGGTAGAGGAGGATGTCTTCCCCGCGTTTACCACGTTCGAAAGCTTCCACTATCAGGCAGAAGTCCCGATTTCTGACATGGCTTTGTTCGCTGGTTTTCTGACCCTTTGGTTGAAGCGTTGCGTGGTACCCACAAGACCGGTGGATGCTATTACAGTAGAAGTCTTGTATCCCGCCGTTCTTTTGGCTTATGGACGACCCTTGAACCTTCTTTCAGCCATGGTGTGCTGCTTACAAAGTGGCTTGCGGGAACTATCTTCTGAGTTTATTGCTGTTAGGAAAGTGGATTCTGACGGGAAGACTATCATTCAAACCCCAACCCCTCGAGTGCCGATGCCATACATTTATTTGGTATCTTGGTTCGTGTTGCACTGTCCTCCAATAATGACGACTCCTGAATCAAGTGGCACTTCTACTCCTCTTGTTCAGCAATTAGAAACCTCTGAATGGGCTGGTTGGTATCAAGTTAAATTTCGTGAAATATTGAGACGGGATTATAACTATGAGATCGCTTGCACGTTTCCCGCTTTCGAGGGCGGCGCGTATGGAGAACTTCATCAAGATACTCCGGGACCGAATTCTTTCACCATGCTTAGCAGAGGTGCCTTTTGGTGGCTTATAAACATTCGTCCAGGCTATCTTATTTTTCGACAAGGGAGGAAGTGTTTCATTGAACCATATCAGCCTTATCGCTTTTCTCGGCAATTTGGATATGATCAGCTCTATGTTGGGAACCCAAACCCTACTCTTGCGTACACAGGTAATGTGTATGAAGGAGCGAGAGCTTGGTTCTATTCAGTGGCTGGTTGTACCGGAGCAAAATTCCGACTGCCACATAAGATGTCCAATGCCCGTACCTCTCTGAGCTTCTGTACTTGGTACCAGGCCGCTTCTCAGATTTCTGCTTACAATATGAATACTTCTTGTTTGAAGGCCATCCGCAAATGGTATGCCTCGAAAAGAGAGGCTAAAAGGTTTCGTGCCCGAGGTGCCAACGAATATTTGTCATATGAAAAGTCAATTACAGAGGGCGAACAACAACAGTCACCGGAGCGAGCTCAGGAAGAGGTCAGGGTGCCGGAGACTCACGCGGTGGAACCTTCAAGAATTCTGACTCGGAGTAAGAGTGCTCTTGGAAAAAGGGCGCTAGGGCCGGTTGACGAAGCCAAGTATGACAAAAGAGCTCGTCGGAAGTTAGCACTTGAACCTCCTGCTTCCAAGCTTATGTCGGACGCTCAGAAAGCATGGCGTATCGAAGAAGAGGAACAAGAATCGACTGCTGTGGATCTATCACTTCGGCTGGGTCTCCCCACAAATGGTCCTGTTTTAGGAGGCCATGATTCTTCTGCTCACTCATTGCACGAAGAAGAGCATGAAGATGAGTCTTATGCAGGGGGCGCAGAGCTTGTCCCCGAAGACACGCTTCATGACACTGCCTCTACTGCCTCTCATGTTGCAGAAGACATACCTCATGTCCAAGAGCCTCCAGAGGTTGCCCAGCAAGACTTAACCACGGACAAGTCTCCTTCCACTTCTGTGTTATTGCCAATTGTAGGCGAATCACAGCCTAGCCCTACTACTGGAATCATAGCAAAGCCTACTGTCACTGAAAATGCGCCAACATTCCCTCTCGTATGTGAAGAGGAACCTATGGATCACAGCGACGGTGCAGATGCCACAGATGATGATGGTGACCGAAGTGGAAATGAAGGGAATAATAATGACCTGAGTAATGACAGCGATGATCGTGATGATTGGGATATTCCACCACCATCTTTTTCTGACAAGGCGTCAACCTACATTCCTCTGCCTCTCACTGGTAAGCGTCATTTGTTTCGACTCAACTAATCTTCAATCTGTATTTAAACAGTTTTCTCATACAGATCCTATGATACATGAAGCGAGTACTGTCACCCCTCCTTCATCACAACAGCTTATGCTACTACCGGCTGAGGTGTCAGAGCCACCTCGCTTGGGGACCTCAATGACGACTCTCCCACCGACGACTTTGTTGACAATTTCTTTAGCTTCTACAGAAGTTGTAGACGTGCCAAGGTCGTCTCAAATGGGGGAACTGATGGCTTTGCAATCGAGCCCATCTCAGCTGGATATTGGCACTCCTTCCCAAGCTACTACACCGAAATCACCTGCCGGTCTTTTACTTGGCTTTGCGTCTTCAGAAGTTTCTGTACCGTCTCCTATCGCCGCTTTGAGCCCCACGGACGTGCCGGATTTTCTCAAAATTTCTCTTGGCTATTTAGAAAGTCTTACCAAGAAAGTGATTGAGGTTGTGCTGGCAGGGCGAGATACTTTTGATACCTACAAGCCTATGCTCACAAATGGTTTGAACAACCTCAAGTTCATAGGCGAGGTCGATGTTGTTCAGCGTTGCGCAGAAGCCATCTCACGTCTAGAGGGACAACTCAGATTCTTGGAGGCTTTGGGTCGCGCTGATATCCAAGCGCGGATTGCATCTACTTTTGAGGATATTCGAGCCGAAGAACTCAATAAGTATGAAGCCGCTCGACGTCATATAGCTGAGGAAGAGGTTGAGGTTGAACAACTGCAACAGCTACACGCTCAAAAACAAGCTGAGCTGACCCTTTTGAATACTTCTCTGGAGAATTTGCGAGAGAAGATCGCTGTCGCTGAAGTGGAGTTGACTAGGATGAAGGCTCAATTCAAACGAGAAGAATCGATTGTCACTGAGCTCAACGTCAAAAGTGCTGCTTCCTTGGTGAATTACCGTGCTAAAGCTGGTGCTCTGGAAGAGGCTAAGAAGGAGGTAGCTGCTATGCTGTCTAGTGAGGACGAGCTTCGAAAACGAGCTGAGATGCTGGTGCGGGCTGACCATGAACAAAAACTTTCTGACATTAAGTCTCAACTAGCTTCATTTAGTCTGATGAATTGATGAACCTATTTTTGTATCGTTCTCTTGGTAGGAACAACACTTGTCTTAGGTCACCTCGTTTTCCTTTGAATAAAGGTAGTGTTGCCTTTTGGCTTTTCATTGTTTCTTTTTCATATCATGTTTTGACATGGAACAATGAAATACTAGTTTGATATTGCGACAATAACTATTTATTCCTCCTGTATTATATTTTTGCCCTAAATACTGGAAGGATACTGTAAGTACCAGAGATACAATATTACCGTGGCACACTTTATGGTCCCATCGCTCTTATTGTTAAGAGTCGACGAGTGGAAGATGTTGCGATTGGAGCAACTTTGAGGACTTATCTCTCTATTGATGAGAGTCGATAGGCTAGAAGTGTTGCGATTGGAGCAACTTTGAGGACTTATCGCTCTATTGATGAGAGTCGATAAGTTAGAAGTGTTGCGTTCAGGGCAACTTTGAGGACTTATCGCTCTATTGATGAGAGTCGATAAGTTAGAAGTGTTGCGTTCAGGACAACTTTGAGGACTTATCGCTCTATTGACGAGAGTCGATAAGTTAGAAGTATTGCGTTCAGGGCAACTTTGAGGACTTATCGCTCTATTGATGAGAGTCGATAGGCTAGAAGTGTTGCGTTCAGGGCAACTTTGAGGACTTATCGCTCTATTGACGAGAGTCGATAAGTTAGAAGTGTAACAGAATTCCGATTGCAGCTGTAAGGGTTCAAAGGAACAGAACTACCCCCTGCGTTTGGGGTCTTTGAATTGGATTGTATATGCTGTGTATTTGAACGCACCTTCAGACTATTGCGTTTGGCTTCCTCTATACATTTTCCAAACGCAAGGCTTTGTCTTGCGTCTCATCAGAAGTCTAAACGACTGTAATGATGATGAAGAGACCTCCTTTGGGCGGGAGTCTTGGGACTCCATACTACCCACAGTAATTATATATATAAATAGTCTTGATTGGTCTTATCAAGAGCCTTAATCACTTCGGCTTCCTTTTTGAAATTAGAAACGAGTTTCTTCTCGTTAATTCCAAAAGCTGTTCGGCAGTTTCGTTTCATCTTCCAGCGATGGCCCCCAAGAGATCTTGCTCGAACGATGACGACAAGATGGTGCATCCTACCTCGCCGTCAGAGAAGGTTTTTGGGTCCTCTTCCAGGCCGACGTCGACGCCTCCCATACCTGGTCCTCGAGGTAAGTCCCGCTGCCTTCATTGTTTTAAGCATTCTTTGTCAATGGGTTTTCTTGAAATTCTCTAGATGAATTCTGGTTGAAGATGACGAATAAAATTCGTCTTTTCAATCTTGAATGCGAAAAGAATTTGCATGTCTCTTGATGAAGACTGTTCATCTTCTTGACTTTGGATCCCGAAGGAGCTTCTTGTGTCCATGGTAATAATGAAAAATTAAATCCTTGACGTTGAACACACAGGAAAGTTTCTGTGTTCGTTGAAAAGATTTGTTCACCTTAGATACGAACAATCATTCATGTGTTCTTTGATCTTGAATGAGGAAGAGGACTTCTATGTTTATTGATAAGATGAAGGGTTGATCCCTTAATCTTGAACGCAAGAGGAACTCTTGCGTTCATAGCTGTTCAACGCAGGTTTAGTTTACTGCGTTCCAGCTGATCTTGACGCATGCTCAACTTACTGCGTTTGCATTTATCTGCATTTCTGACTTTGCTTTTCATTTGGCTGTAAGGTGGGACTTCTGCGGCTGATCCCCTCATTATATCTGATGATGAAGAAGAAGGGGTGCTCCAAGAGGACGCCCCTCTGATTACTCCCCTTGCTGTGGTCCCTCCTGGCAAAGTATTCGTCCCAGACTTCGAGAGTGTGAACTTTCTCACAGAGCTCTTGGAGAACATGGTGAAGCAGGCATACCTCATCTCTGAGCAAGGATGGGCCCCATTTTCAGATTTTCTGGATTCATTCTTTGATGTGATGGACTTGCTTGAACGGATTAATCGCAGCTGGACTGATCACTGCGCCAAGAAGGTTTTCTTGTTCAGACGTACTGTGGAAGCCTTAGAGAAGCTGCAGAGCTCCAACTTGAAGCCTGAGATAGAGGACACTCTTCGGGCTTTGCAATCAGAAGCTGATGCTGCTGCTGTCACCGCTGAAGAATTAAGGGGGAGGGCTGAAGCAGAGGTTCGAGCCAAGCATGCTGCACGTATAGCTCAGGCCAAAGCCCGTCTCGCGTCCTTTTCCCTTCGAGAACCACCTTTTTATATTAAATAGCTTTTTAGTCTGTAATAACTTTTTGGTACTCTTGTGACAATTATTATTTTTGCCTGTGATGAACTGTGGACATCTCTTGAAATGATATAGTCTTTCTTGTGGTATGAGAACTTCTTAAAAGTTATTCCCTTGTGTCTGAATGGTTTGAACGCAGGCTCATTGAGGACATCTGGCTTTGTCAAACAGGTTTGACCGCGACTTCAAGACTTGGATTATAGTCATAAGTCTGGTCTTTTAGAAAACTTGATTTCTTCTAATTTGTAGAGTACCTTCTGGAAGTTGAAATGATCATGTTGTGCGTTTGTTGATGCGAACGTAGTGTCAGGTTCTGCAGCTGTATGACTTGAGACGCAGCTGTTTTGAACGCAGCCATAGGACTTGCGTTCAGGAGGGCTGAACGCAGTCAGGTCTTGCAGTCATGGGACTTGTAACGCCGCTGTAGACTTATTTTGAACGCAGCCATAGGTCTTGCGTTCAAGGAGACTGAACGCAGCCATAGGTCTTGCATTCAAGAGGACTGAACGCAGTCAGAATTGGGACTTTTTCACCAAACAGATTATGCTGATAGCTATCTGAAAGACTTTGGAAAATTCCTTTATTATAACTTAAATCGTCAGAGGTGTAATGTTAACTTGACGACATACAAAGTAGGAGAACTTCTTTACTCAAACGAACATTTGATAAACAACCCCCAGCTAAGCTCAAGGGACTTGTAGCTTACGGGTAATATTTCTTAAGAAACTTCCCGTTAATTAGCATCATAAGTCTGTCGCCTTTCTTATTGATGAGACGGTAAGTTCCGTTGGAATAGACGGTCTCAACGACAAAAGGCCCTTCCCACTTAGGGTTAAACTTCCCTTTAGTTTTATGGGTCATCACCATAGGTCGTCGATTAGCCAAAACTAAATCGCCTTTCTTGAAAATCCGTTCTTTAACCTTTTTGTTGTAGGCTTTAGAAATACGGGCTTGATATAATTCAATCTGTTGCTGAGCTTGCAGTCGTTTGTCGTCTAAGGCTTCAAGTTCCTGCAGACGTCGTTGATGCTTCTCTTCATCTGTCAGTCCGGTGGTGATTGCGACCCTCAGAGAAGGAATTTGGATCTCAAGTGGTAATACAGCTTCACAGCCGTATACTAAGGAGAACGGCGTAGCTCTGGTAGAGGTCCTCACTGTTGTTCGGTAGGCCCACAAACACTCGCCAAGTCTTTCATCCCAATCACGCCGGCTTTTGGAAACAAACTTTTTGAGAAGCTTTACTATGGTTTTGTTAAAAGCCTCTGCAAGACCATTTGCTGACGGATAATATGTTGTAGATGCGACACTTTGGATTCTGAATTTATCACAAAATCTCTGGAACCCAAAGCTAACAAACTGTGTCCCGTTGTCGTGAACTATTCGTCTCGGAACCCCAAAACGGTAGATGACATGATGCTTGATAAACTTGATTACGTTTGAAGTCTTGACCTCTTTTAGCGGGATCGCCTCCGCCCACTTGGAGAAGTAGTCGGTTACGGCCAGGATGAACCGGTGTCCTTTGGAAGTCGGAGGGGAAATTGGTCCCACAATATCCATGCCCCACATTTCAAATGGCCAAGTTGCCGATGTGGGGTGTAAATTACTTGGCGCTTGATGGATAAAGTCTCCATGAACTTGGCATGCGTGACAACGTTTAGCGTAGTCAATCGCGTCTGAAAACATCTTCGGCCAATAATAGCCGATTCGTCGGAGACGGTCTCCTAATTTAGCTCCGGGTTGATGAGCTCCGCACATCCCGCTGTGAGCTTCTTTGAGGGCTTCTTTCGCTTCTTTCCGGGAAAGACATCGGAGCAGAACTCCGTCATGTGATTTACGATATAGGGTTCGAGAAACCGCATCATAGTAGAACTGGAGGGCCTTTCGTTTGATAGTGGCCGCTTCTTTAGGGTCATCAGGCAATATTCCGTATATAGCATAGTCGATGTATGGGAATCGCCAATCTCTAGCCTCCAACTCCATCGAGGTTGCACAGACTTCACCTGTTGTCGTCTCATTGGGGCTTTCCCCCATAGGTATCTTAAAACAGTATAACTCGCACCCTACAACTGAGATTGTAGTTTCAGCCCCTGTAGGCAGTGCTAATGAAGTTGCCAGCGAGGCTAAAGCGTCTGCGTAAGCATTCTGAGCTCGTGGAATGTATTCAATAAAGAAACCTTCGAACTTCTCAGCTTGCTTTAGTACTGCGATATGATATGGGATGAGATCCTCATGCCGCACTTCGTATTCCCCTCGGACTTGATTAACAATGAGCTAGGAGTCACCATAAGCTTCGAGGTGCTGAACATTAAGTTCTTCGGCAAATTGCATTCCTAATAGCAGGGCATTATACTCGGCTACGTTGTTGGTGCATGGTTCAATTAGGGAAAACCCCCTTAGGATTACGTGACTGTCCGGAGAAACGAGTACGACTCCCACTCCGGCAGTGATTGCCCCATGAGGATTTGCTCTCGATGCACCGTCGAAGAATAATTTCCACACCTGCGTGGTTTCTTGAATAATGCAAGCTTCGGCGACTTCATCAGGCAATTCTTCATACTGTTGGCCTTCTTGTTTTGATGATGTTTAACAAACAATTTACCACTAATATTGTTTGTCTAGTATTTGTGTTTTCGTATTTATTGTAGACAAACAACGTTGTTGGAGGATGGATGGAATAGAGCTTCACCGATCATATCCAAAGGAGGTTGGCGGAATGTCGGGTTGAAGCCTATGCAATTCAAGTTGAAGATCCAAGTTCAAGCTTCATCCGCAGCGTGTACCAAGTTGAGCTACAATGAAGATCAAGATCAAGCTTGGGTAATCTAGTTTAGATTTATATTATGTGTGTTAAGTACTCTAAGCTCAATTATCTATACACACACATTTTATTGTTTTCCTTGTATATATATGTAGTCACATATATATACAACACAAGTTTTAGTTTTCATGTTTGTAAATATGAAATTACATGTTTCATATTTATTATTGTGATTTGGTTTATCTACTTAGATATGAAACAAATATATTTTCATATACATACTCATAGGTTTCATTTTCTATTGTATTTATTGCATAGAATATGCAATTTTGTAAAAATATTATATTCTTAGCTTTTGGACTTAACAATAATCATATACATACTTTATCAAGTCTATATAATCATTGTGCAAAGTTTCAAAACATTATTTATGTCAAAACATCAAACTTCATGTATATTACTTTTTTCATGTTTTGAACACTTTTGCAAAATAATGAGATTTCACAATTGGGAAATGCAAATTGGAAAATTCTTTTTGTAACATGTTCAAAATATCATTTGCAAACATTTCTCAAAGTTTCATCAAGTTTGGAATTGATTTGTTATGTTTAAAGGAATTTACAAATTCACGTTTTCGTTCGTGCACATGTTCGTGCATGTTTTACAAAACTGATGAGTTTTTACAAATGAGAAGTGATATTTGAAAAATTCTTTCTCTGACATGTTTACCTACATGTTTAGAAACTTCCCTCAAAATTTTACTATTTTTGGAGTTGATTTACTGTGCCAATTGATTTTACAAAATCGTATATGTTAACAGCTTTTCAGAAACAGTAAATTTGTGCTCAAATATTTATTTCTCTCAACTAGGAAACGATTTTCCAGAAATTCTTTCTCTGGCATGTTATTCTACATGTCTAGAACACTCTCACAAAATCTGTCGGTCGACCGGTCCGGTCGACCGATGAAAATTTTCGGTCGACCGACGAATTTTCCGGTCGACCGACGAGTATTCTCTCAGCTTCCAACGGCTAGTTTTTTGACCGTTGCCTTGGGGTTGTGTTTTGTCTTTTGCTCAGGTTTTTGGCTGAGTTGAGAGAGGGTATAAGTACCCCATTGCCTTCAACTCTTAAACTAACCAAGAGGGTTTTTAATCAAGTTTAATAAAGTTTTTAACAAGGGTTTTAGTTTGGTTTAAGTGTGTTTAAAAAGCTTTTAAGCAAATTGAGAGTTTGTTTTTGTGATTCAATTCTACAAGAGCTTGAGGAGATCATCTATTGGTGTTTGGGCATTCAACTATTCTCCCTCCAACTCTTGATATATTGAGAAGTTTTCTAAACTCTATTTCTAGCTTTTTTATATATTTGATTATCATTGTTATTAAGCTAGAACTACATTGAGTTTAGTTTTGATTTATATCTCTTTGTTCACACACAACCTTTTGAGCTTATTGTATTTACATTCATAGTATAATTTTGGGTTGTGAGATTAGTGACTTAGAGTTGTGCTTAATTGAGTTCTCACCTTGTTTAGAGAACAAATCATTTGATTTATATTGTGCTTATTGTGAGGATTCACTTGTAATACACTTGTACACCGAGAGAAGTGTGTGGTGAGAGACGGGGTCGAATCCAAGAGGAGTGGCGTCGGTTGACGTGCCTAGGGAGAGGTTGTAACCGAGCACTTGAGGAGGAGGACACGGGCTAGGACCAACACTTAGTGTGTGAGGTGTGATTACATAGTGATTGTATTGTGAGGTGTAAACGTTGTTCGGGTGAACGTAGAAAACCCGGTTGTGATAGTGGAGATCTCCTCGAGGTGAGGAGCGGGGACGTAGGTCGTGGGGACCGAACCTCGTAAACATATCGTTTTGTTTGTGATTGCATTGGCGTTCTTATTCTTGTTTTCATATCTTATATCGCCTTTGTGTATTGCTCATCATATTACCCTATCACTTGTGTAGATTGTTTATTTTACCCTTGTGTTAGTTCATATATCCTTGCTCATATATTTGTAATATCTCATTGATAGGATATATTCATTTGTTCATATTGCTTATCCTAGCTTACATATCTTGTTGTATTTCATACTTGCTAGGATAACATATTAATTAATTTTAATTGGTATTTAATCGGATTAGATTAGCATAAGACCCTAATCACCCCCCCTCTAGGGTCTAACAATTGGTATCAGAGCTTGGTGCTCTTTGATTTAAGGACTAACCGCCTTGAGTTAAAGATCCAAGTTATCTTATTTGTGCTAATCTAGTTATGATTGCATTTGTCTTGCTTGCATATGTTCATATATATATCTTGAATATGAATGTATTTTGTTTAGGCTATAAATCCAATGTTGCTCCTAAATTCATTAATTTTCCCTATGCACAATGGGCTTCTAGATTTAAACTATTTGTTGAATCTAGAAATATTGACTTATGGAAAATTATTGATTGTGCTTATATTGTGCCCACATTGGAGAAATCTAAGTGGAGCAATCATGATAATAAAATGTTTAATATGAACAAGCTTTTGTTAGAATATTTGCTTAATGCCTTTGACTCATCATTTTCTAACAAATTTGTTCATTTTGATAGTGCTTACAATTTATGGAAATTCATAGAAGCACATCAAGGCAACTTGGAGGAAATCCGACGTAGTTTGGAGGATTGTTCTTCAAGTGAGTGTGGAGCATCATCATGCACACGGCCACTAGGCGATAGCCCTAGTGTGGTAAGCGATTCGGAATCCGAAAGTGATATATCCATCAATGAACTCGCTTGTGCATATGAGAAATTATTGCATGCCTATACAAAATTACAAAATAATTTTATTGATCTTAAAAGCAAGCATGTAGAATTGAAATCCGATCATGAGAAGCTAGTGTCCAAATTTGACATCATTGAAAATGAAAATATAATGCTTAAAGAAAACAATGATATGTTAAATTTGGAAAATGAAAAATTGATCTCATCCATTTCTAGCTTAACTCATGCAAATAATGCCATGCTAGAAGTAGAATGCATTAGAAATGAATTTGATTCTTTTAAGAATAACCATACATGCTCTACTTCTATTATCAATGATGTTGTATCTAATGATGAGTTGAATCATGTGAAAAACCGCATATCTTGTTTAGATTCAACCTTAAACACATGCATTGATAATCATAACAAGCTTATGGACTTGTGTGCAAAGTCTAATGCAAACTCTTCTAAGAAACCTACACACTATGCACACATGTATAACAAAGTCTATAAATGCACTAATTGCGGTCGTAAAGGCCACCTTGCTAGATTTTGTTATAATGCACAAAAACCCATCAAGATTAATCATGTTTGTGCATCCCATCAAGCTTCATCATCACACTCACATGTACACACACGTATAGATCATCATAAACATGCCCATATGTACAAATGTGAGTTTTGTGGTCGTTTTGGTCATTTGGCCGAATATTGTTTTGATTTGAAAAGAAAATCACGTTTGCCAAATGTTTCTAGTAGACCACAAGTGTTTGAATGTGATATTTGTGGTAGATTTGGTCATTTGGCTAAGTTTTGTTATGATTTGAAAAAATGTTCAAACTTGCCAAATTTCTCAAGTAAACCACCTTTGTTTAATAAGGTTTCTCATTTGCAAAATAAATTTAAAAGACAATCTTTAGTTGCAAATGA
Source organism: Asparagus officinalis (assembly GCF_001876935.1). Lineage (NCBI taxonomy): Eukaryota > Viridiplantae > Streptophyta > Magnoliopsida > Asparagales > Asparagaceae > Asparagus > Asparagus officinalis. The sequence continues at coordinate 7,127,971 of NC_033798.1, forward strand.
TTTTCGTGCACGCTCACTTGGTCAACACAAATCTTTTCACTCTTTTCATTGCACGAATTGCAATCGAAAGGGTCATTTGAATGAATATTGTTTTGACCGTGCAAGTGTTCATTGCACGAATTGCAATCGAAAGGGTCATTTGAATGAATATTGTTTTGACCGTGCTAGTGCATCATATGTGCCCAAGAGGGTTCATAACCCTAGGGCTTTGAGCTTGAATGATAGGGGTCATGTCCCTAAATCTTTTGGTACCAAAAATACTTGGGTACCAAAACAAATTTGATTTTAAACCAAGAATTTTAGTATTTTTAATTTTCTTTTTATTGGTTTTGAAAAATGTATTTTAAACTTTTATGAAAACAATTCCTTTTATTGGTCAAATTCTTTTGTTTTCATAATTCTTAGCTTTGATTTTGATGAGAGGTTTGTATTTATATAACCCTCCGGATTTATTGGGTGTTTATTCCCAAATCATGTTTACCGGATGCTAGAATGATTATATGGGTTAGAACAAACTTTAGAGCTTGATATATTGTTGCCTCTCTTGAAATTCTTTTATCAAAGATTTTGTTTTGAATTATTACTTTGAATTCATTATATTTCACTTATATGATGATATTTATGTGTTTGTGCTTATGGATCATCTATTCGTACCTTATAATGTATTCCATACGTGGTTTGATCAAATCCCACAAAGAAAATTTTCTTTTTGATCAAACATTGTTTTTGGACTCAAATCTTGATTTATGATTTCCTTTGGTTGATTTGTTTTCATTTGAAAACTTTTTTCATGGTTCTCATGTTTTCCTTTTCTTTTGATTTCATAAATCTATCTTTACACATGGTTTTTATGGTCCTTGATATGAGACACTATTTTTCATATTGATGTTCTCATTATCTTTTTCGTATGTGAGGAGTGCTTAGCATTTTCATCTATGCTTGCTCACATATGTTTTCTATGATCTTCATTTCACATATTCTATATGGCATTTTGATAGGGGGAGCAATCCCTATATCTTTTTATGTTAAAGTGCAGTAAACGTCCAAAGACATTTCCGGTCGACCGGTACGTCGCCGGCAGTTACTGTAGCAGTGCGCAGCTTTTTTGTAAAATCAATTTAAATAGTAAATGAACTCCAAAAATTATGAAATCTTGTGAGAATGTTCTAGACATGTAAAATAACATGTCAGAGAAAGAATTCTGAAAAATCGTTTCCCAGTTGAGAGAAATAAATGTTTGACACAGATTTACAGTTTCTGAAAAACTGCAGACATACACGTTTTCTAAAATCAATTGGTACAGTAAATCAACTCCAAAAATAGTAAAAATTTTGAGAAAAGTTTCTAAACAGTATATAAAACATTTCAAAGAAAGATTTCTTGAATATCACCTTCCCATTTATAAAAGTCATCTGTTTTGTAAAACATGCACGAACATGTTGCACGAACGAAAACGCTGAATTTGTAAATTCCTTTAAACATAACAAATCAATTCCAAACTTGATGAAACTTTGAGAAATGTTTGCAAATGATATATTGAACATGTTACAAAAAGAATTTTCAATTTGCATTTCCCAATTGTGAAATCTCATTATTTGCAAAAGTGTTCAAACATGGAAAAAAGTAATATACATGAAGTTTGATGTTTTGACATAAATAATGTTTTGAAACTTTGCACAATGATTATATAGACTTGATAAAAGTATGTATATGATTATTGTTAAGATAAAAGCTAAGAATATATTTTTCACAAAATTGCATATTCTATGCAATAAATACAATAGAAAATGAAACTATGAGTATGTATATGAAAATATATTTGTTTCATATCTAAGTAGCATAAACCAAATCACAAATAAATATGAAACATGTAATTTCATATTTACAAACATGAAAACTAAACTTATGTTGTATATATATGTGACACATATATATACAAGGAAAACAATTAAAATGTGCTGTGCTATAGATAATTGAGCTTAGAGTACTTAACACACATATGATAAATCTAAACTAGATTACCCAAGCTTGATCTTGATTCTTCATTGTAGCCTCAACTCGGTACACGCTGCGGATGAAGCTGAACTTGGATCTTCAACTTGAATTGCATAGGCTTCAACCCCGACATTCCGCCAACCTCCTTTGGATATCTATCGTTGAAGCCTCTATTCCATCCATCCTCCAACAACGTTGTTTGTCTACAATAAATACGAAAACACAAATACTAGACAAACACATTAGTGGTAAATTGTTGTTAAACATCATCAAAAAAGAAGGCCAACAATCTTCCCCCTTTGATGATGACAAAACATTTACAAAAAGGATATATGCATGAAAGGAATGAACATCAAGTGTATAATATATCATGCATATAAACAAAAAGAATATACTTCACAATATTTCTCCCCCTTTGACCAACATCAAAAAGGAACAAAAGAATAAGAGAGCGAAAGCTCCCCCTACATAAGCACGGGTGATATCA
>NC_033798.1:7131452-7155775 GCF_001876935.1 Asparagus officinalis
TTTTAATTGGCATTTTAATCGGATTAGATTAGCATAAGACCCTAATCACCCCCCTCTAGGGTCTAACAAGACCTTTTAGGATTTGAGAGACTAATGAGTTATTGGGATTTGAGAGACTAATATAGAATTATTAAAAATATGAAGGACTAATGCTAAAAATGTTTTAAATCTTATACTTTAGTACCTTCTATTTTCCCTATTTTGCACCTATATACCCTCAAATTCAAGTTTTTAAACTTGAGCTTCAGTATATTATTGTACTCAAACATGAGTACATACCATGAATATTCCCACATGACACATACCCTTGTTTGGTATGTGAAAGTAGAATGCTTATTCTTATTTTCTAAACGCAACGTATTTTTGAAAGTTGAAACATAATGCACATTCCCATGTACCAAATTAGACATTACATCCTATAAAACTAATATAGTTCTTTAAATAATTTCAACCAAAATTTGAATATGAGTATTTTTGAATGTTCACGAATATTTATGAAGTATTATAGTATATTAATTTGACTAATAATTTATAGTTGAGCACTAAATTGTGTAATTAAAAAGAACCTTTTATTTGATGAAAGAATGTTAAAAAAATTGACATAGAGCTTTTTAAGTTTATAAAAGTATTAAAAAAGCATAACAATGTGCGTATAATAATACAAAGTATGAGGAAAAATATCTAAAAAGTATTTGAAATTAAACAAATCGAATATGTAACTACTTGAATTCTATTGTTTATGAATTAGATACTAAAACCTATTTATTTATTGGTAAATAAAATACAAAATCAAATATGTCTGAATAGTCGAAGGAGCAATTTGATACGTGGGAATGGATAGGAATAGAATACGCCTATTCTTGCTTTTGTTTCAAGCTTTACCAAACACAATGTGTTTTTGAAGTTGGAATGGAATGCACATTCCCAAGTACTTAACGATATTTCATTATAAAAAAATTTATCGAACAAGATGTTACTCCTATGAAACAAACCAATTAAATTCATGTCCTAATTAAAAAAAATATTATTCATGAAAAGTACAAGAAAAAAAATTATTCATGAAGAACATATTGAACTATCATGTCCTAATTAAAAAAACAGTATTCATGAAAAGTACAAGAAAAATCAGCAAATACTTATAAATTTTCATACTTTATTCTAAAAATACTGAAGAAATCATAAACTTAATATAAAATTTCATATAAATAATATTGCAATAGAAACTAAAGTGAAGCCATTGATCAACTACGTTGCGAGATATAATAAACTAGATAAGATAAGAAAAATCGCTATAATGGATAAAAAATATGCACATGATGCTTAGTTACCATAGTGTAAGTAAAAAAAATTAAAATTGATATTTTTCTTTTCTCTATATAATGGCACGACTCTGCAAGTATCCTTATTTGGGGATATGACTACCAACAAAAGATCAATTTTTAAGAACACGATCAAAGATAAACATGTAATAGTACTGTCAAATTTCAAGATCTTTAAATATGAAGGTAATATATTTTACAACTAAAATTCTTATTAAAGGCCACTAAATATAAAATTCATCTTATACCTGTCTCAAATTTGTATGAAAGATATGCATGTCATCGTAAATTATGCTAATAATATATCAACTTATTGAAGAAATAAGAGATAGATAAGCAAATCAAGCAAACATCCATATAACACGATAAAAAAAAAATATTACACTTTAAAGCTAATATGCATGGCTCATTCAGAACAAGCTGCTAAAACAAAAGCATCTTCATCAAGGCTCTTTATAAATACAACACAAATTTAAATTATTTAATATTTTTAAAAATAGCTTAATTTTTTGAGTAAAACCATGAATCTTTAAAAGTGATTTTCATGAACTCTTTTAATTTTTTATATGGATATGTTGATGCTTTTATCATATAAAAGTGTACTAGAGTTAGTATTAATATTTATTTTATGATTTTTTTAAAGTCTATCAGTGATTAGCAACAAAATATATATTCCCATTAGTTTCATTCTAGCCCACTTTTTACTAATCATTTTGTCTTATTGGCTTTAATTATTCATCCTTCTTTTATAACATTATCTTTTCAAGTGTTTTTCACTTTAACAACATTATACCTTCTTAAGTCAAGCTTGGTTTCATGCCGATCTAAATAACGTGAAAATTCAAATTAGTTTTAGATTATAGTTATTTCTTGTCAATTCAATTATTACATGAAAATTTTAAATTTGGTGTAGCCCATTCAAACAAGCATTAAAAAAAATAACCACAATAGTAAAGTTTGAAAACACAAGTGGGAAAAACAATCAAAGTGGAACTGAGAAACAAATTTTAGTAAAGAAATAAATCAAAAATACTTAATCATAATATTTAATCACATGCATTGCACGTGCATAAATCCGATTAGCAGCCTAATCACCATCCTAAACAGTCGGGGTTGTCAACCCCGACTATTTAGGAGGGTGTTAAACCCTAATTAGAAGCCTTAAACCCTAAAAATTAATATCCTAAATAGCCGGGGTTGCCAACCCCGACTGTTTAGGAAGGTGATTAAGCTGCTAATCAAAAAATCGGGTCGGTTTTGATAAAAAAATAAGATCGATTTAAATAAAAAAATTGAAATGGGGCTGAAGTGAAAAATTGTTCTTCTTAAAATGAAGGAAGGAAGGAAGAAAGGAAGGGTTATGGAAGAGGGTCACCTTGCGTTATGGGTTGTCGTCTATCAGAAAATTAAGAAATTAAAAAAGGGTAAACAAGCCAGTCAAATTATAAAATGAAGCCCTTCCAATGAATAAGTTAGTTTAGCTGTGGATTGGGTAACCAGAAAGGTTATTAAATTAATAGATTATTACTCCAGTAATTTCGGGTGTGGATACTATTTAGCGGATCCGAGCCAAAGCAACCAGCATCTATTTATCGGATTCGGGTTAGGACACTAATAAAAAAATTTCCCAAACCAAAGCGAGTATGTATTAAGTTAATAACCAAGTTGGCGCAAATAAAACCCCCAAATTGGGACTATTTTTGTAAATTCCTGCGTTTTCAGTGGAGATCGAATCATCGAAACAAACATCTTCATCTCAGAGGAATCACTCGATTTCTATAGCCCGATCTCGTTTCGATTCATCAAAATTTTCTTCGATTTCAGTCAACGACGATGAGTTTTCTCTTCGGCAAGAAGAAAACCCCTGCGGGTAATTTTTTTTCTTTTGGGATAAAATTAGGGTTTTCTTAGTTGATTTTTGATGGTTAGGGTTTTGATTGCAGAGCTGTTGAGGGAGAATAAGCGGATGCTTGATCGATCGATTAGGGAGATAGAGAGGGAGAGGCAGGGATTGCAGAATCAAGAGAAGAAGCTCATTACTGAGATCAAGAAGACTGCCAAGCAAGGGCAGATGGTAATTTTCTCTTTGTTTGATTAATTTATGTTGCATATTGTGAATCATAACAATTTATGTGTTGAATTTGAAATCTTGGAAAAAATTCAACCTATGAGGGCCATGCTCATGATATGTCAGGTCATTTTCTGTGATCTAGTAAATTTTGTAAATTATTCAAGATGCTTATCATGTGTGTCATCTTAGTGCTTGGAGTTTCAAATTGACTATAAATTTTTTTTTTTCTAAACATGTCATAGAAGGACCTGAAAATTATGCGTTCCCCTCGTTGCAAACACCAACAATAGAGTACAAAATACACAAACAATTGGATAACCCATCACAAAAGGAGGCCGGATCGACTTCAAACCGTACTACAGCTTCATGGATGCACCATCTTCTTCTATTCATCTGTAGTTATTACAAGATACAGCTTCATGGATGCACCATCTTCTTCTATTCATCTGTAGTTATTACAAGATATAATGAGATGTATCGACTACAAATACCCCAACAAGTAACACTCACCTTAAACAACTACTACTCCTTACGACCATCAGCTTTAGAACAAATAAATGACCGAAAGGAAAAGGAAAAACAACTAAACTTACCCCTAATTCTCTACTTAAAGAGGTTAGAATAACTAAATGAGAAAGAGGTAGCATCTTTTCTTCCTTAAAAGTCTAGTCTAGTATCTCAAAGAGAGACTTTATAGAGAGTGGAGTGGGTTGCCGGGTTTGGTGGAGCGGTTGGTTTTAGTAGAGCAGGTTGGACCGGGGGTGTATCACAAACCCTATTCTTTTGGTGAGAGGAGAGCAACTGTTGTAGAATCAACTATTGGGAATCTAAATACCGCCTGATCCATTTGGCAGTAAACTGACTAAGTTCAGGCGTACAACAACAACGTGCCAACAACAAATCATTTATCCTGAATTTTCGTTGTCAGCTACATGCATCTTATTCTCCCATTTAGATCTGTGAAGAGCTATCTCCTCAGTTAATATAATTGTTATCATATTATTCTTAATTGCTTTCAACCAAGTTCCCTTGGACTTATCCCTGGCCTTGTTTCATTAACTATAATCTTATCAATCCTCCTGATTGGTGCATCCATTACATTGAATCGAGCATGTAAGATAAAATTAAAGGCATTGAAATCCTGGCTCATGGTTGATTAGGTTATAAATTTGATTGACCTGTCAAGAAAAAGGCCTCCATTCTATATCTTTTGGGGTCTGCTTGATGAGTGATGATCTTTCTTTTACATTCAGCTTTGGAGCCATCTCTCTTTGGCGGGTATGTTCATATGCAATTCTTTAAGATCTCATAGTATATTATGTCCTACATCTGGGAGATGAAGCACCGACAAGAGCCTTGGTTATACAAAAGGTTTACACATCTTCTTGAGATGTTCACTAGTAAAAAGAGGATCTCTCACTTGAACATGACATATGATGATATGAGCAGTTCTACATGAAAAGGGGAGGTGACTCCAGTATCTGAGCATTCAGAAGATCCTGAGACAAATTTTCCTTAAATTTGAGAAGAGACAAAGTGATACTTGATGAATTTATGAATATGTGAAGTTTATTTTGTAGTAGCCTATTAGGAACTGAGAAACCAGCATAATTGTATAAGCTTATTGCTCCATGATAGTTTTATTGGCCTAGTTGAGTGTAAATACTTGCAATCATCATTTTTCTTGATTTCGATACAATAGCTATTAGTATATCTAAGATCCAGGTGGCTATGGATTCGGGAACTTATTGGTGTAAATGTTGGTAAAAGACAACGTTTTATATATTGTCCAGCGCCTTCTTATTTTTAGTCAGACAATCGGATGGAAACATGTAAAGACATTCTTGAGAATTGAATCGCCAATTCTATCTGGTTCTGTTGTCAAGAATGTGTGGTTGAGAAATTGAACTTGTTATGTTGACTTTTGGCGCTCACATGCTTTGGAAATGTGTGCATGTACGATATAATATTAAATTCCATACTCATTTTTCAAACAACTATCTAGGGCATCTAAGTCATGTATAATGTGATGGTCACTGATTGATTGGTTTGGGTTTTTTGTGTGCACGACTTATCTATTACATTTATCGTCATTGATCACTTTGCCTGATTTAACTAGTTGAGCTCTACATTATATTTCTATTTTCTTTACCCTCTAGTCAGCATTTGTTCACAGTAAGAGATGGAGAAACCCCGCAGCTTGCAGCTTCTCGCTCTATTGCAAAACCAACTTATTTTTGCTCAATATTGCTTCAAATGAGCGGGAAAGAGGAAAAGAGGAAATTAAGATACAACACAGGACCAGGTGCTGCATGATGTGAATGCAGAGCAGAGATGTCATGTTATTACGTTAAAGCATGTAGTTGATATGCCCAAATTAGGTTGTGAATCTGGCATGATAGTATAGTCTAAATTAACTTTGAATATTCATTTTCAGAAGCCTTACAGAAATCCTTTGCATATTTCTGGGAATTCATGTAGTCAAACTTCTTAGCTCAACCATTGCTTGTGAAATGCTAATAATACTTAATTTGCAGCATCTTGAGAATTAGATGCCTTTTTCCTGCTTGCATAGCTTACCTTGTTGCAGCTTCATCTTGCTGTTCTTGCCTCTGGAGCTGTCCAGTTCTAATTACTTTTCCACGTTATGTTACTTTTGCTTCATAACAATTCATCATTACTTACAGGGTGCTGTCAAAGTCATGGCAAAAGATCTTATTCGAACAAGGCATCAAATCACCAAGTTCTATGCTCTCAAATCTCAGCTCCAAGGTGTTTCTCTTAGAATACAGGTATATTTCCTTTTTTGTCTGACTTTATGGGTGCATTTGGATCAAAGCTTAGTATGCTGTCAATCAAGCTTCCCTGCCAATTAGGAGGCCACAGCTCATGGACTCTTTTCCCAAGTCACCCTTTGAATCTTCTATAACCACGTCTACCAGGTTTTTTTCAGTCATAATACCCAAGATAGAGTAAGGTTGGATTTGGGGTCAAAGTAAGCATGTCCTTTGATGTTTTTAAACTATCATACTTAGCAGGCGACAATCTGTTGATATCTTGCACACATTATCAGTTCTAATGTCATAGGAGAGCTATTTCTTCTTACTGCTGTGTCAAAAATGTTAGATGCAGATTCCCTCCGCCCGCCCGCCCCCCCCCCCCTCACTTTGAAGGCAATATAATAAAACTTGAGCACAGTTTTCCTGGAATTTCAATCAGTATTTGGTATTCCCTGAAATCTTTTAATGAGAATCATAATTCATGAATATAAAGGTTGTTTATGTTGTATATTGTATTAAGGATGGAATTTAATTTGAAAATGTATGCATGTAACTAATCACACTTTAAGATTAAGTTTTTTTATATTATTGATGTTATGCAATGCCATTTATAGAATTCCTGATGCCCGCAGACACTGAAATCTACACAAGCAATGGGTGAGGCCATGAAAGGTGTTACAAAAGCAATGGGACAGATGAACAGGCAAATGAACCTCCCTGCTTTGCAGAAGATAATGCAAGAATTTGAGCGACAAAATGAGAAGATGGAAATGGTAACCGAGGTTATGGGAGATGCCATTGATGACGCCTTGGAAGGAGATGAAGAGGAAGAAGAAACAGAAGAACTAGTGAGCCAAGTCCTAGATGAGATTGGCATCGACATCAACTCAGAGGTAAAGTGAAAGAGTAAAATTTCACAATAGTACCATAATTTTACTAGTGAAAACTACCATGACCGCTTTTCAGTAAATTACTATACTAGACAACAATTAAGGGAAGTTATCACCTGTGATTTTGCTCTTATTACTATATATATATGTATGTCTCTTCTAAATTACTTTCATGAACATTGTGAGTTGATAGATATAAACATAGTAGTTTAGCCCTTTTATTGAAGATGTTGACGCCGTCAGCAACAATTTCCGACAGTTCATGATATTTTTCAACCCTTTTGAAAGTTCGAAGTAGTTTTCAATATTAGAAAGCTATGTGTAGTTTTATGCAAAACGCCCCAAAGTTCATAGTTTTGTTGAAATTTACCCGAAATAGAAAGACTAATCTGCTGCGATTTAATGTTACTATGATTTATTTGGTTTTTGCAGCTTGTGAAGGCTCCTTCATCTGCGGTGGCTGCACCTGCTGCAGCTGGCAAAGTTGCTCAAGCTGAAACAAGTGGAACTGATGGAGGCGGGATTGATGATGATTTACAGGCGAGATTAGATAACTTGAGAAAAATGTAATTGATTTTCATTGCAAAGGTTGAGACAGTTGCCTGGGGAGCTATGTATTATAAATACCCAACTCTTGCTATTCTCGCTGATTTAGTAAGACTAGGTTTTATGCACGTGTAATGCATGTGGTTATATATTATGGTTAAGTATTTTTTATTTATTTCTTTACTAAAATTTGTTTATCAGTTCTACTTTGATTGTTTTTGCTCATTTGTGTCTTTAAACTTTAGTATTATGATTATTTATTTTCTTTAATGTTTTTCTAATGGGTTACACCAAATTTAAAATTTTCACGTTAATAATTGAATTGACAAGAAATAAATATAATCTAAAGCTAATTTGAATTTGCACGTTATTTGGATCGACATGAAGGGGCTGTTTGGTTGGTTTCCTAAAAACCAAGAAAAGGAAATCGGTACAAGGAAATCAATAAAATAATATTTTTATCCATTTCCATCCCTAAAACTCACCCACAACATCCAATAAAATATTATTTTTATCCTCCAACTCATCTCATTTCATCTCCTTTCTTACCTTTAAAAATAAACCAAACACAAGAAATGTGTCACATCATCCAACTCATCACATCTTATTTTATCTCATTTTTAAAAATTACACACATCATCCAATAATATTGTGACAACTCATCTCATCTCATTAAACATTCCTTTCCATCCATTTCCTCAAAAAAAAAACAAGAAATCAATTTCCTTAAGTAAGTAATTATAATAGAAAATAGGTTTCCTAAAGTTTGATTTCCCAGTTTTTTTGGCCAAACGAACAGGCCTTATGAAGGCAAGCTTGATTTGAGAAGGTATAATGCTGTAAAAGTGAAAAACACTTAAAAAAATAGTGTTGTAAAAAAAGATGAATAATTAAAACCAATAAACCAAGATGATTAATTAAAAGTGAGTTAGAATGACACTAAAGAGAATATAAATTTTGTTGCTAATCATTGAAAGACTTAAAAAAAAATCGTAAAATAAAGATTAATGTCAATTCTAGTACACTTTTACATGATAAAAGCATTCACATATCCATATAAAAATATTAAAAAAGTTCATGAAAATTCCTTCTGAAGAATCCTGTTTTACGCAAAAAAATTAAGCTATTTTATAAAATATTCAATAATTTAAATTTGTGTTGTATTTATAAAAAACATTGATGGAGATGCTTTTGTTTTAGCAGCTTATTCTGAATGAGCCATGCATATTAGCTTTAAAATGTAATATTTTTTTATTGTGTTATATGGAAGTTTGCTTGATTTACTTATCATTCTCTTATTTCTTCAATAAGTTGTATCTTTGAATTGATATATATTATTAACAAAATTTACGATGACATGCATATCTTTCCTACAAATTTGAGATTGATAAAATGTGAATTTTATGTTTAGTGGCCTTTAATAATAATTTTAGTTGTAAAATATGTTACCTTCATATTTAAAGATCTTAAAATATGACGGTACTATTTCATACTTATCTTTTATCATGTCCTTAAAAATTTATCCTTCGTTGGTAGTCATATCCCTAAATAAGGTTACTTGTAGAGTGCAACTATATAGAAAAAAGAAAATTTTTAATTTTAAATTTTTTATTTACACTATGGTAATTAAGTATCATGTGCATACTTTTTATCCATTATAGTGATTTTCCTCATATTATTTAGCTTATTATATCTCGCAATATAGTTGATCAACAACTTCACTTTAGTTTCTATTGCAAGATTATTTATACATAATTTTATGTTAAGTTTATGATTCCTCTAGTATTTCAAGAATAAAGTATGAAAATTTACAAGTACTTACTAATTTTTTTGTATCTTTCATGAAGAATGTTTTTTTAATTAGGATAAAATTATTCAATATGTTCTTCAAAGGGAACTCAGTGAGTGTTTCTTTGTCAGATATGTCTTTTATCAATGTCAATTCAGGTGATTTATGAATGTTTTCTAATTTTGAGTTTGTTTCCTTCACTTATTTATATGAAATAAAAACAACTTAGTTCTTTTAAATGATATTTCTGAACTTTCTAATAGTTTCTTAATACATAAGTCCTTGTATTTTTTATCCTATGAATATTATCAACATTAGAGATAAATGTTTATACATTATAATCAATTAATGCTAACATATTATATTATAGTCTTTTATTAATTTGTCTTCTATCACTAAATGTTATTAGTAAAATTATATGCAGTTCTTTGAATTTATACAATAATGTTAATTTTTAATTTATCATATATTTTTAAATTCTTATTCCTTAACTGGATAGTTTTAATCTACGATAATTGCTATTTTTTACCGGCATCAACTTAGACTACTTTTAGATACTAAAAATGGATGATAAATTTTAAATTGAAAGTTAAATTTATATATCTTAATGTAATAATATCAAACATTTCCTCTTTTTTTTTCTTCCAAATTTCAGTCTTTTTTTATGATTTTGACCTTTTGAGGGTGTGTTTTACAATTTCTAAACTTTGATAGTATTTTATGAAAATTTTTAATTATAAGTTGAGTGCTTATAGTTTTCATATTTCATTTGTTGGTGGTAAGTTTTCAAATGTTAGAATCTTTCTTGTAACTGTAAAATTTTGAAGGTATTTTTACAATTACTAAATATTGGCTATTTTTAAAAAATTTAAATTCTCAGCGATTTGCTGATAATTCCTAAATTTGATGTGTACTAGTTAGAAGTTTGAAATTTTAGAATTTTTTATAATTTTTTTTCTTTTGAGAGAATTTTTATAATTTTTATAACTTTGAGCTTATTTTTTACAAATTTTAAAATTTTAAGTGCCTAATGGTAATACCTGGAATTCATCTATGTTGTTTCTAAGTTTTAAAATCTTTAAAATTTAGGGTGTTTTTTTTGTAATTTAAACTTTTTGAGGTTGTGTCTATAATTTTTTAAATATTGAGGTTGTTAATTGCAAATTTTAAAATCTTAGATTTCATGTTTGTTTTTAAGTTTTAAAAAGTCAAGGTGTTTTGTGTAATTTTAAATTTTTAAGACTATTGTATGCAATTTTTAAAACTTTTGAGTTTTTTATAATACTTCCTGTATTATAATATGTTATCTACGTATAATTTCTTAATCTTATTTTTTCTAAATTTTCTAAATTGTTGAGTTATAGGTAGTTCATATGGAGTTAATATAGCATATAATTAGTATTTGGATAGATTAAAAATTAAATTAAATATTTAATATATTTTTTAAATTGTTGAGCTATAGATAGTTTACACGGAATTAGATAAGATATGATTAAAATTAGAATAGATTAAGATTTAAATAAAATATTCAAAATAACGAATGATAATATTGACCATGAATTTTTTTCCTGAACTTATGCTTTTAAAATGAGTATGATAATATTTGCGTTGAGTCAGTTACCATTTTCTGTATCAAATTGTAGTTGACAAAGTTGCTTTGAATTTCTGGAGATTATGAAATCGTGAATTTTAAACTCTGTAAAATTATTTGCTCATGGGTTAAAATGAATGAAAATAGACAAAAATTATAGATCATAGCTTGTGAAATCGTGAATTTTGCATTCTGCTTAATTATTTGTTATTGGGTGAAAGGGAAAAAAATTAGATGAAAATTGTGAGTTATAGCTCATGAAATCATGAAATTTGAACTCTACAAAACTAATGAAATCATACAAAAAATCGTGGGTTGCAGTTTATAAAATCACGAATTATAAACTTTGCAAAAATTATTTGTCATTAGGTCAAAATAAATAATAATAGATAAAAATTATAGGTTATAGCTCAAGAAAAAATTATAAATTTTAAACAAAAGTGAATTATTTGCTATTTGCTCAAAACAGACGAAAATGGTTAACAGTGATGGATTAAAGCTCATGAAATAGTGAATTTCGAAGTCCACATGATCATTTCCTATTTGGAGAAAACGAATAAAATGAAAAAAAAATCGTGAGTTAAACCTCATGAAATAGTGAAATTTGAACTCCACAAAATTATTGGTCATTACAACAAAGCGAACAAAAATGAACAAAAATTATGGGTTATAGCTCATGAAAATCACGAAAATCTCGATTTTTGAGTTATTATTTTTCATTACATAGAAATGAACAAAAATACACAAAAATCGAGGGTTATAGTTTAGGAAATCGTGAATTGTGAACTTCGTAAAATTATTTGCCTATTGGACCAAAATGAATGAAAATTAAAAAAAAAATCATGGGTTATAGCTCATGAAATCTATATATTTCAAATCCACATAATTATATGTCATTATCATGAAATGAATGAAAGTGAACAAAACTTATGGGTTACAGCTCATGAAAATTATGAATTTTAAATGTTACCTAATTATTTGTCATTGGGTTAAAATAAAAAAAATAACAAAAATTGTATGGTATAGCTCATGAAAATTTTGTGAATTTTAAACTACAATGAATTATTTGCTATTCGGTCAAAACAGACAAAAATGGTTAACAATTGTAGGTTAATGCTCATGAAATCATGAATTTTGAAGTCCACATTATTATTTTCCATTCGGTAGAAATAAAGAAAAATAAATAAAAATCATGAATTACAGCTCATGAAAGTATCGAAATCCACATAATTATTTGCTATTGGGTCAAAGCAAACAAAAATGGAGAAAAATCTTTGATTATAACTATTGAAATTATGAATTTTAGACTTCGAAAAATTATTTACCATTAGGATAAAATGAATGAAATTGAAAAAAATTATGGGTTATAGTTTATAAAAATTATGAATTTCGAACTACGATCATTATTTTTATTGGGTCGAAACAAAGGAAAATGAACAAAAATCATAGTTGATAGCTTAGGAAAAATCGTGAATTTTAAACTCAGGTTTAATTATTTTACTATTGGTCATAAAAAATAAAAATTATAAAAAAATTATGAATTGTAGCTTATGAAATTGTGAATTTCAAACTTCACATAAATATTTTCCATTAGGTGAAAATGAACGAAAATTTATAAAAATAGTGAGCCATAGCTCATGAAAATGAGAATTTTGAACTGTGCAAAAATTATTTGCCATTAGGTCAAAATGAGTGTAATGGACAAAAATCGTGGGTTATGGCTAATGAGATCATTAATTTTGAACCCTAATTATTTTTTCATTAAGTCGATGCAAATGAAAATGAACAAAAATTATGGGTGCAGCTCAAGAAAAATATGAATTTTCAACATTGGTTAATTATTGGGATCTGACTGATATGTACAATAATTGACAAAAATTGTGGGTTGGAGCTCATTAATATCTTAAAATTTGAACTTTGCCTGTATATTTGCAATTTGGTCAAAACAAATGGAATAAAAAAAATGATTGCGAATTATATACATGAAAATTATGAATTTTGAACTCCACAAAATTTGGCCATGGGTCAAAATGAACTAAAATGGACAAAAATCTTAGATTATAGCTCATGAAAATTATGAATATTGAATTTTAGTTAATTATTTGTCATTGGTTCGAAACAAACCAAAATAGATAAAAACTGTAGGTTATATATCATGAATTTTTTTGACATTTAAACAACAGTGAATTATTTGCTATTTGCTTGAAATAGACAAAAATGGTTAACAATGAAGGATTAAATCTTACGAAATCATGAATTTCGATGTCCCAATAATTATTTCCCATTTGATAGAATTATGAATTTTGAATTTCAATTAATTATTTCTCATTAGGTCAAAATAAATAAAAATAGACAAAAATCATAGGTGCCCATGAAAAAATGTTATTAAACTACAATGAATTATTTGCTATTTGCTCGAGACAAATGAAAATGGTTAACAATTGTGGGTTAAAGCTAATGAAGTCATGAATTTCAAAGTCCACATGATTATTTTCCATTTGGTAGAAATAAACGAAAATGGATAAGAATTGTGGGTTATAGCTCATGAAATCGTGAATTTTAAACACCACAAAATTATTTTCTATGAGGGCTAAATGAATGAAAATGAACAAAAATCATTGGTTATAACTCCTAAAAATTATGAAACTTTGAACTACGATAATTATTTTTCATTGGGTCAAAACAAAAAAAATGAACAAAAATCATAGTTGATAGCTCATAGAAAAATCATGAAGTTTAAACTCCAGTGAATTATTTGTTATTTGGTCATAGCAAATGAAAATTTTCAAAAATTATCGGTTGTAGTTCATGAATTATTTGCTACAACTCATCAAAATTCAAAAATTATTTGCCTTGAGTCAAAATAAACAAAAATTGACAAAAATCATGGATTATGGTTCATGAACTCATGAATTTTAAACTTTAAAAAATTATTTACCATTTGGTCGAAATGAACGAAAATGGACAAAAATTATGGGTTATAGCTCATGAAAAATCTTAAATTTGAACTCCAGGTAATTATTTGCTATTTGGTACAAAAAATGGTTAAAATCGTGAGTTATAGCTCATAAAATCATGAATTTTAAACTCCATAAATTTGTTTGGCTCTAGGTCAAAATGAATGAAAATAAAAAAAAATCACGGGTAATAACTCATGAAAATCAAGAATCTAAACTCCAGACACTTATTTTCTATTTGGTCGAAACAAACAAAAATGGTCAAAAATCAAGGGTCATACCTTATGAAATCATGAATTTTGCACTATGCTTATTTATTTTCTATTAGGTGAAACAAATAAAAATAGACAAAAATTACGGGTTATAGTTCATAAAATCGTGAATTTTGTAATCCAAGAAATTATCTGGTCTTTACAATGAAATGAAGAAAAAGGAACAAAAGTCATGGATTATAGCTTAAGAAATAATAAAATTTTAACTCTGTTTAATTATTTGTTGTGTGATGGAAATGAATGAAAATGGACAAAAATTATGAGTTTGCTCATAAAATTGTGATTTTAGAACTCCACAAAATTTTAAGTAATTATAATGAAATGAACAAAAATCATGGATAATAGCTCATAAAGTCGTGAATTTTTAAACTCTACAAAATTAGTGGTCATTACAGCAAAATGAACAAAAATCATGGGTTATAACTCATAAAAATATAATTTTGAACTTTGCTTAATTATTATATAATATGTAGAAATGAGTAAAAATAGACAAAAATCGTACTCCCCAAAATTATTTGACCATTGGATCGAAATGAATGAAAATGGACAAATATCGCGGGTTATAATTCATAAAATTGTGAATTTTAAACTCTATATAATTATTTTTTGTTAGCATGAAATAAATAAAAATTAATAAAAATAATGTGTTATAGCTCATGAAATTTATGAATTTTGAAATTTGATTAATTATTTGTCATTTGGTCAAACCAGATGAAAATAGATAAAAATTTTAGGTTATAGCTCATGAAATAGTGAACTTGGTGAGTTACTTGCTATATTTTCAAAATAGACGACAATGATTAGCAGTCCTGGGTGAAAGCTCATAAAATCATTAATTTCAAAGTCCACATGATTATTTCCCATTTAGTGTAAATGAATTTAAATAAAAAAAATCGTGGGTTATAGCTCATGAAATTATGAATTTTGAATTCCACAAAATTTAATGTCATTACAATGAAATGGAAAAAAATGAACAAACCTCATGGGTTATAACCCACTATTTTTGTCAATTTTTATTCATTTTAAATATTTATAAATTAATTATATGTACATCAAAATTTGTAATATTTGTGGGATATAATCGAATTCTTTCTATTTTTATGCATTTTAAATGAACGTTAATTATTTGTTTGGCTACAAAACTTCATGATTTTCATAGGTTATTATGCACAATTTGGACTAATTTATGTTCAAAAGAATATAAATTAATTGTATGAACATAAAATTTAAGGTTTTTGCAGAGTATAACTTGTGAATTTTTGTCAACTTTTATTCATTTCTAATGGATGTATTTAAACTGTGCTGACATCAAAATTTACGATTATCTTGGGTTATAACTCACAATTTTTTTAAAATTTTATCATTTCAAATGATAGAAATAATTGTGTGTACATAAAAAAATTTAGTTTTTTTTTTTGCTGAATGAAAAAATTTTATTCACTACCAAATATGAAATTTTTTGTACATCTCAAGTGACTCAGATTAATAGTCTGAGTAACAAATCGAAGCAAACTAAGAAAACCCCCTTAACAGAGATTACAACTCTCACATTCAGGGCTATTGAGAACTACATATAATATCTCCATTTTAATTTCTTTGATCACTGCATCTGCATCTTTGATTTTCACTTGGAACAGTCTTCTATTTCTTTCTCTCCACAAAACAGAAACTGTAGTGACCATAGCCATTTTCTTAAGCTTTTGAGTTAATCCCTTACCTCTCAGACAGGTAGAGAACCAGTGCACCCATTGGTTCCAATTACAGGATTTCCATCTACTTTTGAGCCAATCTAACATACCATTCCATACATGGCATGAAAAAGGACATTCAAAGAACAAGTGATCTCTTGATTCCATCGAAGCAGAGCATAGACAACAGGAGTTAGAGTTTGTAATCCCCCACTTCATAATCCTGTCCTGAGTCAGTAATCTGTCTTGGATTGCAAGCCAGCATATGAAAGAATGCTTAGGGATATTCAGCCTCTCCCAGATAAGCTTCGACCATGCAACTTTATTTGCACTTGGATACATGCACTTGTAAAGGGCAGACAGCTTAATTTTGTCATTTATATTGCAGGAATATATCATATTCTTTAGATTATCAACCCCACCACAGAAAGAAATGGCCCTGTCTCTTGTCTTAAGCAATTGCCTCCACATCCATGAGTCTCCACTCCTTAAGTTCACATGCCAGATATCTCTATTCTTCAAATATGTACCATGTATCCACTTAATCCATAACAACTCCTTGTTTATATGAATATACCATATACACCTCAAGGCAGATGCATAATTCCAAAATGGAGCAGAGAATAACCCCAGGCCTCCCTGATCCTTTCTCAAACATATTTTTTCCCATGACACAAGAGAGTTCCTAGATTTTTGATTTGATTTACCCCATAAAAAACTCCTGCACAGTGCATCAATTCTCTGTAAAAAAAAAAAAAAAAATTGTTTGAAAGGAATAAAATCATGGTCTATACCCTACTAAAAAATTTAGTTTTAGTAGGGTATATACCATGATTTTATTCCTTTCAAACAAATATAAATTAATTTCATGAATTATAACTCATGATTTTTGTTCCTTTCTAACAAATGAAGTTAATTGTGTGCACATCAAAATCTTGATTTTCAAGAGCTTTAGCCCATGATTTTGTAAATGTTTTTTTTTCATTTTGATTACAATAAATCAATTATGTGTACATCTAACCCATAATTTTTATTAATTTTTTTACTTATTTGGAACTAATGCAAATTAATAGTGTGTACATAATAACTTGCGATTTGAGTGGGTTATAACACACATTATTTTTTGTTAATCTTTATTTATTTCAAATGAATCTAAATTAATTGTATTTACGTCAAAATTCTAGATTTTATTATTTATAGCCCTTGAATTTAAAAAATATTATTTGTTTTGAATGGCTATAAATCAATTATTTGCTTATAAAAGTTCTTGATTTTTGTGGGATAGTCTATGATTTTTATCAATTTTTATTCATATCAAAAGAATGTAAATTAACTGTGTCTACATCAAAATTCTCAACTTTTTAGGGCTATACCCATGATTATTGTCAATTTCTATTCATTTTGAATGAGAGTAAATTAATTATAAATAAGACAAAATTCATGATTTTTTGTGGGTTATAAGGCACAATGCTTTTCAAACGAACTAAATTAACTGTGTACATTAAAATTCTAGAGTTTCACAGGCTACAACCCATGATCTTGTAAATTTCTTTCGTTTTGAATTATAATAAATTAATTGTGTGTGCATCAAAATTTATGATTTTCATAACTTATAATCAAGATTTTTATCAAGTTTTTTCATTTTGAACGAATGTAAATTAATTATGTGTACATAAAAATTTATAACTTTTTTGAGCTATAATGCACAAATTTTGTCAATATATATTTGTTTCGAACGAATGTAAATTGATTATGTGCATATAAAAGTTCTTAATTTTTATGGGCTACTATAACCCATAATTTTTATCAACTATTATTTGTTTTAAACAAAGATGAATTAATTACATGTTAAAATTTGTGCTTTTCACAGGCTATAACCCATGGTTTTGTAAATCTTTCTTAGTTTTGGATGAATGTAAATTAATTGTGTGTATATCAAAATTCACAATTTTCATGGACTATAACCCATAATTTCTATCAATTTTTGTTCATTTCAAACAATTGTAAATTGATTGTGTCAAATTTTGCTTTTCCTTAAGCTTTAACCCATAATTTTTGTAATTTTTTATTTGTGATGATTGATTGTAAATTAATTATGTCTATATCAAAATTCTCGATTTTTATGGGCTATAACCCATAATTTTTATCAATTTTTATTCGTTTTGAACGAATATAAATTAATCATGTATGCATAAAAATTTACAATTGTTGTGGTCCGTAACCCACGAATTTTACTTATTTTCTTATTTTGAATGAATATAAATTAATTGTGTGTACATAAAAATTAATGATTTTTATAGACTATAACCCATAATTTTGTCAATTTTGTTCGTTCTGAATGAATATAAATTAATTACGTGTAATTCAAAATTCGTAATTTTCATGAGCTATTAAACATGACTTTTGTTAAATTTTGTTTGCTTTTAATGAATATACTAAGTTGTGTGTACATAAAATTTAGGATTTTTGTAGGTTGTAACCTACATTTTTATCAATTTTATTCATTTTCAACAAGTATAAATTAATATATACTTCAAAAGTCACAATTTTCCATGGTCTCTAATGCATGATTCTTGTTAGTTTATGTTCGATTTGAATGAATGTAAATTAGTTGTATTTACATCAAAATTCTAAATTTTTATGGGACCCACATTTTGTAACTTTTTTCATTTTGAGTTATTGTACATAATTTTGTTTCATCAAAATTCTAGATATTCACGAACTATAACCTATTATTTAATAAATTTTTATTCATTTTGAATTACTACAATTTAATTGTGTGTACATCAAAATTCTAGATTTTCATAGGTTATTACCGATGATTTTATAATATTTTTTGTTTCAAACAAATATAAATTAATTACGTGCACATAAAAATTCATAATATGTGGGTTATAACCCATAATTTTTATCAATTTGTGTTTGTTTCAAATGAATGTAAATTAATTACGCGTACATCAAAATTTATTATTTTCATAGGCTATTATCCATGATTTTTGTCAATTTTTTTTATTTTGAAAGAATGATAATTAATTGTGTGTACTTCAAAATTCACGATTTGCATGGGCTATACGTCACAATTTTGTAAACTTTTGTTTCTTTCTAAAAAAATGTTAGTTAATTGTGTGCACATAAAAATTCTAGATTTTCATGGGCTAAAAACCCATGACTTTGTAAATTTTGTATGTTTTGAATTACATTCATCCAAAATGGACAAAAATTGACAAAAAATAATATTTCTTACATTAAAATTCATAATTTTCGTATGTTGTAACCTATTATTTTTGTCAAATTTTGAATGAATGTAAGGTAATTGAATGTACATAAAAATTACTGTTTCGTACATTAAAATTCATAATGTTCGTATGCTATAACCTATTATTTTTATCTATTTTTGTCCACTTTGAATGAATGTAAGGTAATTGTGTGAATGGTCCAACCCACGTGAAGAGTTCACGTGAAAAGCCGCGTGAAGAAGTAAACGCGTGAAGGTTTCTATTGTTGGGCAGCAAAGAATGTGGGAGCCACATGCTTTGGATAATAGGAAAGCGCGTGAAGGATGGAGAATAGGAAAGCGCATGAAGGATCTTGTTCAACGGACAAAAACAGGGGGGCCACCACGATTTCAGCATTGTTCAGCGGTTTTTTTTCCTCAAAGGCCCACCCGAATGCCGCGTTATAAATACATTGCAGTAGTGCCCTAGGTTTGGGTGCAAGTACGAAAAGGGGAGAGCAAGTGCAAAGCGGCGGCTGCAGAGAGCAGGTGCGCAGGAGAAGAAGAAAAGTGCGGTTGTGGGAGAAAAAGTCAGCGGCTTTCTTTGGCTTCGTGCAAACAGGCTTTTGTGCTTTTGAGAGAGATAATTATGTGAGAGTTTAGATTGAGTAATTGTAAACCCTAGTTATATTCTCTCCCTCTAATTGTAGATCCCCCTACTTGCCCCATGGACGTAGACAATTTGCCGAACCACGTAAAACTTGTGTGATTTGCTGTTTGTGATTATTGTAATAGTTTATTAGGTTCCCTCGACAAGTCAATCCTAGAACTGATGAGAGGAAGAGCTGATATCCTACTTTGTTTGAGATATTCGCTTCATATTCTTGTTTCCTTAGTGAGACGAGAATTCTTATTGCGATCTTTCTCATTATGCACCAATAACTCTGCCGAAATTTTCGCTACGCAGAACAAGTGGTATCAGAGCTCAGGCTATGCTTGGGCTATTTGGAGGAGTAGACCGATTTGAAAGCTTGTCTAGGGCTTTGTTTGGAGATAAAGGTGAGATCTTTTGGTAAAGACTCTATCTTTTTCAGTTTTGGATCTATTCTTCGTTCGTTTGTGAGTTGAAAAAGATATCGGGGAAAGAAGATGCTTCGAGTGTCGAGGGTGGTGCTTCTGGCACGAAGACCATTCAGAGTTTGAATATTCACTCTATGAAGATAGATGTGGAGAAGTTTAATGGCACAAACAAGAAGACCATTCAGAGTTTGAATATTCACTCTATGAAGATAGATGTGGAGAAGTTTAATGGCACAAACAACTTTGGATTATGGAGATGCGAGAATTCACTCTATGAAGATAGATGTGGAGAAGTTTAATGGCACAAACAACTTTGGATTATGGAGATGCGAGATTTTGGATGCGCTGAACGCGGAGAATTTAGAGGATACCTTGAAGTTAGATGGCAAACCAGATGAGATTGAAGAGAAGGTTTGAAAGAAGAAGAATCAAACGGCGTGTGGTGTGATTAGGTCTTATTTGACTCAAGATCTAAAATAAAATGTGATGAATGAGACTTCTGCGAAGAAGATTTGGGAGATTCTCAAAAGCAAGTATCTGACAAAGAGTGTTGAGAATCACTTGCATTGATGATGAGACTTTATCGTTTCCAGTTGAAGAAGGGAACCTCAATTAGAGATCAGATAAATCAATACACGAAGCTTCTTACGGATTTGACGAATATGGATGTTATGATTGAAGATGAGGACAAGGCATTGTTGCTGTTGAGTTCCTTGCCCGACAAGGAATATGAGACCTTCGTCCTTACTCTTATTAATAGGAAGACATCCCTTTCATATAGTGAGGGCACCGCTGTACTTGTGAATTATCAGCTTCGAAAGAAGGATAAGGAGGCTTCAGTTGAGCCGATAACGGAGGCATTGATCGCAAGAGGGAAGAATCCAAACCGAAAGAATTGGAAGTCACAGTCTAGAGTAGGGCATCCTATAATTAGAAAAGATCAGTGTGTTTGGTGTAAGGAGACTGGTCATTGGAAGAAAGACTGCCCAAAGCTCGACGAATGGATGAAGAATAAACAGAAGGGAAAAGAAAAGCAACCATTATCAGAAGCAAACATCATTATATCGGATGGTAATATTTTCGACTCTTCTATTTATTCGCTTTCTTTCAGTCATACAGATAGCTATTCGGAGGAATCTGAATGGATGTTGGATAGTGGTGCGACTTATCATGTGTGCCTTAGAAGGGAATAGTTCTCCAGTTTTGAGAAGCTGGATAGTAGTGTGGTGTACATGGCTAATAACCGTGCATGCCAGATCCTTGGGATAGGAAGAATTCACATCAAGATATTTGACGGGACTATTAGGGAGTTATATGATGTGAGATATGTTCCTTCCTTGAGGAAGAACTTGATCTCGATTGGAGCTTTGGTTGGAGAGAGTCTGAATGTTCGAATTGAGAACATGGTTCTCAAGATTGTGGAAGACTCTCAGATTGTGATGAAGGGCGTCAGGAGGAATAACATGTATTACTTGATTGGAGGTATAGTGATAGGTGGAGAGCTGACGACTTCTGTTGATTCGATTAGACTGTGGCATTTGGAGCTTGGCCATTCCAGTATTGATTCCTTACATAGATTGAAAGAGGGTGCGAAGACCTGCAGTTTGAAATCCAGTGAACATGTTGATGTAAGCAAGAAGACTTAGGTGAAGTTTGACACCTCTATCCACCATGCTAAGGGTCGTTCTGGAGGTGTTCACGTGGATGTTTGGGGGCCTTCCAAGGGGGCATCATTGGGAGGTAATAGATGTTTGGTTTCCTTTCTTGGTGGCTGTTCTAGGCGTGTTTAGATTACAACCAAATCCCATTTGGATAAAGTCCTAGTAGTCTCCAACAGATTGAAGAAGTGTATGATAGACAGAAAGGTGAAGGTACTTCATTCTGGTTTTGGTGGGAGGTACAAGATGGACCTGTTTCTGTATTGGAGCCGAGCTCACGACATTTCGAGACACTTCGTTAGAAAGAAAATCTTGGGTCAACTAGATAAGGTGACAAATTTGAAGAACCGTGCCTTGTTGGAGGAGGATCAGTGTTTGTTGTCAAGCAATAGTCTGCAGAAGAGTTTCTGGACTGAGGCTTCGACATATTTGGGTCATCCTATTAAAGAGTTGTCAACTACTGTGATAAGAGGTAAAACTCAATTTGGTGTTTGGTCTGGTAGTATTACTTCGGTTGAGGCTTCAATGAGGGAGCTAATTGGCTCTCAGTAGGTGGAGAGTTTTGGACAAACCTTAGATGTATCACAGCGGATGGAGAGTGATACTACTCCATATTGGGTGGAGATTACTCCATATACTCCAGATCATACTACATCATTTGGGATTCTAGATGAGGTGATACAGTTTGGGAATCATTTGGATTTGGATGCAGATAATGAGTTGTTTGATTCGAGTGCAGCTGATAGATGCAGTTTGGATATGGCCATTGGTTCACCTCAGGTGGAGGTGTTTGATTCGTTACACTTTGAGGCCATTGGAGGTGCTATCAGCCGCAGAGTTGATGATATTGGAGAAGGGTTGCGAACTCTTCTATTGGATTAAGATCGTTCGCAGCCATTTGATGAACTACGCGAGGCTTGATTCCTTCGGCAAGAGGATACGTAGGCAGTCTTTACGATGCAACCAGTTTGGATTAGTTGATGGGGGTGAGATTGTTTGGACTCTCGTTTTGGTTCCTGACTTGTTGTGGATTGAGTTCGTTGTCATGAATTGTTTCACGGCGTACTAGACACAACAAGTGGGACATTTGGATGCTTTGGTGTCGGTTCAGTTTTGAAAAAAACTTCGCCGAGGTGGAGAATTATGAATGGGCCAACCCACGTGAAGAGTTCACGTGAAAAGCCGCGTGAAGAAGTAAACGCGTGAAGGTTTCTATTGTTAGACAGCAGAGAATGTAGGGGCCACATGCTTTGGAGAATAGGAAAGCGCGTGAAGGATGGAGAATAGGAAAGCGCGTGAAGGATCTTGTTCAGCGGACAAAAGCAAGGGGGCCACCACGATTTCAGCATTGTTCAGCGTTTTTTCCCCTCAAAGGCCCACCCGAATACTGCGTTATAAATACATTGTAGCAGTGCCCTAGGTTTGGGTGCAAGTACGAAAAGGGGAGAGCAAGTGCAAAGCGACGGCTGCAGAGAGCAGGTGCGTAGGAGAAGAAGAAAAGTGCGGCTACGGGAGAAAAAGTCAGCGACTTTCTTTGGCTTTGTGCAAACAGACTTTTGTGCTTTTGAGAGAGATAATTGTGTGAGGGTTTAGATTGAGTAAGTATAAACCCTAGTTATATTCTCTCCCTCTAATTGTAGATCCCCCTACTTGCCTCGTGGACGTAGGCAATTTGCCGAATCATGTAAACTTGTGTGATTTGCTGTTTGTGACCATTGTAATAGTTTATTAGGTTTCCTCGACAAGTCAGTCCTAGAACTGATGAGAGGAAGAGCTGATATCCCACTTTGTTGAGATATTCGCTTCAGATTCTTGTTTCCTTGGTGAGACGGGAATTCTTATTGCGATCTTTCTCATTGTGCACCAGAAACTCTGCCGAAATTTCCGCTGCGCACAACAAATTGTATGTAAGCCTATAACACATAATTTTTGTTAATTTATGTTCGTTTCGAATGACCCATCATTTTAGCACGATAAGAGTTCATACTATTGTTCTTCCAGTTGCAACTTCGTGATAAATGTGCATTTAATTGCAGAAACACACTCTATATAGCTTACCATTGGCTATCTCCTATGATACCCAGACAAGAATAGCTCTCTGTTATCTATATGTGTACTATAATAAAGAATGTATGTAATATAATAAAGGTCTTTCTGCAAAAAAAATTAGATATCAGATCTCTTTTTGCAACACTGAGTTTACACATGAAGGGTATTATAAACAACAAAGAGAGAGATAACTCTATCGTTTGAAAACTAGGTCCAAATGCTAATAAAAAAGTTTAGGAATAACAAGTGACAAGCATTTATGATTCAAGTTACACAATTATGATCGAGCTCCCTCACACTATCAGATGGAATCAACCTTTTCAAGAAAAACATAGTGCACACCGACCCAACCATGATAAATCCCGGTGGGTGCAATTTTATATATTTACACTGCTTACCAAAAAATAATGACACAAAAA
>NC_033798.1:7155785-7162314 GCF_001876935.1 Asparagus officinalis
CGAGACTCAAAACATATTAACAACCACAGCGGTCATCCCCCTCTCAATCAGACTCCTCCGTCTCCGTCCACTCTCCTCCGCCACCCGATCCTCTGACAACACATCGGCATGACAATTCGGACAGCTTGAA
Organism: Asparagus officinalis; assembly: GCF_001876935.1. Lineage (NCBI taxonomy): Eukaryota > Viridiplantae > Streptophyta > Magnoliopsida > Asparagales > Asparagaceae > Asparagus > Asparagus officinalis. The sequence continues at coordinate 7,155,916 of NC_033798.1, forward strand.
TGCAGCCACGACTGCGCACCAATGCATGGCGTGTGGAATTAGTGCTTGCACTTTGGCGGCCGCTGTATCTCTTCTCTGTCAATGAATGGTGTCAAATACACTGAGCATTCCTTCTCGACCGCTGACTCCACCGCAGCGGATGTTGTTGAGCCTGACTATAAGAGCCTCTTGATGGCATAGATAAGACTGCAGCGGGAGCAGCAGCGGGCTACGATCATGTTCGACAAACTAGGAGGAGTGCGGCAATGAGGATGATGGCGATGACAAAGTAGTAACAGTGGGAGGAGTTGGTTGTGCTCTATAGACACAATAGGAAACATAAGTTAATAAAAATTGTCTGATGCTTGTTATGATTTGCTTATTTATTTTAGGGAAAATTACCTCTAGCCCCCAAAATGAGTCAGAGTGTTCCGCCCCCCCAGGACTTTGTCAACGGTCCCTTCGCGCCCCAAAACCCTCGCGATTTTCCTCTAGCCCCCAAAACACCCTCCACATGAAACGCTATCTAAAACCAACGTGATCTTCCCAAAATACCATTTGATTTAACCGCCTCTTGTTTATCTAAACCCTTCCTCGTCGTTCGTGCCATTTCATCTGCCTTTTGTCCAAGCGAACAGACTCCAGAGCATTTTCCCCATTTTAAAACCTTAGCCCTAAATCATCCAACTCCAGAGATTAATCAGGAAAAATGGCCGGCGAGACAACTCCCAAAGTAGTCCTCCCTGAAAGTACCCTAGAGGGGGATAAATAGGGTTATTGCTAATCTTATTAGATATTAATGCCGATTAAAATTAATTAACAAATATATACTAACAATATTGATATTCAATTTGATATATGCAATGATATATGAACAAGAGTAAATAAACAAGTGGCAGTGCGCAAATAACAAACACAAACACAAGATATGATCACAGAGTTCGGTCCCCACGACCTACGTCTCCGCTCCTCATCTCGAGGAGATCTCCACTATCACAACCAGATTTTCTATGCTCACCCGAACAACGTTTACACCCCACAATCGGTTTTCTAGTTCACTGAAAACTTTACAATCTCACACTCTTGCAATCACACTTTACACCCTCTAAGTGTTGGTTTCTAGCCCGTGTCTCCATCAAGTGTTAGGAATTACAACCTACCTCTAGGCATTACCACATACCCCACTCCTCTTGGGACGACCCCGTCTCTTACCACCCACTTCTCTCGGTGTACAAGTGTATTATAAATTGTATCTCACAATTAGGCTCAACAACAATAAAATGTTCTCTACAATAGGTGAGAACTCAATGTAAGCTCAATCTCACAAATCACAATTCCACAACCCAATATATGATGTATGAAATCCTACAAGCTCAAATAGTGTGTGTGTGATAAAATGAATACGAATAAAATCTAACTTAATTAGCAAACTAGCAATAATAAGAATATGAAGATCAATAATAAAATTGCTAGAGAAAAGAGTTAGAAAAACTTCTCTATAAACACAATAGAGGATGAAGAAGATTGAGGATGAATTCCTCAATTGAAAACGCAAGCCTCCTCTTTGTAAACTCAAACACCAAACTTAAACTTGAGAAACAAACTTTTAAACACTTAAAACTCTTATTAAAAACCCTCTTGAAAAACTTAATTCTGATGAGAACAATAGGGGTTTATATAGGAAGAAAAACCAAGGCACAAAACCCAAGCAAAACCAGCAAAAATGATAAAATAACAAAGGTTAGAAATATAGTCGTTGGAGCTGGTCAGTCGACTGACGGGATGCATCAGTCGACTGATGAGCTGACCGTTGTATTCATTTTTCAGCTCATCAGTCGACTGGCGATCTTTATCAGTCGACTGATGGATCATCAGTCGACTGGTCAGTCGACCGAAACAAAATAGAAACTATTTGATGATTGCAGGCACTTTCATCGGTCGACTGATCAGTCGACTGACCAGTCGACTGATAACAGAATATCAGCCTGAATTGATTTTTAAAATGAGTTTTAAGGCTCTATAAAAAATAGCAAATAAATTCTAAAAAATGTAAAACTTTGGGAAAAATTTATAATCATGAATATGAACATGTTGGAAAAAGAATTTTTCAAATTGCTCTTACCATTTGTGAAAACTCAGAAATATTCAAAAGTGCTAAAATACATGTTTTTCAAATATGTTGTTTTTGCCATTTTAGCTCAAACCAAGTTCTGAAAACTTGTGTAATGTTTTTGTGGACATAATAAAAGATGTTAACAGGGTTTGTATAGTCCAAAACATATTTGAATATATTTTGCATAAAAACACCTATTTTCATGAAAATTCACAAATGTAATGTGTTCCAAAACATATTTGAATATATTTTGCATAAAAACACCTATTTTCATGAAAATTCACAAATGTAATGTGTGTGTATATTTGAGCTTATAGAATTAACACACATTATATAATCCTATACTAAGTATACCAGAAAAGAATCTTCTAAAGCTTGGACTTGGATTGATTGACTTGATGTGCATAGCTTCAATATATCTTGTTTAGCTCGATTTCCTGTATATACTAGACAACACAAAACAAAATACTAAAACCAATATTAGTCGTAAATTGTTTGTTATCTCATTATCGAAATAAGAGGACCCAACAATCTCCCCCTTTTTTATGATGACAAATAATTTACCAATATGCATAATAAGTTAATAAAACCAATTGAAAAAAAAAATTATACTCACAAACAATCTCACAACTCCTTAATTTTCTCCCCCTTTGGCAACATCAAAAATGGAGAAAAAGGAATAAGAGAGCGAGAAGCCCCCCTAAATATAAACATAGGTGAGTTAGAAAAATAAAAATAGGGATTCTACCCCTATTTAAAAGCCTATAAGAATGGTTAGCCACAATATATAAACATATGATGGTTGTGAAACAAGTATATATAAAGAATGAATAATATATATATATATATAAGCCAAAATTATGAGTTTACAACCACTCATTCATGTTCAACCCATTCCAAGCTTACATAAACACACAAAACAAACTACATTGTGCCATTTCAACCAAAAAGAGTTTTTTTTCACACTATATAAACCAAAGTGCCATAAAAAATACAGAAATACTAAAGTCACTTCAAAACACACTACATAAAGAGTTTTTCAGCCAATAAAAACATAAAAACAAAAATACAAAGTCTGCATCAAGTAGAAGAAGGCCATGGACCCTGGGATGAGGAGGATGACTTCAAGATACTCAGAATCTCTGCAAGTTGTTGCCCCAAGCCATCAACTTGGCGCCCCAAGCCATCAACCCTACCAACCAACTCCTCACAAATTTCCTCTAGCGGCGCTCGAGGCCACTCAAGCGCTCATAAACCTCGGCCATGGACTCGGGCAAATGAGATGAGGCAGAGGGGGAATGGCGAGAAGGTATATATGAAGAGTCAAAAGAGGTGGACTCAGGAGATCCTACTGGCTCAGGAGATGGAGGTGGAGGCTCAGGAGAGGAAAGCCTATCAAGAGCGAACTGGGTAGCAGGAATACCCATTCGATTTAGGGAGGCGGCATCGATGAAAGTTTTGATTTTGATTGAAGGCTCACCAGAAAGATCGACATTGAAATGTTTGAAGATAATGGTTAGAATAGCCCCGAAAGGAAGGAATTTTGAATGAATGGAGGCTATAAAGTCGAAAATAACTTCCCCCAAAGAACATCCCTATTGCCAATGATGGCATAGTTAGCATTAGAAAGGTCTTGGGAGTAGTGGTCATAACCATATTCTTAATAAAGGTCTTGGGAGAAATGTTTGAAGATAATGGTTATGGGTTTGTTGCTAACCATATTTATTGTTTCATTCTTTTTTGCAGTTTGATTAAGTGTACAGAGGTAAATGATCGTCTATTGACTGATTTAAGCTTCTTAATGTTTTACGCGGTGGTTGACTGGATGATTCAGTAAGATTTATTCTTAATAATTATTGTTTATCATCCTTTATAATACTATTATTTATTACTTGTTGTCAACTTATAGTTTATTGAGGCACTGCTAGATATAATACATGAAAGTCAGAACAAATCATCTAGCAAAAAATATGGGTTGGTCTTTGTTTTCTTTTCTGTAAGTATATGACAGACATATATCTATTTATCTATTGCAATCTAATGTTAAAAGGTTTCTGATCAGTCTAATTCTTGATTATTGCATACAATACATGTGGAGAGACCTAACTACCGAGAAGCATATGGACTCTTCATCAAAAATTTGTTCGATGAAGGATTTACTAACCTCTTAGTTCCCATTGTCCAAGGGGATCATTGGCATATCTTGGAGTTTGATGTAAAAAGTAATGTTGCCAGACATTATGACTCCTTGAGAGAACGACCTGGGCATTGGGAACCCGTGCTGAACATTGTTAAAGCCTTCAACTACAGTAAAGCTGGCTTCGACAAAAATAAATTGTACAGCGTATTCGACCTAATCATTGTTCCATGCGAGGAGCAAAAGGGATCATAAGTTTTTCGATACTCTTTTTGAAATTTAATGTTGGAAATTGATTGTCAAGGTAAGGTTGTTGATGTTAAGCTTTGGTTGTTAACCACATGAATTTGTTGTTAATGTTACAGTTTAGTTGCTAAGGTTATGGTTTGGATGTGAAGCTTAGGTATAGGTTGTTAAGTATATATTGGTTGTTAACCTTAGGGATTTAATGGTGTATTTTTTGTGTGTGTAGGTATGACTGCGAGATCTACGTTTACCAGTTTATAAAAGCCATTATCGAAGGTAGAAGTGTCCTGCACCTCACGCCCAAAGAGCATAACACATGGGTCATACGAACAAAGCTATCATCCTATTTACTAATTAAAGGCAGGAAGAGGAACAAAGATCTCAATCAACTAGATGACGATGACATTGAGAGATAGACTATTATAAATGTAAATATTTAATTGTTTATGGCATGTCCATTAGTAACCTTGACAACCAATCCATAACAAAGCCATAACCTTAACAGCTAAAGGTTAACAACAAATTCTAACAACCAAGTCACAACCAAGCCCTAAGCTTAACAACTTGACAACCAAGACATAACCTTAACAGCGAAAAGTTAAGCTTAACAACAAAACAGTAACATTGACAACAAACCCATAAGCTTAACGACAAACCCATAAGCTTAACAACCAAACCATAACCTTAACAACCAAAAGCTAAGGTTAACAACCAGTCCGTAAGCTTGACAACTAAGCCCTAAGCTTAACAACTAGTCATTAACTATAACAACGAAACACACAACATTATAACAGACATTCCATATGAACATCAAGTTAAACAAAACAAAAGTAAATGTGCATCAAGTTAAACAAAACATATCATCCAATATATATTGTTAAAAATCAAGTTAAACAAAACAAAAGTAAATGTACAGATCTTGGTAACCTAGTGAGGGGCTGCTCCTCCCTCGCTATCCTTGCTCGAAGCGAAGTCGTCTGAGAAACCTCTGTCCCTATGAAAGGTGGAACCCCCAACACCTTGGACCTGGAGAAACCGCTGCCAGAGGTCTCTCTCCACCGTTATATGCCTAGTGTCCCATGTTACCTCAATCAACTCTAGGTCGGTGCTAAACGGCTACATACGCTGGCAGCGACAGCTAGGGGAAGGTTGGTCAACAGCAATGTCGATAGGATCAGCCTCCCTCTTCGTTTGGTGCTCCTGTACCTCCGGCTCGTCGATAACTTGAGTGACGATGTAGCCTTCCATCAGGTTGTCGTCAATAGGAGAGATATAACAGAACCTAATCCTCTTAGGGACATCCAAAACATCCCTAATCTTGAGCAGCACCCTACAGTCTTTGAAGTTATTTTTTATGGTGACGTCGTTGGAGCACATGACGCATTCGCCGATACCCTCGAACATCGATTGTAGAAACTCCCAATCCCAGAGGTGTTATGAGAGTTTAAAGAGGTGGATCCACGTTAGAAAGTGTTTGGACAATGTGGATAGCTTGAGGTCCTCCCTCCAACGCATGAATCTGCCCTTGAAGGAGCTCATATCTATCAGCTTGAGCTCGATGGATTGATCTATAAGGCAGTCGGACGGAAATTAAACAATGAAGCTAGTTCCGGCGGCCTACTTGATCTGATGGGGTCATGATGAGACGTTAAAGCGGTAGGCAAGCATTTCTCTGAACTCCTGAATAGATGGACGACCCATCTCAAGATCGAAGATGGCGAAAGAAGAAAGCTCTTGAATAGTGTTGGCGGTGTTGGAATGGACGACAAGCAATCGTGGAGGAACGCAAGCTCTCAGACCATGAGGGAAATCCCGGGAGAAATGCCGTGAGCCATGGCAGTAGACGCAGACGATATCATCATGAGCCATGATCTTCTAGTTTATGACAGAAATGTGACTTGAAGGTGCTAGGAGGCTAATTGGA
>NC_033798.1:7163726-7173429 GCF_001876935.1 Asparagus officinalis
AGTAAAGGGATGATGGAGATTGCCTCATGGCAGGCGGGAATAGAGAGGAGAAAGGTGATCATAACTTTCATGTCTTAGGAACAAACGTTACTGTGAAATGCATTGAAGGCATGAGGAGAAAAAATTCTCTCGGTAACCTTGACAACCAAGCGCGAATTAACAACCAAGTCATAACCTTGACAACCAAACAGTAACATTGACAACCAAGCCATAACCTTAACAATAAAATGTTAAATTTAACAATAAATCCATAACTCTTACAACCAAACCATAACCTTGATAACCAATCAATAGTCATAACTATAACGGCCATGCGCGAATTTTTTTGAATGCAGATATATAAATATTAACAGCCAAGCTATAACCTTGACAACCAAACAATAACATTGACAACCAAGCCATAACCTTAACAATAAAACATTAAACTTAAGAATAAATTTGTAACCCTTGACAACCAATCAATAGCCTTAATTATAACGGCTAAGCGCGAATTTTTTTGAATGCAAATATGTAAATATTAACAACCAAGCCATAACCTTGACAACCAAACAATAACTTTGACAACCAAGCTATAACCTTAAAAATAAAATGTTAAACTTAATAATAAATCCGTAATCCTTACAACCAAGCCATAACATTAACAACCAAAACATAACATTGATAACCAAGCCATAACCTTAACAACCAATCAATAGCCTAAATTATAACAGTCATTTTAAAAGGGTATCATCCAATATTATATATTGTTAACTACAAATATAAAACGTTACTAAGAAATACATTTGTTTAGCAACTATATAGGCTCGTTACAAGTTTGACGATTGTGACCCTCCATATGACATCGAGAGCACTTAACAAGATGTGTGTTCAGTGATCTGTTATTTATTCATCTAGTACATGGTCTTCCACACCTTTTTTTGTAAGGGGAGGCTTTAATAATCGGTCTTCTGGCGGTACAAAGCGTTTCTCGTAATCTGAGATAGGAAAGAGGATTGGTGCATAACTTACTCTGAAAGCTTCAATAGTCATAAACCAATCCTAATATTGATAAATATCTCATCACATCTAAATAATTACAGCGCACGCATGTTTGTAAGGAATGCGGATGATATCCCAAGACCTGCATGAACATGCCCGATTTTTCAAAACTACACGACAAATTTTATTAGATTCGACCTCCACAATATCTTATGTCGAGTGTTTAATGGCCAAGCAACTACCATGATGAATATTCTCACTCAACACCATCTCCGCTTCTGGACATAAGTATCTAGACCAATTCGCTGCCATAAGCCTTCTTTCATACATGCGCTCCATGATTTGCTTTCGTGTCGTCTCCACCAAAGGTAGGATTCATAACATTCATGCCTTTCTTATCCAGCTTTTGAAGGACTCGGCAATGTTTGAAGTAACATGACCATATCTGCAATGTTAGAAGTAACATTAACAACCAAAAATAAACTTAACAACGAAAGTGTAAACTTAACAACAAAACTCTAACATTAACAACCAAAACCTAACCTTAACAACAAATTTGCAAACTAACTATAACCTTAACAACTAAAATGTAGCATTAACAAATAACGTTTATACAAAGTTATCATACCTTATACCAGAAAAATAAGAGTTTTCACATCTCTCCAGGGAGTATTCCATTGTAGTAATATAAGCCCTATGATCGATCGATGCCAATTCTTTTATGTAATCATCCTATTCAGAAATTGTGTACTTATAAGCCACAGTTTGTAACAAATCACCCAAAATCTGAGCGTCATTTGCCTTGTGTCCAAAATCCTTTATCTTTTTTTTGAAATTCTTGACTAGATGCAGAACACACCTTGAATGGAAAGCATCTGAAAAGAATTCCTCAACTGCTACCTTAATACCCTTGTCGGCATTGAAAATAATTACCAGTTGATGTGGAGGATTGTAAGGCTTTTCCCTATCATAAAGTATCGTTCATAATCCTTGTAAGAACCATTTCCAATTATCATTATTCTCTTGGTCGCATACACAATAAGCAAGAGGAAATATTCCTTGGTTGTCGTCATATCCTGTGACATTAAGTAGTATACCTTTGTAGCAATCTTTAAGAAATGTTCCATCAAAAAATAAGAGAGACCTACACCCAACAACGAACCCTTCAATACAGGCATTATAACTTATGAACAAATGCCTAAACCTTCCGTCATTAGCGTCAATAGCAACACGACTTCTTGGATTAGTTGCATGAACCATGACTTCATACCTACATAAATATAACAACAAAAGAGTAACATTAGCAACAGATTCATAACCATAACAACTAATCTTTAATATTAACAACCAATAAGTATACTTAACAAACAACCAATAACCTTAATAACTAATACGTATGGTTAGCAACCAATACATAACCTTTGCAAGTAATACATAAGGTCGGCAACCAATACTAAACCTTCACAATAAAAATATAAGAATAAAAAATATACCATCTCAGTGAATCGTAAGCCTTATCATCGTCACTGAACATGTCCTGTTGAGCTATCTCTTTGCTTTTCCACCCTTTATTGTAGTTAATATTGATTCCATAATTTGATAGCATGTGTTCTTGATATCAACTGCACGAAGATCTGGTCTAACATTCAAAACAAATTGTACTTAGACTGTAATGAACTTTCTTGATGCCCTTGAGTTGCCAGCATTAGCTCCGTGTTGACCGCAAGTGTGGGTAGAACAAAATTCTTTATAGACATAATCGATGAATTTCTGAGTGGGGAAGCAAACAACATCCAAGTGTAACCATGCGTGTGCTTGAATCGACAATAGACTCTTATACGTCTTTGTTCATTATGGTAAAAATCGTACTCGAACCATTTCACAATTGAATAGTATTGAAGAGCTAATCTAACTTTAGCAGCACTATAAAATTTCTAACCAATTTCACGTATGACCGCGTGCCACTCAGCTGGGATCTTGGTTTGGTTGTTAATCCTGTCTTCTAGCAGCATGATCGAGTCACCAGTGGGATTGTCATTAGGAATACACTTATCATTACATGTTTGGATAAGCGTGGCAGCTACGTATCGGGAATTTTCTGTTGGGATAGTCCTGTAGAAGTAAAAAAATACATTAATATCTTAGCAACCAGCACATAAGGCTAACAAAAAGGAAGATATACTTTATAAGGTTAACAAAAAAATTATAACCACAAGAACGAACTCCTAACATTAACAGCCGACACATAACCTTAACAACAAAGTCTTAATCTTAACAACAAACTCCTAACCTTAACAGCCGACACATAACCTTAACAACGAAGACTTAACATTAACAATGAACTCCTAACCTTAACAACTGACACATAACCTTAACAACTAACCATTAATCTTAACAACGGACTCGTAACCTCAACAACAAACTCGTATGCTTAACACCAAATGCATAACCATAGCAACTAACTTGTATACGAAACAACGAACTTATAACCTTAGCAACAAACTTAAAACCATCTCATAAAATCAAGCAAACAACACATAACCTTAACAACCAGTCTGTAACTTTGTCGTCCAACTCATAACCTCAGCAACCAATGCATAAAGTTAACAACCAACTCATAATCTATCAGTGAACTCATAAGGAAATTATAAGTGAAATGCTTACACATTTTCAGGAGTAGTTTGGGTGTTCTGAGATGTTGAGGATTCCCCAGCAGATGTAGTATACAAGTTTATGTCTGTAAATCCATTACGACGATAATACTCGAACATCAAACTCAAGTTCTCGTCATTATCAATTAAAATACCGAATTTCTTTTCCCTTTCGCATATGAATTTTAGTGAAAGAGATTGCATTGGTATTTTAAGCCTTTATGACACTAGATATTTTAAGCTAACGATTTCTATAGTTCCTTTAATAACTATGAAGACACCATCACCGTCTTTGTTGTTTTTTGTGTTTGTCACCATGCAAAAATAAGAGAGGTTTATACCCAATAACGAACCCTTCAATACAGGCATTATAACTTATGAATAAACGCCTAAACCTTCCATCATTAGCATCAATAGCAACACGACTTCCTGGATTAGTTACATGACCCATGGCTTCATACCTACATAATTATAACAACAAAACAGTAACCTTAGCAACAGATTCATGATCATAACAACTAATCTTTAACCTTAACAACCAACAAGTATACTTAACAACCAACCAATAATCTTAACAACTAATACGTATGGTTAGCAACCAATACATAATATTCGCAAGTAATACATAAGGTTGGCAACCAATACTAAACCTTCACAACAAAAACATAAGAATAAAAAAATGTATCATCTCAGTGAATCATAAGCCTCATCATCGTCACCGAACAGGTCCTGTTGAGCTATCTCTTTGCTTTTCCATGCTTTACTGTAGTTAATCTTGATTCCATAATTTGATAGCATGTGTTCTTGATATCAACTGCACGAAGATCTGGCCTAACCTTCAAAACAAATTGTATTTGGACTATAATGAACTTTCTTGATGCCCTTGAGTTGCCAGCATTAGCTCTGTGTTGACCGCAAGTGTGGGTAGAATAAAATTCTTTATAGACATAATCGACGAATTTCTGAGTGGAGAAGAAAACAACATCCAAGGGCAACCATGCGTGTTCTTGAATCGACAATAGACTCTTATACGTCTTTGTTCATATATGGTAAAAACCATACTCGAACCATTTCGCAATTGAATAGTATTGAAGAGCTAATCTAACTTCAGCAGCACTATCAAATTTCTGACCAATTTCACGTATGACCGTGTGCCACTCAGCTGGGATCTTGGTTTGGTTGTTAATCATGTCTTCCAGCAGCATGATCGAGTCGCTAGTGAGATTGTCAATAGGAATACGCTCATCATTACATGTTTGGGTGAGCATGGCAGCTGCGCATCAGGAATTTTCTGTCGGGATAGTCTTGTAGAAGTAAAAAAAATACATTAATATTTTAGCAACCAGCACATAAGGCTAACAAAAAGGAAGATATACTTTATAAGGTTAACAAAAAATTATAACCACAACAACGAACTCCTAACCTTAACAGCCGACACATAACCTTAACAACGAAGTCTTAATCTTAACAACAAACTCATAACCTTAACATCCGACATATAACCTTAACGAAGAAGTCTTAACCTTAACAACGAACTCTTAACCTTAACAGCTGACACATAACCTTAACAACGAACCCTTAATCTTAACAACGGACTCGTAACCTCAACAACAAACTCGTATACTTAACACCAAACATATTACTATAGCAACCAACTCGTATACGTAATAGCGAGCTCATAACCTTAGCAACAAACTTAAAACCATCTCATAAAATCAGGCAAACAACACATAACCTTAACAACCAGTCCGTAACTTTATCGTCCAACTCATAACCTCAGCAATCAATGCATAAGGTTAACAACCAACTCATAACCTATCAGTGAACTCATACGGAAATTATAAGTGAAATGCTTACACATTTTCAGGAGTAGTTTGGGTGTTCTGAGAAGTTGAGGATTTCCCAGCGGATGTAGCATACAAGTTTACGTTTGTAAATCCATTACGACGACAATACTCGAACATCAAACTCAAGTTCTCGTCATTAACAATTGAAATACTGAATTTCTTTTCCCTTTCACATATGAATTTTAGTGAAAGAGATTACATTGGTATTTTAAGCCTTTGTGACACTTGATATTTCAAGCTAACGATTTTTGTAGTCCCTTTGATAACTATAAAGACACTGTCACCGTCTTCATTGCTTTTTGCGTTTGTCATCATGCAAAAAAGTGATCCATCCGTCATTTTAAACAAGAGTAGTTGAAAGATCGAAGAGAAATTAATGAGGAGAATTAAGTGGCCGGGAGTAGTTGGGTAAGCAAACGGGGAGGAGATGGTTTTATTGCGGGAGGGGGAATAGATATGGTAATAATTTAGAGGGAACAAAACCACATTCTAATCATCAATTAATGCTACAGTACTATTCCCGAATTTCCGCTTGATAGGGTGACGGGCTGTATGAGGGTATTTTGAGAAGATCACGTTGGTTTTAAACAACGTTTCATGTGGGGGGTGTTTTGGGGGCTAGAGGAAAATCAGGAGTGTTTTTGGGGCGAAAGGACCATTGACAAAGTCCCGGGGTCTAGATGAAAATCACAAGTGTTTTTTGGGGTGAAGGGACCGTTGACAAAGTCCGGGCCGGGAGGGGACACTCGGACTCATTTTGGAGGCTAGAACCAATTTTCCCTTTATTTTAAGTAACGGCCATGTTGAGACCTGCACCGTGACAAGACGGCCAATTTGGCATTTTGATCTGGATAATATAGGATAAATTTATTTATGTCATGTTCTTGGGATTCATTTTAAATAGGCTGCGTTGAAGGAGGGATTTGGTTTTGTTGATTTTTAGTCGGTTTGTGTTTGTTTATGCGAGGTTTTATATCCAGTTCATAGTAGTGACGGCAGTCTTCTGTGGAAAAAATTATCACACTGGATTGATCAGTATTACATTTTCTATTGGCTATAGTTTGATCATTACTTTTGTATTAACGTGTAATTGACATTTTCTAATTGTGGAAAATTTTGAGGAAAATTTTAAAAAAAGCGGTAAGCTAAACTCGAGGAAGAGCATACCAATGCGACAATGCAGCTTCTAAATAGTAACAACATTCCGACGATTGATTACGACAAAGAGATTACAGAATATAATTACACAGATTTCTTTTAACACTACATGAATCTAAACAGGGGGGAAAATTTTTGGGAATTTTTTGTAAAAAATTTAGCTCAGAGATGAAAACGAGACCCAGTGATGAGATAGGAAATGAGCCTGTAGCCAGAGATGAGAGCTGAAAATGCCAAGAAAACAAAGCCCACGAATCCTAAAGCGACCGATATGTAGGCTTGTACGCAGAACGCGTTCTCCACCGTACAAGTGTCTCCTCTCCTCAGGTTTCGCGCCTCTCCGGTGCCTGACGCCTCCGCCGACAGCAGCAAGTAGGCGAACAACTGGAGAAAAAAATTTTGAATTTTGCATTTAATTCCCCTGCTGCTGTGTTTTATTTTGCAGAAAATCTTTTTTATTGTGTGCAAACTGATATGTACGCTTGGATATATACATTTTGTTGAGAATTTGGATCCTCTCCACTATCAAAACCACTACATTAATCATAGATGTTTATTTTCTAGTACACGATCATGATTCATTTCAAATATAACACTCATAATACCCCTATGATTTGCATTCATTTCCTAATTTACACTCAAAGACAAATCAGAACCACCCAACAAAAAAAATTGTGATATAGTAGTGATCTCTCCACTTCTTTTATGGTGGAGAGGATCAAAATCCTTCATAAAAATGTATTTTTAAATAGGGGCTTGGCATTTGATTAGTTGCCAAAAGATGTGGTTTTACATATTTTGTTCTAAAAAATATTTCTCTGTCAAGCGTCTGTTTAGCTATAGTTGTAAAATAAAATTTACAGTTCATGAGTTTGGCCTCACAAAGTTAAGGACCATGGCAATAGTATTTCAATTTTAATTTTGTTTAATGGAACAGCAGTAGTGTCGCAGTCAAACGCTATAACTTATTTCTACAAAATGGAAGTGTAATTAAATTTCGAAAATATTAATTGCTAACCAAATATCGAAAATAGAAATCAAATTGCAGCATTTGCTACTGTAACTCATTGACTCATCTCCTGTTAACCAAACCGGCTACAAAAGTATCCATATCATTATCCTAACTGGATCGACATATTTGAAGAGTCTTCATAAATATAACTCGTGAATATTGCAGAGACTTTAATCAATCTCCTTACTATACTTTCATGGCTGTCTCTGATGTAGTGACAAAGACTTTGTAGAGTATTAAAGTCTCTGCAATATGCATGAGTAATATTTTTATAGCTCCTGTACATTGCAAAGACTTTGATATTCTTTGAAGTCTCTGTCACCACGTCGGAGCTACCAAATATATCGTATTTTAATGGACTCTCTTAAATGAGTAACAAAAAAGAGCCAATTTTTGAGTTCTTAGTCTAGGTATTATTTTATTGTAATTTTCCTTACAAACGTGCATACAATAAAACTTTGTTCTGATTAACTCTGATATTCTTTCATAAACTCAGATGTATTTGGAAATTTCAAAATAAAATTGAGTTTGGACTATCTGTTGCTTAATTAGACTATAGTTGGTCCATATAAGGGCTAGTAAAAAAAACTAGTTCAAGTGCTATAATTTAAACTAAAAAAAACTAGTCCGGATTTGGTCCAAGTTTCTTCAAACTAAAAACAATTTTTTGGACCGCGCAAAGACCATAGAAGTCATACTAGAACCTCTCGGATCACCGACGGTGAACTTTTTTGGTGAATTTTTTGGACCACACTTGTGTCCATTAAAACTAGTTTTCTGAAGTTGCCAAACACACCCTAATATGAAAGCATTGCTCAAATCATAATTTATATCAAATTATCTACTTCATTTGTATCAAAGTTTGTTATCAATAAAACTCAAGAAATTTCTCACATATTCAAAACTTATGCTAAATTTTTCAAAAAAAAAAAACCCCAAAGTTAATACGTCCTAAGGGCTGTTTGGTTGGTTTTTTTTGTTTGGGTTTCCCTGTCAAAACTGACAAGCTATCAGTTTTGACAACTTTACTTATAAAAACGCACATTTTAGGACGTTTTTGCAAGTAAAGTTGTCAAAACTAATAACTTTTGTCAGTTTTGACAGGGAAACAAGGACAAAAAATGCCAACCAAACAACTACATAAAGCCATAATTGCAAGTATCCAAGGGGCTGTGTGGTTGTATGTTTTTACCATGTAAAAGGATGGAAAGTGTAAAAAAGTGGGTCCTAATGTCAGTTTTCATCATTTTACATTGTTTGTTTAAATTCTCTTTTACATGAAAAGCTTACACATTTTGATGATGTGTCACTGAAAGCAAAATCACCAAAATTAGGAGTGATTTTGTTGGAAAGCTGACACAATATCATAAATGTGTCTAAAATAATAATAAAAAAGTCAAAACCTTGTAGAAAGTGATGAGGTGGATAATCACTTTCCATTTTGTGTCATAAATACTCTAGTTTACATTATACTATCCAAACAATATAATACTATTATTTTAGGATTCACAAAGATTCCTAACCAAACAATGTAAACACTCGAATGGAAATGATGAGTTGGATAGCCACTTTCTAATTTGTGTCATAAATACTCTAGTTTTCTAAATGCATCCAAACAGCCCCTTGCTACAAGACGCAAAGTGCAAAAGCAGTACCTGATCGTGGCTGAAGTCGAACCAAAGCTGCACCGCCTCCGAGTGATTTTGTTGGAAAGCTGACACAATGTAGTAAATGTGTCTAAAATAATAATAAAAAAGTCAAAACCTTGTAGAAAGTGATGAGGTGGATAATCACTTTCCATTTTGTGTCATAAATACTCTAGTTTACATTATACTATCCAAACAATATAATACTATTATTTTAGGATTCACAAAGATTCCTAACCAAACAATGTAAACACTCGAATGGAAATGATGAGTTGGATAGCCACTTTCTAATTTGTGTCATAAATACTCTAGTTTTCTAAATGCATCCAAACAGCCCCTTGCTACAAGACGCAAAGTGCAAAAGCAGTACCTGATCGTGGCTGAAGTCGAACCAAAGCTGCACCGCCTCCG
>NC_033798.1:7173797-7179608 GCF_001876935.1 Asparagus officinalis
CATGGGAGGGGTTTTATTGTAAAAAAAAAAAGAGAGAGGGAGGGAGAGTAATTGAGTCCGGTGGAAGGAATCACAGGTGAGGGATGAGCAGCGCGCATCACATTTTCACATGAGAAAAGTGGGCGGGGGAACCGACGGATAACAAAAGGCCAGGTGGGGCTTTTCGTTTGCTGGCCAGTCCGGAGGCATTTATTTCCTCTCGTTACGTGATCGAGTCCTTGTTTTCTTTTTTCTTTTTTCTTTTTTTATTATTTATTATTTGGAAAATTTTACTATTTAATGGATGATTTTGATCGTTGATGCTGCACCGACCAATCAGATTCAGATAGTCAATTGTTCATGAATAAGATTTGTAATTGAGACCACCCGCGGGTGGGACTTCTGGCTAGCGTCCACACGGGGGAAGGAGATCTTCCCGGTGGTCAGGGGTTCGATTCACGCTGCCGAATTCACCTGGTCTTCCTGGGTTTAAGGGTGGGGACGGAGATCCGATGTTTTACTAGTCACTTTGCTCAACTCGTTGTATGCTCACCAGTTCGCGCACGCACCCACGCGCTGTTCGCCCAGTCAGCTGGGAATGTGCCCTTGGTATTATAAGGGTAGCTCCTTGCAGAGGTGGGTTGGTTGTGGGTTTTGAACCAGGGCCGCTGGCGGACTCCAAAAGAGTTAAAGTTGAACGGACTGACCAGGTTTCCCTTGTTATAAAAAAAAGATTGGTAATTGAGCAATCTAGATAGCCAACAAGACCACACGGTTATGCACACGCGGTATGTTCAAGCTAACGTCTTTTCTTGCGGAGTTGTGTATAGCTTTATATATGTGTTTGACTATAGTTTTGATTGTATTTAGAGATTTTAATCGGGATAAAAAGAGAATCTAAATTCATTGTTATCACAAGATTTGCCTTCCAACAAAAGAATGTGTCAAGTATTTATCTTATAACGGTGAAACTCTATATTTAACGACTGAACCTTGAAATGGGTGAAGTCTTTCTCTAATGGTAATTTAATTAGGCTAATCATAAACAGTGTTCTGGATTAAGAAACTTTTGGTGTTTTGTGCTGTTTTATGGCCTGCAACGCCGCAAGCACGCGACGTGTCTGAGTGTGCTGTCACTATGGAGTCAAGGTGTGGGTCCTTCGCTTCTCTCTTCCTGCATATATCAACCTTGCTTGGGTTATTTCCGTGAGAGTCCCTCGCATCTTTAATATTTCCAAATTAATCCTTCAAATCATGTAAGTTGCTACTTGGTCCTTCAAATCATCGTACTGCTTACAATTAGGTCCCTCTGTCTAAATTAACGTCTATTTGGGTAACTTGGGTTAAATTAAGCCTTAATTCCGCATGGCTAATTATAATGGTGCCCTTATATTAAAGTTTCTACCAAAACCCCTAATTTCCTCCTGCGCCCTTTTTTTATCACAATAGAAGAGGGAGGAAAGAATTCTCGGAACCTCTAAAATTTTCCAACTAATCCCTCTTTAACTAATGAATGCTTTCCCTTTTAGGGCTTGTTTGGATCGAGGGGAATAATGGTGAAGGGAAAATAGGGGAACCATTCACCTTGTTTGGGAATATTTAGGAGGTGAAGTTACTCACCCTAGTTCCCCTTAGTTCACCCCCTAATAGCATAAAATTTGTTACCCCCCAAATTGGGGTGTAACCAAGGGGAAGAGAATTTCTTCCCTACCCTTCCATTCTCTCACCTAGTTTCCCTTAACTTCCCTTAACCCCATTGAAATCCAAACACACCCTTAGTTAATTCCTCTATAATTTTTGCACATTTGAAAAGGATTACTGCCTTGCTGGTGATTTGAAGAAATTGAGGCTTGAAACTGAAGGGATGTTGATCTATGCCCTAACTCCTTGGAAAAGAAGGGTTTTAATGGGTTTGTGTTTTGTTGTTCCTAATGGGTTTGAGGGGTCTAAAAGGGTTGGCTTCTAAATCATTTCAGTTTCATTAGGCTAAAACTCAGGGGCGCAAATAGGAAAGTCAATACTAAAAGTTAAATTTAGAAGAATATTCCTTTAAATCTAACCGTTGTTAACCAAGGTGACATAATTGTAATTTTACAAGGGATAATTTTTTCACTTTTCCATTTTCTTTCTTTCTAGAACATTCTATGTTTTTTAATAAAGAATGTGTGTTTCTCTTTTCTATCTCATTTCTTTCTAGAACATTCTATGCCACTCAAATGACATAAAATGAAAATAGAGCCTAATAATTGAATATCATTTTAATATTTTATTGAAAGACAGAATACACACACAAAAAAGGTTCTAAGCATATATTTATACTACAATTTATTTACACTAATATACAAATAAAATAATGAGAATGAGATAATTAGATAAAAGCCCTCAAAAATCAGTTAACCTTCATTATTTCCTCCTTCTATTAAATATATATTCTAATAAAATGAAATAATATGTTTTCATTTGACGTGCATATAAATGTGTCAAATTTCTAGTGTGTGCGTGTTGTGTGTGTATATATATATATTATATATTTTAATATATATTATATATATATATATATATATATATATATATATATTATATAATATATATATATATTATTAGTATACAAGAGGAGAGAGAGAGAGAGAAAGAGAATCAATGGGTATCACTTGTCCATAGAGGATTTCCTCTTAAAATAGTGATGTGGCATAATCTCGCACCAGGTGATTTCTCTCTCGCTATCTTTATTCACCATGTGGGCGATTGTGCCACATTATATTTAAGAGGAAAAATCCCTCATTGACTCATTATATGACCCATTAATCTTATATATATATATAATATATATATGTCGTATAATATATTATACTATATATATATATTATATCTATATATATCACATCATTCCTTTTTTTACGATCGCGCTCCATTGAATCTTTGATCTCACGTTCTAAAGCCCAATACACATCAATTTTGAAGTAATCCGTCGTGTTTTGACCCTTCATTTCCACTCACGTTCATAGATTTTTAACGGTTTCGAATGCATAGACACATTTTAGGTTGTGATTTTAGGTTTCGCGTCTTAGGTGGTAATCTAAGCGTGTCACCTTAGGAAAACTTTACATATATTATATAGTATATTATTATTATATATATTATATTTTGGAAAATTGTTCCTAGGGTACAGCCTTAGATAATCATCTAAGGACGCAGCCTAAAATCATATGATTGAGCTACATTGTGGATGATCCGCTTTGTTAAACTTGATGTACATATTCTAAAACCCCAACACTCCAAGTTTGGGGTGAACCCGTCATCGTTTGACCCTCCGTCGAGCCATGTGAAAAGTTCTATTCATTTGAACCCGTTAAAATTGATACGAGTGGATGAAGGGTCAAACAACGACGGGTTCACCTCAAACTTGGTGTGTTGGGGTTTTAGAATATGTAGATCAAGTTTAACGGACGGATCATCCACAATGTAACTCAATCATGTGATTTTAGGCAGCGTCCTTAGATGATTATCTAAGGCGTCACCTTAGGAACACTTCTCCCATATATATATATATATATATATATATATATATATATATATATATATATATATATAATATATAATATTAAGAGAGAGAGAGAGAAGAGAGAGAATTTAGGTCAACTTAAGTGGCACGTCCACTAAGTTCTAGTCATATGATCGATTCCTCACTATTTGATTGATCTACATTGTCGGATGTGCCGTTCCGTTGAACTTGATCTAGCATATTCCTTAAAACCAAACACGCCAAATTTGGGTGAACCCGTCGGGTTGACCTCGCACCGATATCCGTCGATCAATTAAAGAAGTTTCTATTCATTCAAAACCGTTTAAAAAAATTTTTGAAAATTACGAAGTGGATGAAGGTCAAACCACTAACGGTATCATACAAAATTTGGTGTGTTGGGGGATTTAGAATAGGTAGCATCATTCAACAGAGCGATCATCCCACAATGTAGCCATCAAGATGATCATCCAATACTAAGAAACTTAGTGGACGTTCCAACGTTTAGAAATTGGACCATAAGTTGTATATTATAATATAATTTATGATAAGGTATTTTAAATAATATACGTTACCTTACTATATTAATAAATATATAGACTATTATATATAATATAATATATATATAATATATATATAATATATATATACGGCTATCCTTATCAAGGAGGGGGAGTTTTCTCATTGACAATGATGTGCAGCAATCTCCATCAAACTCAAAATTCTTCTCCTACTTTCTAAGGATGGGGTGAAGATGTGCCGCATTACGTCAAAAGGAAATTCCCCCTTGACAAGGATATCATTATCTCCATATATATAATATACATTATATATATATATATATTACACACTATATTTAAATTAAATATAGAATATTATAAGCTAAATAGGCTAATGAGAAAGAATGGTAATGCTTGGTATCAAAATACATAAATTTTATGTTGTTAGTGAAGGTGGGCACAATCTCCTCCACGTGATCAAAGGGGACCATCATTACACACTGGGTGAGCACGTGTATGGGGATGATGCATCTGGATTTAAATGAGTAGAGGGGATTATGCCACCGTCACTACCTTATGCATAAGCAGCAGAATATTGTGCTTGCGGTAACGCGAAGAGCACCGCCCCTATTGTGGCCTTCTTGTTTCTTGATATATGTTAACAAACTAATTTACAGGATCTATATGTTTGTCTAGTATTTGTGTCATTATCTAATTTTTGTAAGACAAGAATGCTTGCGGCTGCTCTGATGAAATAAGAAAAACAACAATGGTTCTTGAGGTGGAATGGAAATTGCGGCCAATAATGACTAAATACAGAATCATTAATCAAATGGGAGGTTGGCGCGGGAATCATGGAGTGAAGCCTTAACAATTCAAGTTAAAGATTCAAGTTCAAGCTTCATACCGGCAAGCTGACCAAGTAGAGCTTGATTGATGATCAATTGAGTCATATGCTTGGCAATCATAAGTATCAGGTTTTTATATTATGTCTGTTTAATTACTCTCAAGCTCCATTATATACCCACACGTTTTCTTGCGTTTATTCCATTTTTTCGTTTAATCCAGCAAATACCCACGTGCTTTCCAAACGAATATTTAAATAGCATATTCATCGATATTTGTTATGAAGGAAGAGTCAGTCTTATTGGTAACCTGCACTATATAGAGTATGAAAGAGCAAATGAGTACATGGAATTACATTTACCAATTATGCACTACCTGACATTTTGTTTCCATATTCTATCGTGTTACAAAAAAAGAATATTATATTTTGGTTATAGAATTAATAACAATATTTTATATCCATTTTGCAAGCTTTCTATAAATCTAGGGAATGTGGATTATAGGTTTTAAAATTTGTTTGAACCCCATTTTATCAAAGATCAAGTCCTTACTAAGTCCAGTTCGGGACTCAGGGCGCATCCGGTGTTTTTTAAGGCAGATACATGAAATAAAAAAAAAAAAGAAAATGGTTTTCACAAATATGAAATAAAATTTAAAAAATCGTTTTTCTTACATGTTATATAGCATGTTATAACCATTTCCCAAAATGTTTATTATTTTGAATTTTATTCTTGCCTAATGTCCCAAATTAATTTTACAAATCCGGTATTCAGTAGTTTTCAAGAATCTAGAAATATCCATGTTCAAACATTATTTCTCACAATATACGAAAGCTGAGATTTCCAATAAAAAATTCTTTCTCTAAAATGTTTATATACTTTTACAGAAACAGTCCCTCAAATTTTAAAGTAATTTTTAGAGTGATCTTACTATGTTATACATGTATTTTACCAAAGCCAGTTAACA
>NC_033798.1:7179649-7192183 GCF_001876935.1 Asparagus officinalis
CATCTCCTAATGGTCTTGATGAAGACTGGCCTCCGAGGTAGTTGTTCCAAATGTATTGGGCTACCTGTCTTGCGTCATCCTTGGAAGTGATAACGTAAGATCCGGCACCACCTCCAATCGAGAGGATCACCTTCACACCTGTTACGCACGCAAAGAGACAACTCTGTTTACTCTCAGAATAGCGGGTCTGTGAATACACATTTTGCATATCTGACAATAATGGGAAAAGTGAATCTAAGGTGACACCCTAGGCTCCCACCTAAGGACGCGGCCTAGAATCACATCATTTTCTAAATTTTTTTTTGCGATCTGCTCCGTTGAACTTGATCTACACGTTCTTAAACCTTTGTGTTCTGCTCCGTTGAACTTGATCTACACGTTCTTAAACCCAAACACACCAATTTTGGGGTGAACCCGTTGTGTTTTGACCATTCGTTGAGCCGTACAAAACACATCATTTTCTAAATTTTTTTTTGCGATCTGCTCCGTTGAACTTGATCTACACGTTCTTAAACCCAAACACACCAATTTTGGGGTGAACCCGTTGTGTTTTGACCATTCGTTGAGCCGTACAAAAAGTTCTATTCATTCGAAACCGTTAAAAGTGCAGCGAGTGGATAAATGGTCAAAACATGATGGGTTCACCCCAAAATTGGTGTGTTTGGGTTTAAAAACGTGCAGATCAAGTTCAACGGAGCGGATCGTAATTTTTTTTTAGAAAATGATGTGATTCTAGGTCGCGTCCTTAGGTGGGAGCCTAGGGTGTCACCTTAGATTCACTTTTCCCTATATATATCATACTCCCTTTAAAAGCACGAGTTCGGAAAATCTTTTTTAGACAAATATATCATTTTATAGTTTGAACTACCTTATCTATAATCAAATTCTAATTTTTAATGGTCAATATTACCCTTCACTATTTTAAATATTTTATTTATATCTTAATCTATCCTAATCATAATCATATCTTATCCTAATCCTATGTGAACCATGTTTAGCTTAACAATTTAAAAAAACTAATATTAATAAAATATATAAAACATAAAAAATGTTATTAGTTTGTTAAGATAAAGAAATTACAAGTAGATAACATATTATAATACATGAAGTATTGCAAAAAACCATAAAAAGTTTTAAAATTGCAGAAAAGACCCTGAAAAGTTCAAAATTATAAAACTCATCCAAATGTCTCAAAACTTAAAATTAAAAACATGAAATTAAAAAATTAACATCAGTTTGCAAAAAATTTAAATTTTACAGTTAACACATCAATGTCTCAAAAATTATAGAAACACCCTCAAAAGTTTAAATTACAGACAAGCACATTAAAATTCTAAAATTTTAAAACTTACAAACAACACAGATGAATTCAAGAGATTACCATGATACACCTAAAATTTTTGACATTTAAATTTAAATTTTTTAATTAACACCCTCAATATCTCAAAAATTATAGAAACACCTTCAAAAGTTCAAATTATAAAAAGCCACCCTAAAATTCTAAAATTTGTAAATAAAATAAGATGAATTCAAGATATTACCCTTAGACACCTAAAAAATTAAAATTTGCCAAAATTAACCTCAAAATTTTTAAAAAACTCCTTCAAAATTTAAAAATCGTAAAAAAAACTCTAAATTTTCAAAATTTTTAACTAGCACACATCAAATTCGTCGATTGGTAGACCGCTAAAATTTAATATTTTTCAAAATTAATCTATAGTTTTAATAATTGCAAAAGACACCCTTAAAATTTTAGAGTTATAAGAAATATACTAACATTTAAAAAATTACCACCAACACATGAAACATTACTAACATTTAAAAAATTACCATCAACACATGAAACATAGAATTTACAACTACCAAACTTAAAAGTAAATTTTTTTAAAAAATCTTTCAAAATTTTAAAAATTATAAATCACACCCTCAAAGTTCAAAACCACAAAAATGGGCTAAAATTTTAAAACTTGGCAAAGAAAAGTGTAATTGTTTGGTATTTTTCATATATATATATATTAAAATTTCTAATTTAGGGATTTACTATCCATTTTCAGCATCTAAGAATAGTCTAAGTTGATACTGGTAAACAAAAACAATAAGAATTGATTAAAAACATCCGGTTAATGGATAAAATTTTTAAAAATATTATAGATTAAAAATTATCGGCACTATATAAATTAAAGTAATTTCATATAATTTTAGTAATAAGTTGGGGTAGCCAAAATACATTCGTAACATTAATTGATAGATGTTTAAATCCATAGAAATGATAAAACACTATAATATTATACCTTAGCATTAATTGATTTTAATTTAGAAACTTTAATCTTTGACGTTAATAATATTTATAGGGTAAAAGAATACAAGGAATTACATATGGAGAAACTATTAGAATATTTAGAGATAACTTTAAAAGAATTGAGTTATTTCCATTGCAAATGGGAAAGTGATGGAAATAAATCTAAAATTCAGAAAACGTCAATGAATCACTTGAATTGGCATTAACATAAGACATATCTATTAATGAAGCACTGAATGAGTTACATTAAAAAATAATTTAATAACTTTATCCTAATCAAAGAAAAAATCTCCATGGAAGACATAAGAAAAATTAGTAAGTATTCATAAATTCCATACTGTGTTCTTCAAATTAAATATTAATATTATAATCTAAGAGAAATTGGTAATGAATAATGCAGGTATTTAGTTTAGATCTTTATGGAAAATGACAGGGATAGAGCAAAGGTAATATTATTGAAATAACAGAAATTCTTATTGGATGCACATCAGAAGAATTCATTTTAGAGGAAAATAAAGAGATAGCTTCTAATTTATTTAAGTAATAAATTAGGAACACAAAGAATTTTATATATATGAAATTAATATTTATTCTCATTGAAATAGAAAAAAAATCAAAGTCTATATTTTGAGCAGTTTGTGTTGAACA
This sequence comes from Asparagus officinalis, assembly GCF_001876935.1. Taxonomy (NCBI): domain Eukaryota; kingdom Viridiplantae; phylum Streptophyta; class Magnoliopsida; order Asparagales; family Asparagaceae; genus Asparagus; species Asparagus officinalis. The sequence goes on from NC_033798.1 coordinate 7,182,597, forward strand.
TCATAAGTACATTTGACTTCTTTGTAAAGTTAAATGAGATGATAAAAAATTTAACGAACCTAGGAAAGATAATAGCATAAAAATACAAAATTAGCCTGATGTCACAATTGATGTAGATGATGAAGACAATACTCTAGAATTGTCCGAGAAATGATAAATGATAAACCTGAAGAAGGATTGATCTTAACTCAATAAAAAATAAAATAGAAGAAATAAAAACAATATTTTATGAATATTTTATAGAATAGTTTAATTATTTTGAGTGAAATTAGGAATCTTTAGAAGGGAGTTTCATGAATTTTTTTCAGTACTTTTATATTCTTATGTGGATGTTTTTATCATATAAAAGTATACTAGAGTTAGTATTAATCTTTAATTTATATTTTTTTATGAAGTCTATCAATGATTAGGAATAAACTTCATATTCTCTTTTGCATCGTTTTAACATACTTTAAATCAATCATTTTGCCATATTGGTTTTAAATATTCACATTCCTTGTATAACACTATTTTAATATTTTTTACTTTGCAATGCTATACTTTCTCAAATAAAGCTTAGTTTCATATCGGTCAAAAATAATATGAAAATTCAAATTATTTTTAAATTATATTTGTTTTTTGTCAATTCAAATATCAACATGAAAATTTAAATTGGGTGTATCCCATTTAAACAAACATAAAAAAAAATAATCGGGATGTAAGAGTTTAAAAAAAATGAGCACAAACTGCCAAAAATACTCATGGTATTAAATCACGTGCATTGCACGTGTGTAAAAACTAGTATATATATAAAAGGCACACGTACATACGTTATTGAAAAAATAGTTCTATATAATTAAAGATAAATGTTTGTTGCTTCAGTGAGGATCATTCATCACAAGGCACTGAGAGTAACATTCAATCATTCATTTGCAAAATAAGAAAGAATTGTAATTGTAAGTCAGAAAAAGAACATAAAATCAAAAAACTATTTTGTGGCTGCTGGGATTCGAGCCCAGGTCTTCACGGCCACAACGTGAAATTCTCACCACTAAACTACAGCCACATTGGTGCGAATGAATATTTCAATACGATTCTTATATGAACAATCAAGAGATTGAATCTTCTCCCCTTTAGTATTTGAAGTTTTCTTCCCTGGTTGCTTAAAACTAGAGCTGGTTGCTTAAAACAAGAGGGGGCAAAAGTTAAAGCAACAACTGAAAAAATGCTTTAAAATTGGCAGCATGTGTCGGATCACCCGATGCCGACACACAGTGGCGTAGCCAGGAATTTTTCTTACCCTGGGCGAGTTGGCGACGACGAGGATTTGGTCGGGGCGGTCGTCGGAGAGCTTGGGATTGGCGTCAATGTTCGAGCGGTCGAGGGCTTGCTCTGGGAGGCGAGGAGGGCGTCGGCAACGGAGAGGATTTGGTCGGGGCAGTCGTCGAAGTCTCGGAGAGCTTGGTATCGACGTCGAGGCTCGATCGGTCGAGCCGTCGAGGGCTAAAGGCTTGCTCGGCGAAGAGAGGGCTCAGAGCAGAGGCGTGGCTGACAATTTGGAGGCCCGGTTCTATGCAAGATGGACAGAGGAGCTGAGGCGGAGGGGAGGAGGACAAGGAGGCGATGGACGGTGAATGGGGAAGGTGGCGGAGGAAAGGGAGGAGGAGGCTTGGAGGGCGGTTGCTGTCGGCGGGGACGAGAGCTAGAGGTGGTTACGGGTCTGGATCTAAGAAGTGGAGCGGGGGAGTAGGATTGGAAGAGGAAGGCGAGGCGGCGATGCTGGCGGCGGGATGAGGATGTGGTGACGAGGGGAGAGGAGACATCAACAAACAGATAGCGGTCGCTAGTAAAATCACCCACTAAACAACTTTTCAAGAAATAACAAAAAACAGAAGGAAGGAGGCTTCACTTACTCAAACATCCCAATCTTCAACCAAAGCATCGATACAGTTATTTGTTAAAAAAATTAGGCGGAGCAGAGATTGGTACTAATAACTACTAATAAGACCATTAAGCATTAAGCTCTAAAATTCCACAAAAAAAAAGAGAATCTCGATCACATACATACCAGCAATTTCTTAACGAGCCCTAGACTCCCAGCGTGGGAAGCGAGGAACAGAGCGGAGACCTCAGTCCTGTACTCCTCGTACTCAACCATGACCTCATCGGAGACCTCCTCTCCGATCACGACCTCGGCCTTCCTCCCCTTGAAGCAGACGGCTCCGACGAAGTTCACGTCAACGGTGGGATCGACGAGGCACTCCGTTGTCGCCTTGAGATCGCTCTTGTGGGTCGCATCGACGAGCCGCTGGGAGACCTCGGACGGACTCATAGACTAGGGGTATTAAAAAAATTTCAATTTTCTTGCCCTGGGCAGCTGCCCAGGGCAAGGCCTTAATAGCTACGCCCCTGCCGACACATGTACGGTACGAGCTGACTGAGCTGACTACATGGACTCGGCCAAGATTATGCAATATACTATAACTAAGCGCATCGCCTACTGCATGAAGGTATGTAATTTTTGCTCTAAAACCTACAGTTATCATATTATCTCCACTTAAGATCCAAACTGACTTGACCGTCGGAGGAAACCCCCGAGAACCCAACTCCGACCCTCTTACACATTGTTTGTGTGGAGGATCAAATCTTCTGGTCAATAATCAGTCACCAACGAAGATTAAGGGACTCTAAACACTCTGTAACCTACCTAAAATCCTGCTGTTAAATGATAGAATCCTTAACCTTAAATTGAAGGGGGGAAACTTAAAGCAACAACCAAAGAAATACAGATTAGACTAAGTTATAAATTTACATATTACAAGTAACTTCATCTAGAATATCCTATACAAGTCGTTGAAAAGCATCAGATCTTTTTCCATGTAATACGAGTAACCAACGTAACTTAAGTTTTACGTCAAAAATATGGAAAAGCTTAATCAAAAGGAGCGTATTTTTTATTTAATTTTATTTTGTTTATTTATTTTTAGTAACAGGACAGAGTGCCAATAGAAAACAGAAGCAAAATGATGTAGAATATACATGAAGAGAAAGGAAGAGAAGCAAAATGAGAATATTTCATGCGTTTTATGTATGTAAAATACTTCAATAGAAAACAGAGAGCGGTATCAATGTATCTGTTAAAGTAAGAGAGAGAGAGAGAGAGTCTTGGGTAAATTTCCCTTGAATTGAATATTGAGTGTGCACATATATTTATACAAGTAGAGGAGTGTGAGGTTTGTTCTCCCAAGCAATGTGGGACTAAAACCCACTACAATACACTATTATCAACAGCCCCCTTCAAACTCATGTTGGATCAAACAAAGTGAGTTTGCGTACAAGAAACTGGAACCGATGAACAGGTAAGGCCTTTGTGAAGAAATCTGCAAGCTCGTCAGCGGATGAAACATGAGGAAGTAGAATTGTCTTGTCCTTGATAACTTGGTGACGGACAAAATGAGCGTCGATCTCAATATGTTTGGTCCTTTCATGAAATACTGGATTATTAGCAATCTGGATGGCACTCTTATTATCACAGTAGAGAGGAGTAGGAGTCGTAACAGAAATACCGAAATCACTGAGAAGGCGACGAAGATGAATAATCTCTTTAGCTGTTGTGGACATTGCACGATACTCTGCCTCAGTACTGGAAAGAGCAATAACATCTTGTTTCTTACTTCGCCAGGAAATAAGGGAATCACCAAGAAATATACAATAACCTGTGGTAGACTTTCTGGTAGTTGGATCACCAGCCCAATCAGCATCAGAATATGCACAAAGCTCTAACTTAGATGTAGCAGGAAACAAAAGTGAGCGAGTGCTAGTACCCCGGAGGTACCGAAGAATCCGTAATAAGACAGCATAGTGTACAGAACGTGGGGCACTAACAAATTGACTGACAATACCAACAGCATGAGAGATATCTGGTCGAGAGATGCACAAATAGACCAACTGACCAACAAGATGTCGATATCGGGTAGGATCAGATAGAGGCTCACCGTCAGTAGAGCAAAGTTTGACATTCTGCTGGAGTGGAGTATCGACAGTTGTATTATCAGTTAACTCAGCTTGATTTAGAATATCTGAGAGATACTTCTGTTGAGACAGTAATACACCCCGCGGGCCTTGAGAAATTTCTAGACCAAGGAAATACCGAAGAGATCCAAGATCCTTCATGTGGAACTTTTGTTGCAACTGAGATTTTGCGTATTGTATACCTATCATATCATCACCTGTAATGATCATATCATCTACATAGATGAGTAATAAAACCCTGCCACGCGATGTAGTGCGAACAAACAGAGAAGCATCTTGATGACTTTCTATAAAGCCCGCTTTGAGCACAACATCGCGAAAACACTCAAACCAAGCGCGGGGTGCCTGTTTGAGACCATAAACAGCACGACGAAGGAGACATACATGTCCCGGAGGAATATTTGACCCTGGAGGCGGTTGCATATATACGGTCTCTGATAAAGAGCCATGAAGAAAAGCATTTTTGACATCCATCTGGTATAAGGGCCAACGATGAGCAGCAGCGACCGCAAGGAGAGTACGCACAGTGGGCATCTGAGCAACAGGAGCAAAGGTCTCCTCATAATCAATACCTTGTTGCTGAGTAAAACCTCTAGCCACTAAACGAGCTTTTCGACGTTCAATGGTGCCATCAGGACGAAACTTGACCTTATAAACCCATTTACTGCCAACAAGAGAGATCCCAGGAGGACAGGGAACAATATCCCAGGTATGAGTTTGCTGAAATGCTTGAAATTCCTCAGCCATAGCTTGTCGCCACTCTGGAATTTGAACTGCCTCTTGGAAGGACTTTGGCTCAACAATAGTATGAATGGCAGCAAGAAAGTTATGAAAGATAGGTGAATAAGAAGTAACAGAAGCATACCGGGCAGGCATGACATGTGGGCGTTTGCCTCGACGAAGAGCAAGAGGAACCTCAGGCGGGGGAGATGCTGGCGCAGGTGCATGAAGATCAACAGTATTTTCTGGAGTGAGAGTTGTGTCCACAGGATATGGATTAGATGGTGTAAGAGAAGACTCAGGTGAGGAAGAGTCAACAGAAGGAGAGGGAGAGATGTCAGGGAGATCTCGAAAGGAAAATTGAGGTGAAGAAGTGGGTGATGCAGTGGACGGGGAAGCATGATCGGTAGAGTGGAGGAAATTAAAGTCATCAGAAGTAGAATAATATGGAGAATCCTCTTCGAACTGAACATGACGAGATATATGAACTCGACGAGTTGCGGGATCATAACAACGATAACCTCGATGTTCTGAACTAATTCCTAAATAAACACAAGAAACTGCTCTGGGAGACAATTTATCACGTTCGTGAGATGGCAGAAAAACAAAACATCGACAACCAAAAACGCGAACTAGATCATAACGGGGAGGATGAGTATAAACACGACTATAAGGAGTAGCACCGGAAAGAGAGCTAGATGGAGTGATATTAATGGCATGAGTCGCGGTGAGAATAGCCTCAGCCCAGAAACGACGAGGAACAGAGTAAGAAATGAGCATTGATCGGGCAGTATCGAGGATATGACGATGTTTGCGTTCAGCAACACCATTTTGCTCATGAGTGTAGGGACATGACTGTTGAAAGATAGTCCCATGAGAGGACATGATAGAGCGCATGGCAGAGGATAGGTACTCTTTGGCACAATCAGAACGAAAAACTTTAATACGAGATTGCCATTGAGTGAAAATCATAGCAGTGAAGGCTTGATAAGCAGTAAGTACGTCAGAGCGATTCTTAAGTAGGTAAACCCATGTAAAACGAGAGAAATCGTCGATAAAACTAACATAATATAAGTAGCCAGATGAAGAAGGCAAAGGAGCTGGCCCCCAAATATCAGAATGTACTAAATCAAATAAGGAAGTGGATACAGATGTACTCATTTTAAATGGTAAAGCAGTGAATTTAGCCAATTTGCAACCAGCACATGACTCAATACTAGAACTAGATGATACAGGACCAAGTACTCCAGACTGAATAAGACTCTCCAGCCTTTTATTACACACATGACCAAGTCGTCTATGCCATAAATTGGCAGGAAGCGAGGTAGAGGGTTTTGACGAACAAAGAGAAGCAACAAGAGAACGTGGACGTATGGACTCTGGAAGGTGAAGATATTCCAGAAAATACAGTTTGTGCCTCCTACGACCCGCCCCAACCGTCTTGCCCGTCTGTGGATCCTGCACAATACAAGTATCAGAAGAAAATGAGACAAACAGGCCCGCCATGCATAAAGAGCTAATAGAAATTAAATTCAAGCACAATTGTGGAGCCACATAGACGGGACCAAGTGTTAGACGACCAGATGGATCATTTTGTGGGGTAATAGAGCCATACTGAGTAATGGACAATGGTTGTCCAGCAGCTGTGTAGATAGGAGGAAGAGAGGATGAAGTAAAGACAGAGGATAAAAGTGAGGCATTACAAGTCATATGAAAGGAACAACCAGAGTCAAAAATCCAGAGATCATTCATACCAGAGACTGAAGGATTAGCTGAAGAACCAGCAAAATGCATACCAGAGAGTTGTGCGGCGGATGTAGAGGTGATATGTTGAAAAGCATCAAGTTGACGGCGAAGACTTTCAATAGCTTGAATAGTAGAGTCTGAAGTAGTAGAAGGTATAGCATTGGCCAACAATCCTGGTGTACGAGAGGGTTGAGACTGAGGGGGTCGCCGACCACGTCCAGTACCTGAGGAACGTAACTCAGGATGAAGCTTGAAGCATGTCTCAATGCGGTGTCCTTCCTTCTTACAATATTTGCAAGAGAGCTTAGATCGAGCCTGTGGAGAGGGAGCCTGTGGAGAAGTATAATTCATAACAGGAGCAGTGACAGGTACAGACAAAACAGTCTCGAGTGAAGAGGTAGGAGTGTCTGTTGACAAATTGAGTCGTGCTGTCTGCTGCCGGGTCTCATAAGCAGTGAGAGCTCCCATAACTGAGGCCAAAGTCGGAAATTGAGGCTGGTGAAGTAGTTGATCAGCCATAGTTGAATATTCAGGAAGGGACTGAAACAATTGATGCACCTCATGCCGTTCGTACCAGGCTAGCCAGTCTTCATATGTGGAATTACGTCCAGGAAGCATGGAGCGTAACTCTGTCCAAAAAGCTTGCATTTGTCCAAAATGGGACTGCAGAGATGAACTACCTTTGCGTTGTAGAGAAATGCGTTGCAGAAGATATGCCTCCCGTGCACCCGAGCACTCAGTGAAACGCTCAGTGAGACGAGTCCACATGGCCTGAGCAGAGGGAAGCGAGCCAATCTCGACAGTGAGACCAGAGCCAACACAGCGAGTGAGATAATCCATAACACGAAATTCCTGCAATTGCCACTCTGAACTCTCCTTGACATAGAGAGCACGAGCAGTCTGAAGATCGACATCACCACTGCCAGAGGCAATAGTACTGGATGAAGCAACAGTGCTGATGGACGGTGGAACTGGTCCCGTACTGGTGAGATGATCAAGCAAACCAGCGCCACGCAAGGCATTGGTGACAATGGTGGACCACCCTGCCCAGTCACTTTGATCATTGAGGGGCAAAGGTGGTTTGGGAATCTTCTCTGAAGGAGCCATAACAGCAATCTTGAGACGTTAAGATGTCGAGATGCTGTTACTAATGTCGTTCGTTTGAGGCCGAGAGACGGCTTGAAACGACGATGCCGTTAATTTGAGACCGAGAGACGGTCTTGAAACGACAATGCCGTTAAAATAGAACCCGAAGGTTAGAATGAAACCCGAAGGTTTAAAATAGAACCCGAAGGTTAGAATGAAACCCGAAGGTTTAAAATAGAACCCGAAGGTTAGAATGAAACCCGAAGGTTTAAAATAGAACCCGAAGGTTAAACGAGAACGCGAAACGCGTTAAGAGGCCGCAAAACGACAAGGCCAAAATATCTGGCAGATGAACGCCAAATAATTAAAAATAAAAATAAAACATTAAACGGCTGCAAAGCAATAAGGCCAAGATTTGGCAAAAGAACGCAAAAGCGTTAAAAATTTTATTGAAAGGGAAATAGCCCTAGCTCTGATACCATGTTAAAGTAAGAGAGAGAGAGAGAGAGTCTTGGGTAAATTTCCCTTGAATTGAATATTGAGTGTGCACATATATTTATACAAGTAGAGGAGTGTGAGGTTTGTTCTCCCAAGCAATGTGGGACTAAAACCCACTACAATACACTATTATCAACAGTATCATAGTAAAGAAGAGATGATGTGATATTATTATAGCCGAAAATCTTTTAAAAGAATTCTACCTTATCAATTTCTTATTGAAGAAATTCTTATGTTAGTCTGTTACAAATTCGTTGAGATTAAATATTTGAAATTTAGCATATTCTAAAGAATAATCGGGATATAACGAATTAGTTGTATTTGAAATAAATCATAACCGTCTAATTACCATCATATGACTATTATGATTGGAAAAAAAATAGTTTCTTCAAGATGACAGTGGAAAATATCCAAATAAGATTTTACGCCAAATCCCGATTAGTCTAACAAACTAGTTTATATATAGCGAGGAAATGTTTTCTTTATTTGTCATGTTTTTTTCCCAGAAACAAAGAGCAATCTTTTTGAGGAGGAGAAGCGGGGGGGGAAATTTTTTCACAGTAAGCCTTTCTATATTTTATTTTTCCATTATCTCATGATCTTATAAAGTTATTAATTCTGATGTTCTAGCATGTATATGAGTATTATTAGTGTAAGGCCACTAGTGAGTCTCTTTTACATTACATAATTCATTCTTTTTCTTTTTTTTACTTTACCATTTTCAAAAGATTGTTATTGTAGATGTCATGAGTAAGTTCTAAGAATTTCAAATAATTAAGAAGTTTTTATTGAACATGAAAGATGATTTTTTTTATAGAAATATATACTAAAAACTGTTTTTTTATTATATACAGATAGAGAGTGAAGCTAGAACAAGTGCAATGAAGTTGCCAATAATTTTCGCTATAATTTTGAGCTCAACGATAAAATGTAATGGCGGAATCACAAGTTCATTTCGTCGAAAACTCTACCCTTCAATGGACATGCCATTCGATAGCGATGTCTTTCGTTCTCCTCCAGGATTCAATGCACCAGAGCAAGTATGCACAATATTCTTTTTCGAAACATTGCATCATATTATTATTATTTTTCCATATTAATTTTTTTTATTTTTTTTCCCTTTCCAGGTTCATATTACACAAGGTGATCTTGTAGGAAAAAGTGTCATAGTTTCATGGGTAACCCCTAAAGAGCCAGGATCTAATGTTGTGATCTATGGAACTGGGGAGAATAAGCAAAAGTATAAAGCAAATGGCAAAGTTACTTCTTATAAATTCTACAATTATACTTCGGGTTATATTCATCATTGTCTTCTTAAAGGCTTGGAGGTATTTTTTTTCCTTTTTGCAAATATTTTACTTAGATTGGAAGGAGACTATTACACTGCAAAATATATTTTCTCAAATAATTTCCATATTATTATCTGACAAGAGCTGATTTTGATTTATATTCAGTACAACACAAAATATTTCTATGAGGTAGGAATTGGGAATTCAAGCCGTCAATTTTTCTTCTCTTCTCCTCCG
>NC_033798.1:7192193-7205065 GCF_001876935.1 Asparagus officinalis
TAGGTTAGCGTTTTTCTTTTACATTATATTTTCTGCATTGTAAAAAGATGCAACTAATTAATTATGACAACATTATTTTTCCATTGGTTTTTAGACTTTTCAGAAAAACTAGCTAAAAATATGTTATTTATTTATTTGTTGAAACTAATTTCATGTTTTTTTTTTTAAATTCAAGGCGATCTCGGACAAACATCTGACTCAAATCAAACACTCCGTCATTATGTTGAAAATGGGAATGGAGATGCAGTGTTGTTCATAGGAGACCTCTCTTATGCTGATGATCATCCTCTTCATGACAACAGAAGGTGGGATTCTTGGGGAAGAATGACCGAAATAAGCACTGCGTATCAACCATGGATTTGGGTTGCTGGCAACCATGAGATTGATTTCGTCCCGGAAATCGTAAGTATAAATTGTATTTGGGCTAACTTGTAAATCGGTCCGATTTGTGCCTATCATGTGAATATCATGTGACATCAACGTGTTACAGAGAGATTCTTTTATATTTCTCAGAATTGAAGAGAGTCTTTATTTTCTTTTCTAGTTGTTGACGAGCATGTTCTATTTATGAAAGATAACGAAGAGATATTAATCTTGCTTGAACACCAGGAGATCTAAACGCTGACGAAAGAAATTTAGGGATAACAAGCACCTAACCTTTAAAATACTTTGATTCCATAATTAAATCAACTTTTACTTGTTTTTTTTTAATGTTTTTAACTTTATGAATTTAACAAAACGTGTTTGAAAATAAAAAGAAATCAAAATATATGGATTGCTAATTACTATTTTTTTCGTTAAAATGTTATTTTGTTTTCAGGGTGAAACAAAGCCATTTAAACCTTACACGCATCGCTACCCAACGCCTTACAAAGCATCACAAAGCACTTCCCCTCTTTGGTACTCTATAAAGCGGGCATCTGCCCACATTATTGTCCTCTCCTCTTATTCCGCATATGGTAAGCAATTTTTCCTGATTTCTAAAGTTTTATGGAAAATTCACATATAATGAACTTTGAGATCATAAGCAATTTTAATTAGAGAAAACTATTGTGGCATTTTTCAATAAATTGTCATGTCTAACTATAGTAATGATAAATTGTCACATGCTTTGCACATGACATGTTCTAGATAATCAAACCTTTTATACTCACTCCCCATTCCATCTTCAAGGATAATCATTTGCTCAAAAAGTTCCTTGTATTTTTTACATTGTTGAAAACTCGTTGCAGTTTTCTGGTAAAAAAAGTTAATGATAGTTATGTGCAAAAACCTTCAAAATTCACGATACTCTTGAAAATTTTACCAAATTTTGTTCTCAAGTAACTTATTCCTATGACAATTTTCTTCAGGAAAGTACACTCCTCAATATGACTGGCTTGAAGCAGAGCTCAAAAGAGTGAATAGATCAGAGACCCCATGGTTGATTGTTCTAGTTCATGCTCCGTGGTACAATACCTTCAACTATCACTACATGGAGGGAGAGACTATGAGAGTAATGTTTGAATCATGGTTTGTTCAAAATAAAGTTGATCTGGTGTTTTCTGGTCATGTCCACGGATATGAAAGATCGGTAACTTTCTTAATCAGAACCATCTATTATTGATCTTTATATAATAACGGACTCACAAACAGTTCAATTTTTACATGGCGTAGGAACGTATATCAAATATCGCGTATAACATAACAGATAAAGCATGCACCCCGGTGAAGGATGAGGATGCACCCGTTTATATCACCATCGGCGACGGTGGAAACATTGAAGGATTAGCGAAAGAGTACGACCGTTCTCTACACTTTAATATAAAAGTTTGGATTATTTAGATGCACATCATAGTCCATTTTGTCACCACATACATTCTCTGATTCCTATGAACATATATCATTGCTAACATTACGTTCTTCGTCCCTATAAATGCGCTATTAAATTTTGTCATAAATTCTCTAATGATCGTGACAAGCTTTTGAAAAACTGTAGTTTTGTGGAGCCACAACCGGACTACTCCGCGTTTAGAGAAGCAAGCTTTGGGCACGCAACGCTAGATATCAAGAACAGGACTCATGCTTACTACTCGTGGCATCGCAATCAAGATGGGGAGAGAACCGTGGCCGATTCTGTTTGGTTCTACAACAGATATTATCGACCGTACGAGTAGTAGATGTCTGCAAAAAACGCTAGAAAGTAGAGTGATAGTTGTTGAATAAAATCGTTCCTTTTGTTGGATTGTTTGAGGTGATTAATGAGAAAATATATGGATTGCGTTTTGAATGGTGTAAAAATGCATTACTGTTTCTAACAATGATTTCTTCCTACCTGATTCATACGACATTTTTCTTTTTACAGCGATCGGTATCATACTTAATGTCGGTTGAGTTGTTTGTATTTAAGTTTAAACCTTAGTCATGTAGGTAGCATACTACTCTACACCAAAAAATGGCTAGGGCCCCGGGCGATACAAATTTAATATCATTTCCATTCAACATCCTCGAATGGTTTACCAATTTTTTTACATCATATATTAATTGATTTTCCTCTCCCTTTTTTTTTGGGTCCAAAAAATCCATTTCCCCATCATATATGAAGTGATTTTCTCCTTTTTTTTTTCTTTTTTGTGGGAGGAAAATATCCAAGCGCAATGCAATTTGGAGATGGGTGACTAATGTCTGCTTGATAAGACGAAATTCATCCAAACGCATGATCGGTACTAGTTGTGCGTAATGATATTTGGATAGTTCTGGATTTTTTTTTAATAATGAAAATACAGGTGACTCGTCATCTCATCAAAATAATTTATTCACGAGTTTTGATTTTTATTAACATTTTTTAATGCCAATTATAACCTGTTGGCCTCAACAAAGACTTCCGAATGCAAGGTAAAGAAACGAACGTTTCATAGCATTATCTACTGACTCGTTAAACTTTAAAATTTGTGCATAATTTAAGGATCCCCCCAAAAGTTGGCATCTCCTTAGTATACTACTAAAGCTGAGTCAGATCTCAGATACACTCGTTACTTCCTTCAAGTGAGTAATAGCGAGTAGCAAATACAATGCAACATTTTTTTTTTTGATGGGCGAGCACCCGCTTGACCTTGTAACAATCTAACTCCTTCAACAAGAAATTATAATCGCCCAATATCCTGAGTTTGTTGATAGCCCTATGTTGAGAGATGCAAAATATTACTTCGAATAATTTAACATTATTTTCCTCAACAACCATACATAATCATACATTAGAACGATGGACTCCAAATATCCTGTAAAAAAAACGGAGAGAGAAAGAGAGATCGAAACATATATGGGATTCCATATCATGAAACCATTTAAATTCCCACCTCCTTTGGATAAACATGCAAATCGACATTAAGCCTTGAAGCGATTATTACCAATGTCTTATCGCAGCCCTTTCCAACAACGAAAAGCTACGCTCTAAATTTTTTTAGACCCCTGAAAGTAGAGGAACTGCCTGTTACAAGAGGCTAAAGCTGCGGTTATGGGCTAAATACTTATAATTGAAGCTAAATTTATGTACAAGTCACAGCCGAGAAAAGGGTGAAAACTTAAGTGTACAGCACCGATATTTAGCAACAAGCATGAGATAACCAAATTTTCTCTCTTCCGTCTGTTGCTGGATTATGAAACCCGAGAACAATGAACAAGCACTTCGCACGGAAGCCAGCAAGGCTTCTTCGTCAGTATTTAAGTCCAAGCCAGAGACTCGAGTTCTCATCACAAGGTTGAGCTTTGTATGTGCTTACTAGTGTGTCGTAAGACCCAACACTTGTAGGGTTTGCCTGTATTGAATACATGAAACATAAAACATCAGCGGGTGAAATGTGAGTCATGTACGCAAAGATACAAATTAAAGAGCAGGAGTAAACAATGGTTGGTGCATGACAGACGTAGCACGCATGCAGAGCAATATAGCCCTGATGATCAACATATAGTGATCATAGCTGACAGTTTGGATGTGTGCCACATCAACACACTTAGCAATACTAAAAAAAAATAAAAAAAAAAAAAAAAAAAAAAAATGGATGGAGACACTAGTCCGCCTTAGTCCTCAGAATATAATATTAAATAATAATAAAAAAACAATTGTTTCTCTATCTTCCAGTTTCCTTATTCGTAAGAGCTTTACTGCACCACACGTTATTGGGCTAGCTCAAAATTAGATTTGAATCCTAGGGTTGTCCATAGCTTCTTTCGGCACGGCGCTACATGCATTAAAAAGTAGGTACGAGCGGACAGCGCTCATATATATATATATATATATATATATATATATATTATATATATATATACAGTATATATATATATATATATATATATACTATATATACTATATATATATTATTATATATAGATATATATATAGATAGAGAGAGAGAGAGCAGGGAGAGACGAGAGAGAGCAAAACTCGTGTGTCAGCTTAAGTGGTAGCAAAAAGCTGTACACCAAACTTTTTAAGCCACTCATATGTGCCCTAGGATCTTACTGATAAAAAAAGATGCGTTTTTATATTAATAAATGGAATGGGCGCTTAGCGAAGTTTGGTGGACGATCAAACTGAAATTTGATACGATCTTACTCGGTCTTTTTTCTTTTTTTTCCTCTATCTCTCCTCTCTCATATCTAATATATATATATATATATATATAATATATATATATATATATATATACAATATAATGATATATATATATTAAGAAAACTTTATTGTCAACTTAAATTGGACCATCACCAAAATTTCTATCCATGATGAAAAGTCTCTTCATATCGATGCATGGGATCTCTACTTTTCATGGTATCATACAATGGAATAGAAATTTTGGTGGCATGATCCACTTAAGTTGACATAAGTTTTCTATCTATCTATCTATCTATCTTATCTATATATATATAATATATATATCATATATAGTATATTATAGTATATAGAGAGAGAGAGAGAGAGAGAGATATATGTAATGGGTAGGTATCCTTGTCATAGGAGGGATTTCCTTCCTATTGATGCCCTCTAAAATCACCATGATTTGAGGCCGACATTGTGGCGATTATGCCGCTCCGTGAACTGATCTACATATTCTAAACCCCAACACACAAGTTGGAGTCTAAACCTGATCGTCGTGGTTCGTTTAGTCCTAATTTTCTTTTTTAGTTGACCCTTCATCCCACTCTGTATCCAATTTTAACGGTTTGAATGAATAGAACTTTTTCACTGGCCGATGGAGGGCAACGACGGGACGGATTTACTCCAAACTTGATGTGTTGGGTTTTTTTAGAATATGTATGATCAAGTTCAAACGGAGCGGATCATCCATAATGCTCGCTCCAATCATGCTGATTTTTAGAGGCTGTCAAGGTAAGAAATCCCCTCCTATGACAAGGGATACCCATAATCTCATAATATTATATATATATATATATATATATATATATATATATATAGGTGAAAACTTGTGTCAACTTAAGTGGATAGAGAATAGTGTGTCCACCAAAATTTTTAACCACTCATATTGCCTAGGGATCCTTGTATTATATAAAATTTTACTATGTTTAATTTCAAATTCTCAATATAATAAGCTCATTCCTTAAAATTATAAAGTAAACTCATTTAAAACTTTGACTTTATATACACACACACACACAAAACACACACACACACTTACCTATTTAAATATGAGAACACGTCTCACATTCTTAGCATTGTCATTAATTTTAAAGAAAAGACAAAAGCAAATAGTCAAGCACTCATGTGAATGGTGATGTCATGTTCCACTAACAAATTTAAAACTAAGGAAATAAGAGAGAGAGAGTCTTCTTCTTCCTTGCATATCTCAGCTAAACCCATTTTTCTCAAACGTAACTGCTCCAAAAATTCTCTCACACGTGGGAAATGAGTTGCTCTCGTGTCCCCTCCGTTTGGGTGCGGAAACGTACCCAAACCGCACCTGACACGGGTACGGCGCCAAAATTGCCGTGTCAGGGTATCATAGGATTTGATTCTACATAGGACTCTGTGCACTTTTATCGTCTTCGTTGTTGTTGCTGTTGATAATAATTATTATTATTATCATTATTATTATTAAATAGGGGTTGAGAGAACATCCTATTCCGTGTTAACCACGCCAAATTAGAATAAAGAAGGTGAAAAGAGAATAAAATTGGGTTCTAAACTTCTACTACATTGTTTTTTGAGTTTGTGTATGATAGGAAATGATCGTATAAAATTTGTAGATTTTTCTAAAAGCTTGACTATTGTGCGTGGTGCAGTTTTGTACCATTTATACCAAAAAAGTAGTCCATGTCTATACCCGTAAATGACATTATAAGCAGCAGTAGCTCGTCAAGTAACCATATGCTGATGACAAATCCTCATCTGGTAAATAATAAGAAAAATTTTACACATGCAAAATTCTACCCGCTGGAACCCTACTTGGTCGATGTTTCTATTCATGCAAAATTCAAAATCTCAGTGTCAAACATAATGAGTTTAAAAAAGGTCAGGAAACCATATACATATTGATAAATATTACCAGTACTGGGAAGTCCTAGTCATAGTGTAAAGTACCTAGACAATGAAGTCCTTATGTTTGGCTGATCGGCATAAGCGGCAAGTGGACTTCGTAAGTTCGCATATTTATTCAAGGCATTCTCCAGCTGCAGAGGAGGTAACTGCAAGAACAAACTTCACATAAAGATGTTGACAGACTAGAAAAGAAGGATAAATCAGATTAGAACACAAATTAACCAGTAGGCGGTACCTGTAATAGGACATTGAAAGAATGTGGATGTGTCTGAGACACTAATTTTAAGAACCCTACCCACAGCTTTGGCATCTTCCATATCTGTATTGAGGAACAAAAACAGAGTTTAATCATAAATTTGCACTTGGTGAATATGCAACACTTGAAAGAAATATAGGTTTGTTGTAACCAAAATAACTCATTCAAAATTCAATCAACATTCTATTATATCATGTTTTCTAGACATGAACATTGCTCATAGGAGAATCTCTTTCATTACTTTCTTTGATCCACACACAAATCCTATAGACCGCATATTTAGAAATAAGTTCCTTTGAAGCCCGGAAGCATCTTTTAACCAACAAGCAATTTAGACTGTAGCACTTCATTATGTAGTCCACAAAGAACAGCACTCGGAAAAAAAAAGAAAACAAAAAACCCGCCCAATGGTTTCATAGGGAAATGTGGGACCTGCTATATTGACAGCTAAGTAGTTAGTACAAAACAAAGTTGTTTGTTTATCACAAATTGGAAGCATAACAGCTTTAGCTGCAGTCGTATTTTCAATTTGTTCCTTCAGTGTGGTACAAGTGGGCCAAAATAGTACTCTGGAAACAAATTTAAAAAAAGGGCAATGAATGCTGCAGTCAAATTGGACCAGAAGATATTTGCAAGCCTATTTGCCCGTTTGCCAGCATTCCTAAGCAACTCTTAATTCTATCTGATGGCAACAAACTTAGTTTTATTTACCTTAACAAATCCCTCCATCTAGTTTCTATTTCTGGGTTTTTTTTGTGAACAGATGTTCCCATAGATTTACATCTCCAATTTTCATCTGTTACACATTCAAACATGGACTTTGATCTCATCTGCAGAACAGAAAATCATTGCTAACTACCAAACAACTCCTACATGAACGTCTCATCTAGTACTTCTAATCACAAGAGGGATCTCGACCTCCAATCATTCAGAAGAATACAGAGTGACCTACGTTTGCCGAGGAGAATATCCCCAGATTCTCTATGTTATCAATCAAACACGGAGACTACTACCATCAAAACTTCTCTTTACAATTTTTCTCAACCAAAAAAAAAAGACGAGAGACAAAAAAAGGATTACTGTAACAGTGTTTCTGATTTTGCAACTAACACAAAATTTCCATTATCATGAAGTAGAAAAGAAAGGTATCTTCAACAAGATTGAAAATTTTCATGCTACAACTAAGCATCTATTTAAATGCATACTTCTGTTTTCTACAATTTGGCCAAGCAAGGAAGACCATCATCGTTGCCAAGACATTTAGTGGTCCAATTCTTTTCGATTATAAAGTGCAGCAATTCAGTTATACATACAAAGTCCCAGTCAATAGATTTCCCATGGTTGCTTACATGTAACAGCACGGCTGCATGCTGATGATATGTATTCAAATTGAAAACCAACTGCTCCTACTATCAATCCTTGGAGGAAAAAAAAATTCATTATCATTTTCTATCATGTTTGCCATTTCTTCTTCTGCCATCAGGAGAAGAAACACTAGTTTGCTTGCTGTCTTTCTCCATTTAACTACCTAGAATCTGGAAGGAGTCTTGTTCATAAATTTGGTACAATTAACAGAGAATTGTACATAAGAAATCATAGAAGGAGAAAATAAAAGAAAAAATATATCTTTTTTGACAAATATTCCTTGTCTGTGTATGCTAGGCAGTGCTAGAGAAATAGGAAAAGAAATGATACCGAGGGAAAATGGAGCTGATACCTGTTTCTCCACAAGTTTTGAAAGTATTCCCATGACAAAATCAATCTGAAAAACAATGGAGTGAAGAGTAAATTTCATGCAAAAGCATGGTTTTATTGGTTAAAGTTTGATTCATGGCAAGTTCAGCCTACTGGACATATTATTTTTTCTTTTGCGTAAAAAAAATAATCCAACTAAATAAAAAGGATTTTAAGCAGATATGCCGCTCTTGAAAATGTAGAAAACACAGAACTTTATCTTAGAACAGTATACACCAAATACTTTCAAGTCAGGGGTTAAAAATAAAAAGTCACTTATAAAAGAAGCAAGTTGGTTTCAATTAATTTCCTGTCACACCTTTCCAAAACCACAAGAATCCCTCCATCTGAGAACAGTATACAGCAGATACTTTCAAGTCAGGGGCTGAGGATAAAAAGTCACTTTTAAAAGAAGCAGCTTGGTTTCAAGAAGCAAATTGAAAATGTGGGTATGTTACGTATGTATATGGTGTGCCAAATATACAACTTAAGAATTTTGAAAATGGTGAATATTGTTGTTTCAATTGCAAATGAGATGATATTAAAAAGCAAATAGATAAGCAAAGTAACAATTTAAGTTCAACTCTTGAAAAAACATAAACAGAAAGTACAACTTTTTCTAATAGAAATGTTAGAACCCATTCACATTGCTTTAATATCTGATTGAACTTTAATATGGGAATAAATGTTCTAAGAAATTGCTGTTAATAAATTATTATCCTTACATATGCTAATCAATTTAAAGAACGACATAGTGAGAGAAGGAATGGAATTGTAACAGATATCTTCATTGTTTTTTATTAGATATAATACAGGAAGTAGAAAGGACTCAACGAGCATATCACAAAAAATTACCGAGGGTACGGGATAAGCCCCAATAGCTTGAATGACTGTCTCAAAAAGAAGCATAGGCAGGGGCACTTGTTCAACCTGAAGAGGATGCATGAACATGTCAAAGTGATTCTTATAAACTAAGCTAGAGAACTAACATTTCATTATTAATGCATACCATGTGGCTAAGGGATTTTGCTAAAACATGCTGAGTGAAAACCGTACGTTGCTCAAAACAAGCTGTGCAAGCATCTGTTATCTGAAAATCAACTTCCCATGTATTGTTAATCTTTGATTAAACAACAAAGGCACATATAGATGTGAATGAATATAACCAACACTATGACATGCCTTTTTAAGGGCAACCCCATGTTTTACAGGATCAACATCATGAATTGCAACCAATACTTCTACAGGTGTTAATGCAGGACCTGTATGAGCTGAACCCTGCCATGGAATTCATATGAAATTAGGCACAATGTCTGGGCATTGAAAATCCAACTTAGGAAATCAATATGTATGGATAAGCAGGATGCTAATATCACATATCATGCTGAATGCCACAGAAATCATAACTGCATAATGAAATAAGATATGAAAGTTCATTTCTATTATCTAAGAAGACAAGTACTGTGAATAGGTGATTCAAAATAAAATATGCCCATGCACACAGATAGGACATGGACAACTCATGAGGCAGGATAAATTCTTCAAGAACCAGCAAAAATAAATTTATATATCATAATTTGCAGACTGTAATCAACTTAATGAGTTCACTTAAATCTAGCATTTCACTTACACAGAACCCTAGAGCGCCCATATTAGCATTTCACTTACACAGAACCCTAGAGCGCCCATATGAAAATTATATTCTCTATCCTTATCCATCACTATCATCATTATCCCCAAATAACAGATCCACACAAAACGTTCATCTTTTACAACCAATTACTTTTTATTTCTAGACTTGTATTTTTTAAAATTGGATTCAGCATTTCAAAGGTTTTGAGAGGACGAATATTAAAACTTGTCTTTCCAGATACATCTGGGCAAATGACAGTCTGAGGGTTGATAGGCTCTATGAATTCAAGCAGTTGAACCAAACTTGGTAAAAAGTCAAGGTTTACCAGTAATCTCCAAATAAATGTAGAATCAGAACAAATGATACCAACAGAGACCATTATACACATGGTTAGGACAGCGACAGTGGGAAAAAAACTGACTTATTCTTCTGACTTGTGTAGAAGATAATGAACAGTGCAAAGTAAGATAGTAAATGTGAGAACTGACCAGAGAGGAAAGCAGTGGCTTAAGCAAAGGAAACAAAAGTAATATTGATTGTATTTCCTATGTTATTCAAAAAAATTATTTTATGGATAAAAAAGATCAAGATTATAACTGCTTGAATGACTCGCTACAATAAATATCAGGAAAAGTTATTGGCACACTGGAAGCAGATGAAGAATTAAATTAAGAGATGTACTAAGATAGAACAGAATATCATACGACAAAAGACGAATGTAGAAAACAGAAGATGAAACCATGAGTCAAAATATTGTATTCATATTCAAATGCTAAAACTGAAACCTTTCAGCAAATAATAGTATTCATAGAAGAATAACAGAATTAAAAAGAAATCACTTGGTGCAAGAAACACACAGAACCCTGAAATTTAAGAAACAAGTCAAGCCAATGTAACTAACAGATAACAAGCATTACTCATTTCTCTAAGTTGGCACTTAAAACTCTTTCTTTTTATTTAATCTCAAACAAACAAAGCACAAATTATCATAGCTATGATAATATGGCTCCAAACACGTTAGAAACTTACCTCAATAATTCATCAATTGCATAAAGTTGATACGTTGATAATGGTGTAAATTAGATATTGAAGACTGAAGCTCTAAGTTGCATGGAAACGGGAACGGAATACGGGTGCGCGTATGGGCACGAGACATGAAAAATCTGTGAAATGTAGGGTACGGGACACGGCTACGCACACATATATTGAAATTAATGATTTACATGAGATTATCATTGTTTTTCAATTCATGTGTTATTAGAATTAAAATTCCTATCACATTTTTAAGTTTCTTTTATTATGTTGATTATTTGGAAACTGCTTATTTTTTAACTAGACACCCAAAAGACTCTTTAAATAAAAAAATTTGAACTTGGATATGGGCTGAAACAAACCTGACCCGTGTCTAATGTGTTTTTAAGAAATGGATTTGAACTATATGATATGCGTCTAAGAAGTGTATGACAAGTGTTTTAAAGTAAAACATATATTATATAATGGAGTACATGTCTGTAAAAAAATGTATGCATATATCCAAGAGTGTCCATGAAGTTTGGGTAGAGGTACGGCTTCATGATAGAAATACCCAGGTAACGTAGCTGAAGCTAATTTGGAACTCTTCATAAATATCAATACCTAACAATACCAACTAAACTCCAATAGCTCTGTTGCCCCCCTTTTAATCTTGCTCCATAAACCTATCAGTCAGCTGGAGAGACGGGGGCAATGGGTATCAATAGTCGAAATCCAAATATTTTCTCACCTCAAAATTCAAGGTCATAACAAAGTAACATGTTATGTACTATTTGTGAAAACTTGTAGCTGAAAGAATATAAAACCCACTCATCATGATCTGGATCAGCCTAAATTTTACATATACGACTTCCATGACCACCCTGAACTGGAAACCGGATCCTATGACCCTGACATACAACTATTCTCAAGTGTAACTATACTCACCGGTATCCACCCTTCGTCTGTCTCTCGTAAGTCAATGTGCTTTCCAGCTCAATGAAGGTAAATGAATCATGATATTCAGTAGTCATTGATATTTTCACCAATGCACGACTTTAATTCAGGAATTTCAATGGTTAAGTGTTCAACAATACCTGTAAAATACGAGCAAGTGCATCTTGAAACTTCTCCAATGGTAGATTGACAAGGCGAGGGAAAATAGGCAAAACCTGGTTAAATAAACAATTGCAGACTTCATTTAAATAAATGATTCAACTGCATTGTCATCTTGAAATTACAAAAAGATCTTCCGAAAGTAAAAATTTATAAATATTTGTAGTGATCCAAGGGTCCTTATCATTCTGAATGGCGAACATGCAATGTATAAACCTGTTTTTAGCCCCCACATAATGACTCAAGACATTCAGATAATACCCACTAATAAACCTGTTAACCATGTAGTGGTGAAAGCACAAAATATTTCCATTCAATCAATCATTACTAGTGGCAACAAAACATTCTCCTTTTTGTCATAAGCTCGTAAAACAAACAGATGCAAGAGTATATCTCTGGAAATATTTAACTCAAACAAACATAGATCTTGCATATGTGCCAACATCGAGTTATTTTGAATTTTGTATCTAATGCAATTTTAAGCTATGAGTTATGTGAGAAGACGAAATGACGTAAACTTATACGCCTTTAAATGAAAAAAGAAAGTGTACTGAAAATATGTCTGTGGGTGTGTGTCTGTGCTTGTGTAT
>NC_033798.1:7205075-7248642 GCF_001876935.1 Asparagus officinalis
ACATTCCTCATCTTTATAGCATTGTGTGGTGCCTAGCTAGAATTGATGAAACTTCTGACCCAAAAAAAATCCCTGTACTGCACCCAACGAAGTTCTTCTAGTGGTAAGGAGAATGCAAAGTTGATTTACTGCTTAACAGTAGATTCGTCAATTTGTGTATGAGATAATGAGCATCAGCCCCTGCAAGAGGAAATTTTCTTCCTCATCTTCCCTTTAAATTGGAAACCATCTCCCACTTATATTGACCTTCATGCCATATGATATAAGTACCCCAAAATTATACGGATGTCATGTGATTTGTCCTCGACTCCGAGGATGGAAAATTGTTTTGTTTTAAAACCTGATGTAGCAAAAGCTCGCACCATAGAGTTCTTATTTGAAAATTGCCACACGTGTTTGCACGTGTTTGCAGATAAAAAAGTTCTGTATCCTAGTTTTCCAAGATAGGTGATTGAATCATGTCATATCTCACTGTCGATACAGAAATATTCATGCAAACAAGTTTTTTCCTCACTCTTAACACCTATAATACAATATTGTCAAAGCCTCTATCAACAGATTCCTTTCCACATGTAAATGAGAAGTTGAAAAGGAAGCTGCTTCTCAGGAGAGAAGACATGGTAAATGTATATCCCCTGGCCCAAAGAAAGCAGTTAGAAACCTTTACATGGCAGTAATTATCATGCTCCATTATCCAAATAAAAAAACAACGAAGACATGCTTTTAGATGAAAAAGGAAACAGTATAGAGTTGTTGCAGTAGTAGATAGTAGTTATTAGCGACAACGGTGCTTTTAGATGAATAAGAAATCAGTAGAGACCAATAACATACTACCAAACTAAATTCTGAACAGAATTGCACTGAATACTTTCAATTCATGAAAATAAGAAGGGTAAGTAAAATGGAGCCAATACCTCATCTTTTGAAAGCGAAGAAAGTAATGGAATGAGAATTGTGACATCCTGAAACGAGACAAGTATGAGCATTTAGTACACTAATACCAGATAAATGCTACAGCAATACAAAAACACTTGCATATAGTATAAAAGGAATAGTTAAATAAAGAGAGTACATACTCCCAAAAAGAAAGAAACCACTCAAATTACAAGAGGGGGAACATGATAACCTTCAGTTTTGTATCATACAAATGTTTAACAGAAGCAATTAGGTCAGCTGAAGGTGTTGATTCTTCAGTCATGAGTTGTAATACCTTAAAAGGGAAAACAAATAAGACTCCTTGTGAAAATCTGAAGAAATAAAAAGTTACATGAAAACATAAACTTGTAAGAAAATGTACCAGCGTTATGAGGTTTTCACTTCCTTCAGGGGGTTCGGAAATCATCTGCAGCAGTTTGGGATCTGATGGCCCTAAGGTCCTTATAAGACCAGGAATATGTCGATGTATAGACTGCAAGGTTTGATAGACAACGTAAATAATTGCCTAGGCGTTACAAATTCATATTGAGAAATGTAATCATAACTGAGGTCCCTCTATTATCGATTACATTATCAGAATGGAAACATCGTATGTTTCTCCAATAAATGAAAAGATCTGAATACCACATGCTTTTCCTCAGCACAGATTGATACAGTAGCAGCCAATTGTGCCATTAAATCCATGAAATGAGATCATTCAAACTGGACATGTTGATAATGAGATATGTGTTTCCTTTATGTGTCAATAAAATTTTCCAAGTAATGCAACAACATATACAGGACCATAAACCATATATATACACAAAAGAACAGTTACCTGTCTGACAACCTTCGGTGCCCGTCCATAAACATCGAACACAAGATGAAGGAGACTAGGCTTCTGTTAGAGAAAAGCTCATAGCTAGTATGAAGAGCCTCAAAAGTTAATGAAGACACTAAGAATAGAAATGTTGACCTTTGTGCAAAGAGCGAAGAACAAAGAAGTTTGTCGCTGGGCATGAAGCAAAGGCGTAGTTGGAACACTATGCGGAGACAATGGTTTATCCTTTATAGTCTCACTTTCTGAAGGTCTAATATCAGAATTATGAGCATGACTGACAGAAGTTTCCTGGATACCTGTCTGAGAAAATGTACATAACTTGAAATAGTGAAGCAAATAATAATTAAATAAAAAAATGGCTCCACTAGGTAACCCAACTATATTTTAAATTTGATATATTAAGACACAGCATTATCTAATCTGAGAAGCATAGGCATTAAGATGACACTGGTAATGTAAAAGTCATTTGCAAGAGCATCATTCTTGATGTTTTCCCCTCCCGTTGTAGTTCTACGAAGGTTAATGAGTACTTAAACATGGAACAAAATCAATAATTATTAGATGTTCAAAAAGACTGCACAAGCTGCATACAAAGGACACTGAAAAGATATCTTGTCCAAAGTGTAGAAACTATTCACGAACATCCATAATATCCTGTGAACTTCCTCTTTAGACCACTTGTCTAGAAGAATCAATATACCTAGGATCTACAGGTTTAACTCTCCGTAAAATATATGCTATACTGCAGTAAATCCTACTATCAAAAGCATTGATGCCAAATCAAAATTGTTCGCCTCCTCATGGCACCTAATTCCAAATATCTTCTCAGAGATTTATTTGAATGGTATAATAGGTAAACAGAGGGGATCTTTGAGTTTGAATATGAACAATATTTAGACGTCCAAATTTTAAACCAATTTTTTAAGCCATAAAATTTGTGATACCAACACTAGGGCAAAAAAGGAAAAAGATTCTTTAAATAAAAATGAAGTTTAAAAAATAATAAGTTCTTCAGATAAAAACGAAGAGCAACTATAAAAATAATACTGTTCGGAGACAGGAAAAATTATATTACTTCTTTCATTTGTTCACTGGATGCCGGATGTTGGGTCTCTGCTTCAGAAACATGCTGATCAACAACTGAAAACAACATGCTTTGAGCAAATTTCTCAATTCTTTCTGAAGCATAAGGTAAAAGAAAGAGTTTGTTTGCCACCTGAACAAAGTTTAGAAAAAGAAGAGCAAAATTAGGAAGAAAGCAAAATGAAACAATATGGAGCAAGCAGTAGAAAAGAAAAAAAAACAACCAGTTTGGTAAAAGGCCTGCCAGTAAGCCCATTATTAAAAATCATGTACCAAATAATGGTTTTAGGGAACATTAACACAAAGAAAAGAGAAAATAGTAATAAGAAAATTTTAACTAAAGAGTAAGTGTGTGCATACCAATCTGATAGCTTTTGCTCTAACTTCATCATGAGAATGAACTGAACACTGCAGAACAAAATAAGTTGACGGGATTAAAAGCATTCATCTACATGCAGAAATAAGGGAAAAGAAAATATCAAGGAAAGCAGATATTTTGGAAAAAAAAGGACACATCTTTAGCAACAGCGCACAAGTTGTTAGACCACAATATAAGTAAATGAAGTCACATACAACAATTCAAACTTGAGTTTCATCAATTAGAATGTACAAATAGCTAAAGGTGGCGATAACTAGCATTCCGTGAATTATGCAGGTGAACTTTACTAAAATAACTGACTAGATACTTTTAGAAGTATACTTTCATCAATTAGAATGTACAAATAGCTAAAGGTGGCGATAACTAGCATTCCGTGAATTATGCAGGTGAACTTTACTAAAATAACTGACTAGATATTTTTAGAAGTATACTATCCATGAAAAGATGAATTATGAGGCATGATGTAATAGATTTGTTACTTTATTCAGGGTACAAACATTACCTTCAAAGCTATATCTAAGCAAGTCTGACGATAAACTGGCCTTCCTAATATTAGGCTCCATAGAGCACCAAGTCCTTGAGAGACACGGTCACCATCACAAGCATCCTTGTGGTTCTCATAACCATGCGACTGACACAAGTCCTCTAGCATTTTGAATGCAGATTCAGTCAAAAAGGGAGCTTCACCAAGAAGTCTGCTAAATGACTTATCTGAAGCCGGCAAGGAATCCAACAAGGCTTTTGCCTGCCAAAAGAACATTTACACAGATTGGATAAAACAGAAGGAAAGAAACAGTAATAACACACCAACCACTGAATAAATACAGGACTTACAACAGCGAGAAGAAATTTCTCATAATTATTAGTTTCCAAGGGAGAATGTCCATCTAAGTTGGAGACTGTCACAGCATACAAATGATACAGAACATGCATTGAAAGGTCATGCCCCTGAAAAATAACAGAAATTAGAGGATGTCAATATTTGACGAAGGTATAAACACAGCGCGTGTGTGAAGAGAATTTATTTACATTTTTTCTCCTAGGCTTTACTGTGCCTCTGAGAAAAAGAAACCCCAGGACAAATTAGTACACATTCACTCCAGTGAGATACTTTCTTCATCTCCGAGAAGCTTTGTTAATCTGTTACTTTCTTATATTGCAGAAGGATTCCTTAAAGAGTCCAAGCAACCTCTTTAGCACATGTGCCAGGGGGTTGAAAGGTACTGATTACATATTTCAACCTATAAATTCATTTGCAACTAATACAATGTCCTACATTTAAACCCAAAAAAATTATATTTCACTTCCTATACCTATACTATAAATTTGATTCTTTTTTTACTTTGTTCTAAGTTTGATCATACACATATAGATATTGTTAGAATATAATACTTAGGCTGAATATCAGAAAACACCCCTTAAACCTCCCATAACTTTCAAAATATCATAAAATCCCCCTTGTGTTTAAGTGTTATCAGAAAACCTCCTTTAACTATAAGATTTTATTTAAAAAAATCCCCCTAAAAGCATCAACCACAATTTTTCACATGGCTGGGTAAAATTACGCAAGGGAATGTATTTTTAAGAAAAATTATGGTTTACACTTTTAGGGGGTTTTGAAAATCTTAAAACTAAAGGTGGCTTTCTGATATTTTGAAAGTTATGGAAGGTTCGTCCAAAGTTAGGGGGGTTTCTAATATTAAGCCTAAAATTTATAATCCTCAACCCTCACCAAAACTTCACAGTTTATAATCCTCAACCCTCACCAAAACTTCACAGTTCACAGTTTTGGTGTAGTGGCATGGTCCTTTGGCATGGTATCCAAGTAACACAAAGAAAAGAGATGTACCTCTCTACGATGGTAATCCAGAACGATGTGTTTCCGGAAGAATGTCACAAGGTCATCATCTGCATCACTCTGAAATTGAGAAGAAAGACAAAAACATTCATTAAGTACAAGAAGAATAACGTAAGCCAAGAAGCCGTGACTGTAAATCCCTCTTCAAAGTTCACATTGACTACAAGATACCTGGGTTCATGCAAATACAGGTAACATTTTGAAGAATGGAATTTTTAAAAGAAATTATAATAGTACTTTAATGAAAAATTTTGAGTTTTCTAACAAAGCATGCGTACCGATCAATCATAAATAGCTTATCATGTAAAAACCATGAGATCGCATAGCACAGAACTAAGCGTTGGCCCTATAACTATCTTTATTTTCCTAATTTCTTTCTTTCATCTTGGCTGTCTAGAAGCCTAAAACCCGCCACACATAAAGGCCTGGCCCCACAACAGCAGATGGGATTGGGTCATAAGAAGTCCCTAACTCAAGTTTAGATTGTGAGCTTCAATAAATAAATACAGTAATCTAACGACACGAGAAATATTGAGTTTGCTTTAACATACACGTGAAAAGTAACATATCAAAGAACAAAGCATTTAGTGAATATATATAATATATATATATATATAATATATATATAGTATATATATAGCTATAATATATATATATATTAAGAGCAGAGAGAGAGAGGGCAAACTCTGTGTAAACTTAATGTGCGATAGCCAACAAAAAGTTTATCTCACCAAACCTTTTTAGCACTCTATTGCCTAGGGATCCGATGCATGATTTGAAAAGGTTTTTTATATTAATATATGAGTGGCTAGGAAGTTTGTGAGCATCAACTTAAAGTTGAAGGAAGTCTCTGCTCTCTCTCTCATCTCGTTCTTCTCTCTCTCTCTATATATATATATATATATATAATAATATATATAATATTATATATATGCAATATTTGAACATATAAGAGGTAAGAAGTATATGAAAACTATATTTCTTTGTGGACTTTGTGTAACACTCTATTCATCTGATTATGTCAAAAAAGGAACACGCCTTTGTCTGTACGTTCGTGGTTCAATGCTACAGGGGCATATTTTTTTGGGACTGTAGCACTGTTTTAATTGATCAAAGAGTGAGAGGGCCTTATTCTAAATTCGGGGACGCGTTTACTAGCATTGTGTTAAATTTATGCTTGGTACAAAGCATACCTATTTCTCTCATATATATATATATGAGCAATATGGAGGAACTTGGTACCAAGCATAAATTTTGGTGCTTGATTAGGAATATATACTAAAACCTATATATATTATATGATATAACTATACTATATAACTAGTATACTATATACTATACCGTCCGACACGCGATAGAGAGAGAGAGGGAAACTTGGTACTTAAGTGATACGCAAAAAAAGTTATCCACCAAACTTCTTAGCCCCTCATATTCCTACCGGAATCCTTGCAATTATTTTGAAAAGGTTTTTTAAAAAAAAACTTTTTAATTATTATATAGTGCTAAAGTTTGGTGACATCAACTTACACTTGATAAGAGCTCTCCTCTCCCAATCCTCTCTTTCTCTCTCTCTCATCTCGTAGTATATATACTACTATATATACTAATATCCACTATACCTATATATATTATCATATAGCATATATATATGAACATATAGAGTACACCTAACGCTAGTATGCAAAACCTATATTCTCTCTGTGACTTTGTGTAAGCACTCTAATTCATCTGATTATGTCAAAAAAGAAACGCCTTCTGTCTGTCCCCGTTCGTCGGTCAACTGCTAAGGGGCATATTTTTCTTGGCACCTGTACTACTGTCTCCAAGTGATCAAGATCGAGAGGGCTATTCTAAATTCGGCCGGACCCGTTTACTAGCATTTTAAATGTTCATCGCTTGCGCCGTACATACAGCATACGCCTATTTCTCTCATATTATATAAGGTATAGACAATAATGGGAACTTGTTACCCGAAGCATAAAGTTTTGGTGCTTGATAGCAGGTAGTTCTTTCAAATCTATCATCCACATGGGGGCCTACCATGGGGGTTGAACGAGTGGATAGGATATGGAACCATCACTACTAAGCACAAAATTTATGCTTTGGTACTGAACAAACAAAGGTTATATATATACCCCTATATAATATAATCATAAAAGTATATATATATGGATTACTACTATACGGAGAAGACGACGAGAGAGAGAGAGGAAAAAAATTGGTATCTGGTACCAAGCACAAATTTGTTCTTGTAGGGTAGGTTCCTTAATTCTTTATCACTCTGTCAAATTCTCAACCACATCCTCAAACCCATGCGATGTGAAATAAGTGGAGGGGAATATGTCACCTCAATACCAAGCACAAACTTGTGCTTAGTACCAAGCATACCCCATTTTTCTCATAATATAGGTATACTATATATATATTGTATAGTATAATATATAATTATATATAATATAGCTATAATATATATAATGTATATATTATGATACCCACCCTGGGTGTTAACTAAGTTAGTGCTACACATGACCCTGTAAAAACACATCTGTTTGCCATCTATTTTGTAAATGCAACATTAATTGGTAATCCACATGTCATTCAAATAATAATGTGGAGTGCAAAAAAGAACGTTCTAACCAAAATTTCTATCTAGTAATCAATAACCAAAAATAAACGACTTTTGAAATATACAGCATTTAAGACCATTCATCTTCTAGGCCATTAAGAATTGTATATAATAAAAATATCTATCTACTTGATTTTTTTACTATATAATTTGAATGCATAGATCATAATGTGAACAGTGGTGGATCGTTTAATATCCACGGGTCATTACATGTTTTTCGCGGTTGTGTTGCTTAGGTTTACTGAAACATATATTACTATATATATATGTATATGTAGTATATTTTAGTGTATACTATACGTATAGTTATACATATATATATACACCCTAATATATAGCTATATTATTAAACACACACACACACAGAGAGAGAGAAAGATCATCAATTCTCTTTAAATCCTTCCCTGTTTCAAAATTTAACACAAAAAATTTAACGTTGTTTTGTGTTAAATTTAAGAAGATTGATGAGGTTGCTGCAGATGAGAGATAGGTAGAAAACTAGAATGCAAATAGTCCAACTACTTTACTTAATTATAAGTCAATTCAGATTCAGTATAACCTGACATGACCTAAATGCCAGACTATAAAAGGACACCAGGTCAAAGCTTACTGATTAGCTACTTTGACCTATTTAAGATTTATAAGCTTCTTATCTCAGCAAAAGCTCTTATGGTTCACAATGACATGGGGAAGATATGCACGTTGCAAAGGACAAAAGCGACAGCATAAGGGATAGAGACTCTGCAACAAGACACTAGTGGCACATGAAAACCTGGTACAGGGTTTAACCCTCCCACCCACTGCCCCACACACCTCCCCAAAGAAGAAAAGGAAAATTGAAAAAGAGAAATGGAAAAAGAATATATCTCCTCCTCTTTTGCCTTTCCCTGTCTGTCTTGTTTCCTTCACAGCCTGAAAGGGATAGGAACAGACTTAAAATTTGAGCTTATCTAGGACATGGGTTTAAACAAACTTATTTCTTATCTTGATATTTGTTAATATGAACCAACTTGAACTTTAAGCTTAATAAACAGACTCTAGACCTGATTTGTATCCAGGCAAAAACTTCAAAAATTAGTGTAGAGATGCTTCTGGATAGTATGATAGTTTAAAACTAATTATCGACTGCAATGTCATGTGGTTCATGAATAGTGTGATAACAGAAACCAACAAGATGAATTTAGCAGAAAATTAAGATGGATCTTTTACACAGCAAAGATAAGGTGAGAAAGGACTACCAAGGAATGAGCAGTGTTTTACATATCTGCAGGCATAAGTGGATACACCACTAACTAGAAAAAATACCAATACCTGAGCAACAAGACGAGCAAGTATCGAAAGACATGATGGACTACGGCCAGATGTTTGAATTTGTTTGTAGTCAATAAGCCTCGTCATTGCCAATTGGCAAAGTGCCTTTTTCTGCTCATTTGTCTGCTCGACATAAAGGGGAGCCATAGGAAGATCATGACTAACATCTTCAGAGCTCAGTGTCATATCAGGTTCCAACATGTTATCATAATCGCCTTCATTTTCACTAATCTCTAAAGATGTGGTTGACTCCTGTTCAACAGAATGCACTGGAGAAAGTACTAAATCAGAAGGCAGTTGGCCTTCTAAAGATGAATCTTTTTCCACGATCTCATTGATGCTCTCTAAATTGTCTCCGGATATTTGCTGCTCAGCCGCTTGATCAATCAACTTCTCAGAGAATTCCAGTACAGCGTTAGATGTCGGAGCACTTTCGATCGTTTGAACCCCTAAATTAGTAGTTTGAGCCCCGGAAGTGGTAGGTCTGTTTGAAGAATCAAGCAGCCCTTGTATATCATTAATGCCAACTGATTTCAATGGAGTAGAGCTTTCACCAACAGGGGCTGCAGACCTACGGGGATCAAGGCGGCGAGGGTCCTAACTAAAGTAATTTAGTATCAGTTGTAGGCATTATACAATATACATATCTAAAACCTTGGCAAATAGCATAAAATCACAAATATAATTAAGACCAAATAGGCAGAGAAATTTGTCTAAGCCACCTTACCCTTCTTGGGTCCCGCTTAACGTCATTAACAAGATTAGGGACTGAAGGTATATCATATGCCTGAGTGTTGATTCCATTGGAACTGACTGCTGCAGATACGAGTACAGAAGGTAAAGGTGAAGACTGACTTGAAGCTGTATTAGGGACAGATGATCCAGCTTGTGAAGTACTGGGAAAAGATGTCTGAGAATTTGGGGGTATGTTTATGGTCCTCCCAGGTGAAACAGGTAGGCTTTTTGGTAAATGTTTCATTGTCTCTATCACTATGTCTGCCAAAAGCTCTGGATGAATTTGTGAGAGAAGAAGGTCAAGGGATGGAACACCTTTATCTCCTTCTGCAAGTAAAGCACCAATTACTTACAGGAGGCGAGTTCAAAGATGAATTGTCAATGGCATCATTGGTATCCTGCACATCAGAAGCCCCTTTAACGGGCAGAATGGGGACTTCATCTGCATTTAGTCGTGGCCTCCTGGAGGGCATCTCATCAGAAACAGCAGAAGCATCTGCAGAATCTACTAATGGTCTTGACCTTATAAGATTGACAGGGGCGGAAAATTGGCTGCTCGGTAGATCAACCTGGTGGAATAAATCAGAATAGCAAGAAATCTCAAAGTCCAAAACTGTCAGTACAAAATATTTATTTTAGAAAAAAGCTGATAAGCACCAAGATATATTTACCTTGTCCAGTCGAGTATCATGGGGGTTGCCTTCAATAGCTCTGTAAATTTTCTCCATTCGTCGAATAAAACTTTTAGTAGCATCTCCAGGGTACTTGTCTAGTAACACCGTCAACAACTCGTCCCTTGACTAAACAAACAAAAACATCAGCATCAGATGATGAAAATCCTTAAGGACTTGCTAAATTTGATCAGCAGAAATGTATCTGGCCGAAGTTAGGCCATACGAAAATATAGTTCCTGGAACCAATGCCTCAAGCCTAAAGCAAACACCCCAAACATGAAAATGAAGCTTAAACAAGAAACAGAGAAAGTGATCTGCATTGGACAATTGTCCTTTGCCCATCAAGTCTATGATTAACAGAATGTCAAAAGTGAAGTAAAACTTCCCATTTAAGTCTAGAAGAAGATGCATAATGAAAGAAAATATGATGGTTTGTACACAATCGACACGGGTAGCTTAGAGGTATATGGCCAAGCGGCAGCATTGCTGCTTATATTGCATC
The DNA here is from genome assembly GCF_001876935.1 of Asparagus officinalis. Classification (NCBI taxonomy): domain Eukaryota; kingdom Viridiplantae; phylum Streptophyta; class Magnoliopsida; order Asparagales; family Asparagaceae; genus Asparagus; species Asparagus officinalis. The sequence goes on from NC_033798.1 coordinate 7,216,000, forward strand.
AAGCTCTTGCAAACCTGTGTTATACATGGGTGGATATAGTCTCTAAGGATAACAAGCATAACTTCCTTGTGAATAAAGGAGGTTCTTACGTAAATAATGTGGGCAAAGGAGAATACTTACCTATTCCACATAACTGGTGCCACAGTGGTAAAAAGGTTTATCATAAGATCATAATATGTACAGAAACAATGAAGGTGAATCAAAATGGTAATTTTCTCTTTTTCTTTTCTTTGTCATAACCAAAACCAAAAGTTAAGCCAGAAGGGACATTCATATGTGCTATTTTCCCAATTGCAGTCCATGAGTTTCCTAGATCTTCTAAATTATGTAACCATCATTTCAAACATTCCTTATATATAAATTATTTTTTTACTTTTAATTTATTTAAACAATTTTCTTTTATTTAATTCATTTCTCTTGGCTGAAGTGTGGGGTATTAAAGCCAGAATCAAGATTGATATTTACCCAAATAAAGGCAACCTGCTAACAGTACCACAAATACTATTTCTCTGCTAAGAAATAACTTGGACTGTTTGATGCAACTCGAATGAATGAAGGGACTAAAAATGAAATACGAAGAGCTTACTCTGTAAAATTATGAAAATTTAAGGGTTTATTATTATTTTTAACTTTAGCTGAACTTCTAAAGATAGAAGCTTAAAAAATCTGACAAATATATCTTATCAATAATTTAAGGTTTTAAGCAATGGATTTGACAAGTTCTCAAGTGATGTAGTCAATGTAACAGTCCGAAACTTTTTACCACCATAGTCCTCAATAAAATTTCAAAACAATAAAAAGTATGGACAAAGTTGCAGGGGAACTGATCTAAAGCATATAATATAGGCACACGTACCCAATTATTTCAGTTAATTGTATAGATGAACAAGTAATATGAAAACTTGATAATTGTGGACACGGGAAAGAAATATTAAAATGTCGTTCAAGAACATGATCGAAGGAAGCAACATTACTTACCTCAAACTTAGATGCATGTCTGCACCTTAGAAGTCCTAAAAGAGCAATCCTTACAGCATACTGGATACTTGCAGCACGACCGCCCGTTGAAGTTTGAAAGTTAGGGTCAAAATCAAGCAATATAGACAGAATATGATTGTAGTGGACTGGTCTTTTCTTGGCAATGGATGCAAGACTGTCAACCAGAAAAGAATTACAAATGATCAAAGGAATGTCTGAGAAACTTGACACATATTTCAACATGTCCATATAAATTTATTTATTTATTTTGGGAAAGATAATTAGAAATTTTTTTTTGGGAAAGATGAGCAGTCAATTGATGCACAACAAGGGGCAAAAGGTACTTGGTAAGATGATATTTAACACAAATCTAAATTAAAAATCAGGAAAAATGAGAACATATCTTATATCAAGTATAAAGTATGCTTGATTATAGAAAAATAAAAAGCAATAAAATAAGGATCATTCATTGGCATTTGAAACTGGATAGAAGTAAGATGGTGTCAATAAGAATCTCTGGAAATAAGAGAACTGTTGGATTGAATTATTTTACAAAACACAAACTCTTCCAACAAACACAAAAGTAGCCATATTGTTGGTTTTGAATTTAACAGGGATGGAGAATAGGTGAATGAAAGTTTTAATCAAAGTTATCAACATCCTAAATGTTGCATTGATAGGAAGTGTTCCCGTGAGAAGGTATGATTCATGTATGATGAGCTTGGTACCAGGTATGATTCATGTATGATGAGCTTGGTACCATAGATCCCCAACTTCATCATGGTTGTACACTTGTACTGTTGTAGATATCTCAATTACAGCACAAATAGGTGTAGTTTAAAAGTGGTGTGTCTGCTCAACTGAATATGGAAATTGTTCTAAAATCAAAGATCTCGTTCAGGGTTTATCATTGATAGGGGACTATATTACATGGGTACTTCTATCATAAAGCCGTACCCACAACCAACATGTACCGAACACGAACACGGGACACTCCTTTGACTACCCATATTGGACACCAACGCTCCTTGGACGCTCTTTGAGTATACACAAATGTCATTCAAATGTGTACTTAGTTATAAAATACGTGTTTTAATTTAAAACACTCATCATACACTTCTTGGACATTTATCATACAACTCACGTTCATTTCCTGAAACTCATGGGACGGGTTCAATTCAGTCCATAGACTTCATACCCAATTCAGACTATGACTTTGAATTTTGCGTATCTTGTTCAAATGAGCGATATTCCAATTTATAATCTATTCGATAAAAGAAATATTAAAATGTCATGGGAATTTTAATTCTCATAACATGTGAACGAAAAAAGTATTGATCTTGTGAAAATGTCATGGGAATTATATGTTAAAATGTTCAATACCGTGCATTTTACAAACTTGCAGTGTCCCATATCTCTACATTCAACCGTACCACATCTATGCAACTTAATGGGAGAATATGCCAATAGCTAAAGATTGCTATAATTAACAGCATCACCTCAGACTCCACAGATAACATACCAATGCATAAAGTAATGCCTACGATCTGCTTCAAGAGATGACCTTCTTCAACTTAAAATTTAGGGTTTTTACATGAAAACCATCTTAATTTTACTCTAAATTACAACTTACCGCATTTATTTATTATTTTTTATGAAAACCACCTGCATTTGCTTACATCTTCTCAATGTCATACGTTTTCCATTATTCAGTCCAAAAAAATTAAAAATACACATTTTACCCCTCTTCTCTGTCCACCTTCCCCTCCTCTCTCCCCCTCGCCATCCTCCTCCACCTCCTCCCTTCCCTCTCCTCTCCGTCTCATCTTCTTCCTCCACCTCCTCCACCATATCCTCCATCTCTAGGATTTCTCCAAACCCTAATTCTCACTTTTCTCCTCCTCCACCAATGGCCCCTTCTACCTCCACGTACCCTTCTCCCCTTCCCCTCTCCCCTCACCCTCCTCCATTCTCACCTCCTTCACCTCCTTTCTCTCCTCCTCCTTCCCCTCCTCCCTCTCCACTATCATCGCTGACCTCCTCCCCTCCTCTCTCGCAACTGATCCCACCAACCTCCCTCCCCATCTCCCCTTCATCTCCTCCTCTCCTTTTTTTCTCTTGAATTAGACTGAGGGATATAATAGTAACTTTAGATTATTTTTTTAAGCAGAAAATATTAAAAGTGTAACATTGAGAAGATGTAAGCAAATGTAGGTGACTTTCATCAAAAATAAAAAAATAAAGGTGGTAAGCTGCAATTTGGAGTAAAATTAAAGTGGTTTTCATGTAAAAACCCTAAAACTTAAGCATGGAAGCCAATATTACGCTCCTAGTTATAAATTAAAGGTCAGAAGACTAAAGAAAAAGAAAAAGAAAAAGATTGGGTACAAGAGGAATAAACCCAAGAGTAATGGCCAAAAGAGGGGGGAAATGAATATATAATTTTAAGAAGGTAGAAAATAGAAAATATTGGGGTCATGTAAGAAAGAAGAAGAAAGAGAGAGAGAAGAAAATTTGATGCCTTAAATAAGAAGACTTGTAGTTGTGGTAATATCAGCAAGGGGAAATGACGAGGAGCATAGGCTTTTAAAGGAATGTTGTGGCCTTGTACGTTATAAGATAAATAATAATAAATAATAATAATATAATGTAATAAATGAGGTAAAGTATGTTATACATTATCCGTGCTCCACACGTATAACTGTTGTTCAACAAAATGAACATAAAACGATATAATAAACGCCACTTTCTGAGATGATGTGCCTCTAATTTATGACAAGAATTTGTTATAACGAACCTGTCAAGTTACATATCTTAGGAGAGGCAATACTTTTGAGACTATTAAAAAAGGAAGGGGGAACATGTCTTATACACACAAATGCTTATAATAATAAGGTAATTGAATGAAACTTGGATTGTTGGAAGTTAAAATTAACAGGAAAATAGTGCAAGCCATCATCGTCTAAAGAGAAAGGGAGAAACATATCTTAAAGGAGTTCAAGTCTCACCAGTTGATGACAGTTACAACAAGAGAAGTACTTAGAGTATGGGCAGATTGCAGTATATCCAAAAAAAGATTAAGAATTTTATTCGCTTCATATGCCAACATGGTTGGGTTTAATGTCGGATGACCATGAACTAACCACGTTATGCTGAAATTAAATCCCTTTCCTGCAAAGGATGTGCAGATACAAATCTTAGATCAACCAAAAACTGCATTAATCATAAGCAACTAAAGTATAAATCCTGAAAAGTGTGTAACATACCTTCTTCCCCATTATTTACATCAGATGTGTACAACAGAAAACAATTTTGTAGAAATTTTGCTGCCAGCACCTTTGATCCAGTAGAACAAGGCTACGGAATAAGTTTCAGAAACGAGGTCAGATTAGATAGTGTTGACCTCAAAGTATAACAAACTTTTACCAGTTCCTTCAAACTACTAGCTGTGCTTGCACAACTTAGTGGTACAAGATGCTATAACAATTCTTAAAAGAAATTGCCAAAAATAAAGATAGAAAATGGAGAGGCAACAAGTACGTGAAAGTGTAGGACATTCAATGGAACAAAACTAGAAAATATATCACATCTGCACCACTCCTACAACCTTAATGAGCAGATTTTGGATAACCTGTTCCCTCTATCCCATTTTTGACAAATATGCCTCATCTCCCATTTGTGATCTTGTACAAGCATTAAGTGCATCACTGATCTTTGTATATCATAGGAGTTATGATAACTCATTGAACAGAAGTTATTGTACCTCCATTTGGATCTAGAAAAAGCTTAACAAAAATAGAGAAAAGAATATGCCTCTGTATAGCACATACTTCAAGCAAACAAAGTGTACATTAGATTATAACCCATTTGTTAATTACAACAAATGAACCAACAGAAGCACAGGCAAAAGGACAAATCCATTCAGGATGTCAAGAAGAAAGACAAATGGCCTCGAAAGCCAAAACCTACCTCCAATATACTTCTAACTGCATCCTTGAACTGCAACATCCAGGACCACATTTCTTCCAACCATCCCTCGACCTTATTAGAATTGCGGAGCTGCATCAGAAAAATTAAAAGAAATTTATTAATCACACAAATTCCCAAACTACTACCAAGATCCAAATTGACAACGAGGATGCTAAAATTCAAAGAAGAATGATCCTTAAAATAGCAATGCTTGATTAAAAAAATTTAGGATCGCCTTTATCCAAACTTTGAGTAAACTTCATAAATCTTTTGAATCTAGTGAACTATTTAGTATTTTTTTATTTCAAGAGAGAGTAAGATAGAACAAGGAAGATTAAACATGGCAAAAACGAGAGGCCTTTGTATCAGACACGCTAGACACACTAAGCCTTATCGCTTTCCAAAGAACTAAGAAATTTGCACCAAGAAACAAAGTCAGCTTTGGAGGGTTCATAAGGTTGTGTCTCAGACACAAAAAATATAACATGATTCCTTGAAAAATGCTGCTTTAACATAATTATCTCCCAAACATATGACAGGCATCGAAGGACTTGTATGAGATACAACATTTGAATATAATCTTCTAGTTTAAGATTAGAATCTGTAAGTGTTAAAGAAAATGTCAATTTATCTTTCTTTCTAGACTGGAAGAATCGTGACTAGTTATAAACAAATCATCCAATCACGATGTGTGCAGTACATAGACCAATGTATGTGCATGTGTATGTGTATGTGAGCTATGTCTTTGTACATAGACCAATGTATGTGCATGTGTATGTGTATGTGAGTCTATGCCTTTCTCCCATTATCCCTATTTCCTAGTTTTGAGGACATTTCATGTTGATTTGTCCATGTGGTATAGAATCCATCTCTGTGTTTCTGGGTATAGGATAAGAATTGAAGGTTCTCAAAAGGAAGGCCATTGCAGAATCATATTTGGCTACCTAAAACTGTTTTTTTCTCATTATTATTGCTAATATTGATCCTCAATATGTTACCTCCGTACTTCTTTTTAAAGCCGTACCTGTACCCAGGACGTACGTATACCTCTACCCACACTGACACTTCCGTAGGCGGTTCTTGAATATACATTTACATTTAATCGGGCATGTAGTCAATTATAAAAAACATGTTTTAATTAACAACACTTGTCATAAACTTCTTGGACGTATATCCTATACTTCTCATCACATGTTAATGAAAAAACAATATCGATCTCATGTAGATTTTTAATCTACACGCACGCACACACGCACATATATATACATATGTGTGTGCACGCACGTATATATGTGTGTGTGCATGTGTGTGTGTATATGAATACATACATACACACATACACACAAATACACATACATATACATACATATATGTATTATATATATACATATAAAAATGAATACACATAAATACATACATACATACACACACACACATATATGTATTATATATACATACATACATGTATTATATATACATATAAATATACATAAATACATACATACATACATATACATACATGTACATATATATATTATATATACATACATACATGTATTATATATACATATAAATATACATACGCGCGCGCACATGTCCACAGACCCTATCTTTTACAAGTTTGTCATGTCTCATACCACTACCCGTGCCGGTACATGTGTCCAAGCAGCATATTCCTCATTTTACTCACTAATGGCACTTAGTTCAATAATCCTTACCATCCCTGCTACAGTTGCTTATCAATTTTACTGATAATACTGAGAAGACATACGCATCTGGTACATAGACTACATAGCTTCCAGGCAACAACATTCAGTATTTCAGAAAGGCAAAATAAGATGCTTCATGTGGCAACAGTCACAGGTTAGCACTGCCAGTTGGTGTAAGCTTCAAGGACAACTCAAAATAGCACTAGGAATTGACCTACCAGAACTTTTAACTATTATAAGAATAACTTTCATGCTTTTCTTCATCAACATCTTGTTTTCAACCAGTACCATATAAAATTCTCCTATCTGTTCCTTCCTTCTGACTAAAGCCAATTCAAATAGAAGATACTGAAACGTTTGAGATTGTTGTTTGCCACACAAGAATTTAGTTGGCACTTGGCAGTTAAAAGAATCTGGGTAATGATTATCGTCAAGGCCTTTGACAGCTGAACCAAACTGCCTTCTTCTAGGTTATTACTATTTATCGTCAGTGATATTTTGGCTGTTATTCATTGCCATCAATATCATATCAAGGTTTATTGCTGGTCTTCACTATGACTTATTGAATTACCTCTCCATGATTACGATATAAAACAATATAGAGATCAAATTTTAGCAGAAACAGATGATAAAAGTTCTATTAAAGGGTCTCTCTCAACTGATGAAGCTACTACTTCATAGAATTACAAATCCATTGCTCAGTTCATTCTTCTCAAAGCACCATTTCAAACACAATCATTTCAAACATAACAGGAAAAAAACAGATTCCCTCCAAACCAAATGTACAAAGGTTACACATAGAACAAAATAAATTAATCCATTAATGAGTACTTGTTCTACAAAAAGCACCTGTAGTGCCATCTTTGTTAAGACAGCGGAAAATAAACTTGTTCCAGTAGTAATTGACTGCCTAACAACAACAGGATCATCATGTTTTAAAAACGACAGCAAGTTCGGCATCAATAAAGACAATTCCTCCATCGCATTCGAACCAATCTCCTTCAATATACTGACAAGAAAAACACAATAGTGAGTTGCATTCAAAAACAAAAAATAAAACATTGATAAATATATAGATTATGAACTACAATTATTGCAGGAAACAGAATTCCTGACTGGAAATGCCCGGATCATTATGTGATTGTCAAGTTGTGAAAGATCTACAACTGAAAATTAGTCAAGCACTTGGAAATAATACAAGACCATATGGGCCTTAAAAAGCATTGATTTTGTGCACAATGTGCTTAGAACTCTATTTCTATGATACCTTATAAGACTTGGAACAAGTGCATCATGCAATAAGGTCCTGGTTAATCAAATGACTGTCCACAAGGCCCATTCATAGCTAAATTTTGACTGAAAAATTCAAGTTTACTTCAATCCGAAATCTAGAGATACCTAGAAAGCTTGCACATCAGATGGAGGATACTACTTCAATATTGGTTACTTAGAAGAGATTAAAAATACTTAAATTGCAGAATTGACCTTAGCTACAAACTTTGAAAAAAAAATAACATCAAGAAAATAGCAGGCTCCTCAAATTAGCAGTCTCCTCCACAGTGAATGCTAATGAATCATTTCACAGCATACTTTTGCTCTCTTCATAACCGAGTGCCTACAGAACTTTGTAATTGCAACCTTGTGGCGCTTTTCTTTTTCTTTTTTCTTTTTTTCCAACAAAGAAAATCACTAGTAAAAAATATGACTAGGATTTTGATTTCCATCAAGAAATAAGAGATGAATAATGTACATAAGTTTTAATCGTTAATATTAGCCTGAACAGGTAACCCTTATGTGGTGGGGAAAGAGATTATGCTTTTTCTGTAAAAATAACATGCTCAAATTTACACAGAAAACTAGGGTTTAAACACCCAAGCAATCACAAAAACAAAACCCTTGTAAGATAGATAGCTTCAAGTTTGTACAGTTATTCCATAGTTGTCAGAGGGATAGGAGTTCGTTAATTATACTCCCATTAAAAAAAGCACTGAATCCCTCCTTCCATCCCAGGAATACCAAACAGTCCATGAAAAGACACCATTGAAGCGCAAAAGATCATGAGTTGAGCTTGAAAGAAACCTTTTTCTATCACCTTCTGATTCGAATAATTTTGGTTTTAAACTTCTTGAGAATTATATCTAGTGTTCTATGATCAATTTCACGGGCTGTGTCTTTAGATATAAGTTGACTTTTATGCTAATTAAAGGCCTCTCATCAACTTCTGAGCACGTCAAGCTTTAATCTGCCTGAGTTTTCAATTGTATTAAAACATAGGTGAACACAGTTACTACCTACTCAGCTTAGCTCGAATCTTAATAGCATTATTTGATAGATTTTGTAATATGCACAATAGTTGACTATATTGTTTCTTTATATTGTTCGACAATGGCAATAAGATTAGAGATTGGATACTTTAAAAAAAACAGGTGAAACATCAGAAAGTGTCAAATTAAACAAGCCAAAGGAATTGAAAAGCTCAAGATAGATTTTAACAAAAATGAGTGTCTAATCAAGAACTCAAGATAACTTCATCCAGTCCAGGGCCTTTTCTGTCTTGTGACATTTAGCATTTGGCATATGCTATGTAATATGCACAGTAGTTAATCGTACTACTTTCTTTATTTTGGTCAACAATAGCAGCTAGATTAAAGATTGATGTTTTGGATAAAAACAGGCAAACATCAAAAGGTGTCATTACACAAGCCAAAGGAATTGAAAAGCCCAAGATAAATCTGAGAAAAGCAGAGTGCCTAATCTTGAACAAGCTCAAGATAACTTGTTCCTGTCAAGGGCCACTTCTGTCAAAACAGATAGCTCTAAAAATGTAGGCTTTTCTATATCATAGGCAATCACAATAACTTATCCTCTAAAAGGGTATCTCAATAAATTATTGCCTTGAATATCAACTATATTCTACAGTGGCCATAGAATTTGACCTTCCTTTTCCCTAGAAACCCAGAACAAACGAGCTCACGACAAATGCTAGACTTCAAATATTGTCATAACAACAATAACTATAATCTCTGAGCGAATTTGCCGCTGGCTGTAAGTAGGAACTGCCCTAACAAAACTTTTTTTTTTGTTTTTTTTTGGGGGTGGGGGGGGGGTGGGGGGTGGGGTGGGGGGGATTGCTCTTTAGGTTTTCTAAATGCATGCCTGGCAATCTCTAAAATCTATTCATCAACCAGTAACCAATGCCAATCAACTAGAAAAGTAAACAAGGAAACTAGAGTTCATCACCTCACCCTAAAGCCCCCAAAATTCCATTGAAGCCTCCAATTCTTCCTTCAATCTCCATTAAATTTCAACAGGATTGTACAGGTAAGCACAGGATTTGACTCTCTTTTCCCCAGACCCAGAACGAACTAGCTCCCAACAAATACTAGTGCTTAAAAAATTTGTCATAATCAGAGCAGCTATAAGCTCTTCAATCGTTTCCGTAAAGCTTGCAGAAAAAAGAACTGATCTTTAGGTTCGTTGATTTAACGACTCCACACCAAGAAACCCTAGATCAATTCTCCCAACAAGTAATCAAACAAATCAACTACAAAAACAAAGGAAGAAAGAAATTAGATGTTGGCATCTCACCCTAAAGCCCTAGAAGTTCCATCGAAGCCGCCAGTTCTATCTTCAACCTCCATTAGATCGTTCAGAGAAGAAAACCTCGTAAACTAAATTCTGCAACCAAAAGAGAAATCAGTTTGACATAAAAATCGCAAGCATTGAGAGTAACCCTAACCCTAATCCAAAACCCAAAGAAGAAGGAAAAAAAACCCTAACGCTGACCTTTGAAGTCGATGGAGTGATTGATGCCCCAGGTGGCCGCCGCTTAAAACCAGAGGGAGAAAAAATGAATATAAATTTGGGAATGAGAATGAGAGGGCGTGGTTTTGTGGAGGTATTATGATTCTAGGGATTTAGCCGGGAAAAGTGGACCCGACCCGAAAGTGTATCAGTTAAATGGGTGGGTATTGGATCCAAAAGAATCCGAACCCGCTATGGAAAATATGGGAATTTTTATGTAGAGAGCACCTCCATGTAAAATCATATCGATACTAATTGCCTAAGAAGCCCCCTTTTATTTTCTATGAGCTTTATTTTCAGATTTCTGAATATACTCTTGTATTTGGAGAAAAAGAAAAATGCCCCAAGTTCAAACTAGATAAAAATCAATAGTGATGCCCTAAACCGGGGAAACTTCAAAATTAAAAAAATAAAAATAAAAAATGTATGTTCCCATATTTCTGCTACAACACTTCTCCATATTCCATGTCATGCATGTTTTGCGTGTACCAGAATACTTGTAGAGAATAAAGAGGACGATATATACGTATCATTACTAATTTTAAAGTTGGTGATTGCATTGATACATTATTCTGATTGTTCTGACGTTTTAACTGTTTCCACTAATATTTTGATTGTTTGGATTGGCATGTTATCATTGATATTGTAACTATTTTCACCGATAATATAGACATTTCTTTTCACTGATATTGTACTCGACATCATGCTTTATTTTACACTAATATATATTGTGCTTTATTTGCACGAATAGTATGCGCTTTCTGCAATGCAACTAAAATGCATTTGTATTGATAAATATGATTATATTGGTTCCACCGTGTTTTTGTTTTAAGCATCATATTAAGAAATGATCTCGGAATGAAGAGAGAAACAAAGAAAAGTAAAGAAAAAAAAGTGGGGGAACATGCTCCAGAAGATCGCGGAGTTCTGCAAGTCAGTTATAAATATAGTAAGCCTAAGCAAGAGAGAAAAAAAATCACATAGACGGTACTCTTAAAAGAATTATACAACAATAAAGAAGACATGTATTTTACAATCTATTTTTAGAAAAAGTACAAACAACTGAAAAATCATTATCGAAAAATACTGGAAGTTTTAGTTTGAATCTTGAATCATAGTGTTTCATCCTTTTTTGTTTCAACTACAAACTGAATTGCAAATATGAAAGCTGATCCTTAATTTGACAACAGCAACGACACCAAAGATTTTTTAAAAAAAAAGACATTTATTTTGTAATAGCTGAAAAGCAAAGATCACGCACTGCATTATTACATGTCGAAGATCAATGCCTAGCAACAAGCCATTAAGATCGAGAGAAGAGTAATAATGAATGTATAATACATCTTATTAAGAAGCCAATTAATCTTATCATATTCATTTACAGAACAACCAGAAGCCCTTCAAGTAAAGGAAATTTTCAGACATGGAACATCAGTACCCCTATGATAAAAATCATAGGATCAAACAATCTAGCACTTATATTTTAATTTCAATTTTATGCAACATGTCAAAATTTTCCTTGTAGCTGTTCATTTTAGAAAAACAAACAAAAAAAAAGTGAGCGGTTTTGGGTTTATAACAGAAGATCCAAAAGTGCAACTTTTGGAACCATCATCCAAGAACCCCTTATTTCAGTTTCAAGAAAGAAAGGACACATTTCTTAAATAACAATCTCTCTCTCTCTCTCTCTCTCTCTCTCTCTCTCTCTCTCTCTCTCTCTTCAGAGGTAATCAACCATGTCTAACTTAAATGCAAGAACTTAGAACTTTGTTGGCATCATCATCAGGTGGGTATGAGCAACCCTGCTGAGAAGCATGGAGAGTTCACCTGCAAGAAAACAGGACCCTTTTTAAATAAATGATTTGATCATCAGGAAAAAAAAAAACCAAAACCATTTTACTACTAGAAGCTCCAGAAATGTACATAGATTAAAAATTCACTGACCATAAGAACATCATTTTTCGATTTCATTAGCAAATACGAAATTGCAGGGAACATAACAGAGAAGATTGAACCATTTAACATTCTTTCACGTGCATCAAGGTTTACATGCACGTATGCATGAGTATCGGATAATGGTATGTATGATAATCAAACAGTATTTAAATGACCTGTTTAAGGTTCATACCTCATTGAAGTTGTTTCAAAAATATAAACAGGAAATATGAGATAAAGAAGCTTTTTTCGAGGAAAACGAATACAGCAATTATGCAAAAAAAAAAGAACTTACGATCCGTCGAACTGATATCATTTTTATTAACAATTTCAGTTTGATGTTTCAGCAGATACGCGAACACCTACTATTTAGCGCATCAATTAAATTAATAAGATATGCAATGAAGCAAACGTGAAAGAACATTGGATATGTAATCATATGAAGTCCTGTGAAATTTTGGAACTGGCCTGTGCTGAAATGACATTTTGAACGTCATACTAACAAGTCAAAACCTGAACTGGCCTATGCTGAAATGACATTTTGAACGCCATACTAACAAGTTAAAACCTAACTGCATAGATCGAGTCTTAGGAAAGAAACCAAATTAATAATTTAACCAAATATCCCTGACCTTGAATCAAATAACACAAATCTAAATCACTAACCCACCCCCCCAACCCCCCCCCCCAACCCCCCACCCCCACAACCGCGGGGGGAATATAAATCAGATCCTCCCATTCTCATCTAATTTGCTTCATCATCTATTAACACTTGCTGGTCAAAAAAAGGGGCATTCCCAAGGGTGAGGGGAGCGTTAGGTGAAGAGAAGAAGAAACCAAGTGAGATGGAAATGGAGGGGAAAATGGAAGTCAATATGTGTCCAGTGTGGGACAAAATGATGGATCCTGAATTAACGGGATTGATATTTGGTCATGACAAATGACCGCTGGTTCAGGTCTAAAAATTTGAACCCAACACGCCACAATTTAAGAAAGTTATCCGAAATGGATCGCACAAGGATTCGATTCATTTCAAACAGATGCTTTTCAACTTGATATTCGTTGGATTATTACATGAGATCAAAAATTCTAACAGGAAAAAAAAATGCTACTACACGAATAGCAAGACACTGGAGGGTAGACTGAAAGGCAAGACTCGTTTGCCACTGAAGGCAAACTCCAGTATTCGAGGCCTGTGCTCTCCTTCACGACTCCCTGGTCCTCTGTAGCATTGTGATTGCGGTGATCCACATCACCAACATCATCAATTCCCTCTTCAGCCTCAAGTACCTTCTTACCAGTCTCCTTGTCCTTTCTCCCTTAAGCTCATACGTGATGCCTCTCCCCACAACCATATCCTCTCCTCCACTAACGTCTCCTGTGAGCCTCGCTACAATCTGATTCACTCTCCAAAACCATTGTCCACTCCTCCATCCAGTTGCAGAAAGTGTCCGGTGGTGTTATAGAGCTCCACTAGATTGCGGACTGCCTACTTAGAGCATGTTTAGAGACATACTTATTTTCACTTAGAAGTATTGTTTTACTTATAACGTGTCAAGATCATGTTTGGTAAGGATTTACTTATAACTTACTTTTAACTTATAAGTAGGGGGGGAATACATTGGGATTCTCCCAACTTTTTTTGGCCATTTTTAGGTAGATTTACTTATTGATGTTAAAAGACTATTTCGCCCTCTAACAAAATAAGTAAAAATAAGTAATAAGTAACTTATAAGGAATCATAAAATAAGTAGTAGCCAAACATGCCCCTAATATATAATTACATATTTATTTAGTTTTACTCGTATTTACTACTTAAGACACTACTAGAATTAGGGTAGTACACCCCTAAGGAGGATAAAATTGTAAAAGTATCAATCTAGGTTTCAAATAAATTATACACACAACTGGGACAAAATCCTGATCAGCCAACGCCTCCAACCTCAATCACATACACATGGTCATGTTCGAAACTCATCCTCGCCTATAGCTGCATGGCACAAGTTCACTCTAGCTCCAGTGAAACTCCTTAAACCCCGACTCACAGCATGAACCTTCTGTTTGAGGGAGTAGTAACGAAGCCAAAAGCTTGACGCAGTGTTATCCTCCTGTAAGGATGGCTATAGTGAGTTGCCATTGGCCAATGTTGGAGAGTGATGGAAACAGGATCAATGTTGATTTGCCATTTGTGGTGGAAACTATGTTGGAGTATTCAGCAGTTACTCATGTAGCAGGGATATGTTCAAGTTCATCGTGCCTGGGTATTCAATTATTCATTAGGGTAAATTACGCTGTAGAGAGTATAGTATATGTTTTTTTATTTCATTTCCTGCGAATGCTATATATGCAAATGTGAAATTGTGCATGTACTGTTTCTTCTGTGAAGATTCTGATGCACTATTATGTCAATGCAGAGTGCAAAAAGTCTTGAAAATTGTAGAAGTTTAAAACAAACATGGGAAAATGAAGTAATCAGACAAACTATAACAGCAAAGTGGGAGAGATATGTCCAAAGTGACAAAGTCCAAACAAGAAAATTGAGGCCATAAAAAGCACATTCAGTACTTGACACGTATAGGAGAATACTCACAGTTAATTTGCAGCTACCGTTCTGTTCTCCTGCGAGGAGATATTTATATAGAAGGGTAAGTATGAAACAAACAACTTTCGTTAAGTAGTTACAGTTAACCACATTGTCCAACCAGACAGTGGATATTCTCCCACGTAAGGGAACTGTTATGCATGAATTTATACAAAAACATGAACCTCCACACTTCACAAAGTGTTTAAAGGCAATTCTAATATCCAGATAAATAGAAAGTCCCATGTGACGGGAAAAAAAGTTGAGAGCTTGCAGAATGCTTACTGAATAATAACTTGTGTTCTTTAACATCTTCATATGCAACTACTTAAGTTTGCTTTTAATCGTTCAATGTCCAGTTACAATTTCACTACGAACACAATCTATCCAACAATCTTTGCTCAAAAATATGATAAATCTTTTGATTCCTATAGCTGTAGAAAATAACATAGTATTGGACTTTGGAGCCCTTTTTCTTTTTTTGGGCATTGTTCTTTCCGCTTTTCTTGTGCAATTAAAACCTAACTAATAAACAAGCAAATGATAACAAACCAGAACCACAACTTAGTAAGGTCACAAAATGGCTGTTGCAACCAAGGCAAGTACGCAACAACAAGATCCTATTACTCAAAGACAAGAATATTTCATATTCCCCTTCGCCTTCTTGCCATGTGAGGCAAAAATGAAAACGTCGCGATGAACATGTGGATATAAACTAAGAAATAGGATGAGAAATTACTACAACACAAGGATTTAACGTGGTTCGGTCAGTATGACCTACGTCCACAGGCGAGAACAGCAGAGAACTTTACTAATCACAAAAAAGAATATTACAAAGGGGAGATCACTCTCTAACCAAAGAATCACACAAAGAAAGAGATTTCTCTTTCTCTCTCTTTTCTCTCTAACTCTCACTGTCTCGATGTTTAATCTTCATTCACTCTCACCTCCCCCTTTTATAGCTTTTAAAAATTAATTAAAAAATTAAACATGGTAGGTAAAACAGGAGCTGGAGTTGCAAAGATTGAAAAAAAAATGCCACAAGATTAGACAACCGCAAGATTAGACAGCCGCAAGATTAGGCAGCTACAATTGACTTTATTCAAGTCACTCTCACAAATCTCCACTTTGACTTGAATATGAAGATATTCTCTTTACTCTTGTTGTCTCGCCAAAAGCCCCTTACGGGCTTAACCTCCGCTTTGTCGAACTCCAAGCAATTCGAGATAATATTTGAACTTGCGCGAAGGTACGGGCTTCGTCATCATATATGTTGGATTATCTACAGTATTAATTTTCTCAATCTTGATGATTTTAATTTCTCTGATAAAATGATACCTGACATCTATATGTTTAGTTCTTTCGTGATACATCTAATGCTTCGTTAAATGTATAGCACTCTGGCTGTCACAAAATACCATTGTAACACATTGGTGTAAGCAGAGATCTTCAACTAAACCTCTTAACTAAATGGCTTCTTTCACTGCTTCTGTCACTATCATATACTTTGCCTCTGTGATAGATAAAGTAACGATCGACTGTAGAGTCGTCTTCTAACTAATGGCACTATCTGAAAGAGTGAATATATAACCTGTCAGGGATCGTCTCTTATCCAAATCGTCCGCATAATCTGAATCAGAATAGCCAAGTATTCTGCACTCTGAGTTTGTATTCCCGTCAAAATATAAACCAATATTAGCTAATACTCTCAAATATCTAAGTACTCATTTCATAGCCTGCCAATGAAGTTTTCCAGGCTTATCCATATACCGACTCACAACTGACTGTATGTGAAATATTTGGACGGGTGCAGACCATAACATACATAATGTTTCCAACTGTACTGGCATAAAGAACATAAGACATGTACTATTCCTCCTCAGTCTGAGGTGACAAATCTGCTGAAAGACAAAAATGAACAGCAAGCGGAGTTTTCACAGGCTTAATATTAAGCATGTCAAATCTTTCCAACACATTCTTGATGGTTTTTTTTCCTGAGATAGGAATAAACTTCCTTCTCGCCTATTCCTGTGAGTCTTCATCCCCAAAACCTTCTTTGCGGCTCCCAAGTCCTTCATCTCAAACTCATGTTTGAGTTAAAATTTCAACTCATTGATTGCTGACATATTTTTAGCTACAATCAACATGTCATCAACGTACAAAAGCAAATACATAAAAAAACCATCATTGAGCTTTTTAAGATAAACACAACTATCATATTTACTCCTAGAATAACTATACTCAAACATGAAAGTATCAAATCTCAAATTCCACTGTCTCGAAGACTGTCTCAAACCATAAAGAGATTTCTTTAACTTGCACACATGATCTTCTTTACCTTCAACAATAAAACCCTCTGGCTGACGCATAAATATCTGCTCCTCAAGCTCGCCATGTAGAATTTTTTTTTAAAAAAGCTCGCCATGTAGAAAAGCCCTCTTCACATCAAGTTGCTCAAGCTCCAAATTAATGCTCGTACCCTCGCGCAAGTTTGAACATTGTCTCGAATTGCTTAGAGTTCGACAAACCGGAGGTTAAGTCCTTAAGGGGCTTCTGACGAGATAGCAAGAGTGAAAAAAAGATCTTCATATTCAAGTCAAAGTGGAGATTTGTGAGAGTGTGACTTAAATAAATTCAAGGGTGGCTGCCTAATATTGCGACTGCCTAATCTTGTGGTATTTTTTTCAATCTTTACAACTCTAGCTCCTATTCTACCTACCATGTTTAATTTTTTATTAATTTTTAAAAGCTATAAAAAGGAAAGGTGAGAGTGAATGAAGATTAAGCATCGGGACAGTGAGAGTTAGAGAGAAGAGAGAGATAAAAAGAAAAATATCTTTTTTTGTGTGATTCTTTGGTTAAAAAGTAATCTCCTCTTTATAATCTTCTCTTTTGTGATTAGTTAAGTTCTCTGTTGTTCTCGCCCGTGGACGTAGGTCATACTGACTGAACCACGTTAAATTCTTGTATGTTATTCTCTTTGTCTTCACTGTGTTTATTCAGTGTTGTTATTCTTCACTCGTGTATAGACATCTTTCATGTCTGTGAAGCCACCACTGCAACAACATTGATGGGAAGTTAGTATTGTTCCTATTTGGGTTAAATGGACCAGAAATGTTGAGATGGTTTGATAATTGGCAAATGCAATAGAGACTACTAAATGCACCACTTAGGAGGAGCAACAAGATAATAGTTATTGGGGCTAAGAGGACCAAAAGTAGCCCTAAGAGAACTTGGTTGGAAGCAATCTATGTTACCGAGGTATTTCTATTAGGAAGTTGTACTCGTACCCGGCACGTACCCCTACCTAAACCTCTTGAACACTTCTTGAATATATGCATATGCTTACTGGAGCCCATACTCAATTATATAATACATGTTTAATATAAGACACTCGTCATACACTTCTTAGATGTATATTATACACTTCACATCTATTTCTTATATATTGATCTTATGTAAATGAAAAACAATATTGATCTTATGTAAATTATTAATTTTAATACATATAAATATACATAGCATGCACATATATGTGTGCATGTGTGGCCGTGTCCCCGTACCCTACCTTTTACAAATTTTTCGTGTCCGTACCCGTACCTCTACCTATAATTGTACCCGCACCCATGCAGCCTAGGAAGCAATTAAGAACGATCATGGTAAAGTTTAACTTAATGGACGTGATAATCCTTAATCAAACTGAACAAAGGAACAATATTTATGTAGCCGACCTTGAAAATTTAGAATAAAGTCATTCTTGTTGTTTCTTTGTGCATATGAACTTTTTTGTCCTATGGAACTTTCTCCTACACCAATTTAATCCTATTCTTGAACATCCAATTCCTAGAATTTTAAATACTTTCATCTAAATCCGGAAACAAAACAGCTTCATTCATCAAATACTAGATCCAGATTATAGATGGATCGATGGAGGGTTACCTGTAGTGTTCTTGAACAAAACGCGAGTTCTTAGCGTCCTCTTCTGCAAGATTCGGACAAGATTAGTCACAGAACAGACCAAAACAAATTACAAAATTACAAAATGAGAATGAGATCGGCGATTGAGATCAAACCAGTGAGGCCGGCGGTTAACTTGGTGATGAGGAGGCCGGTGATGGCGAATCCGGTGAGGAACGGCCAGTTGCGGTTCCACTCTCGCCTGAAGAACACCGGCCATGGATCGAACTTCCTCATCTCTCTCTGTTTGAGTTCTTCTCTTGATTTTTTTTTAACTTCCCTTTTCTGTAGATTTTGAGCTCTCTTTCCTAGCTTTCTTAAATTTGCATATAAATTTCTTTTTTAGGGATTTAATAGCTCACGAATTATTATTAGGATTGGAACTTTCAAATGCCTTTTTTATGAAAAGCTGCGAACTGATCGATATGATATTTGAAATTTTGGCTTAATAATTATCAATACATATGCAATATGAATATGAATATGAATGCAGTAAAAAATAAAAAAACATGAATTTGTATCTGATGTCAAATATGGAGTATGAATCCGATGGGCGAAAATAAATCTAGATGCATGTATAAATCAGCCTTAGATCCACTAATTTGAATATGATGTTGTATTTGTTTATTTTTTGCAGCTTTAAACCCGGGAAAAGGAAATATTTCTTTACCCAGTTTGAATCTTTAAGGGAGCATTTGACAACCGTCGCGTTTTTGTCATTTCTGTTTTTTTTCAACAAAAACAAAGAAACGCGTTTGGCAGCCGGGGCGTTGTTTTGATTTGTCCCTTTACAAAATCTAAAAATTAAACACTTTTCTCAAAACACCAAAAATGTGTTTTAAGATTCCGTTTTTTCATCTAAGTCGTCGCCAGCCTCGTGCGCACCGCTGCCGGAGGTCACCACCCGCCGATGCCGGACCCGCCGACTTGTATTGTCTGGCCGGTCGGCCAGGACACTGCCGCCCGTGGATTCCGGTGTCACGCCTCGCCGTCGGCCGGCACCGGCCGCCCGCTCCCCAGCCCACGTCGCCGACGCCCAGGCCAACCCTTCACCGCAGGGTCGTCTACCACCGCGACCGTCGCCTGGGTGGCCCACCGAGTCGGCGCTGTCGCCGCGCGCGCCCCGTCGGCCGACCACCGGCCCCACAGCCCGCCAGCCACTGCCCGGCCTGCCACGTGGGCCAACCCTGCCACCCGAGTACACCGCCACCGCCGGCCATCGCGCCACAGCACCAGCCGGGCGGCGACGTTCCGCCCGTCACGGTCAGTGCGCCTCCGGTACATCTCGCGCGGCTACCCAGCCGGTAGCCCGATACACTGTCGTTTTGTCCGCCGGCCCGTCGGCCGGCCAGCCCACCACGGCCACCGCCGCGGCCGCCGCTGCCCACTGTCTGCTATATAATGCCCTCAAACGTAGTTTGACCAAAATAATGTTGTTCAAAACACATTTGAAAAAAGAGACACCATGGCATGGTGTTTTTTTACAAAAACACAACAAAAAACACATTGATACAAACAACACCTAATTAACTTACTCTTTGCCTTTATCAGATGATTGGCATAAATACTAACATTTAATTTTTTGATAAAAGTAAATCTAAGGAGGGGTTGCTATGAAAAATATGATGTTTGCTTAAGAGAATTTAACTATTATAATTTTTTTAAGTCTTATCAATTTAGGTCTGTTTGGTTTAACAGAAGCACCGAAAGTAGAAAATAGAGAAAAGAAGAAACTTCTAAATTTATGAAATAAATAATAATTGAAGTAATATCTTTTTGTTTGTTTCACGTGTTTTTTTTAAGTAGTGGAAATAGTACTTCTCATTTTTCATCCTTTTCTTGAGTGGATAGCCAGGAAAGTTTGTTAGAAAGTAGCTGATAAAGGAATCTTAATAAGAAAAATTACCGAGTTCCTAATTAACGCACATTTCACATATTTTCGGACTAATTCCAAGCCTTGAGGGGCATAAAAATATTTAGGAAGTAGGTATGACATGTTTTTTAGAGAACAAACATATTTTCTGTTCAGAAGTAACAGAAGTAGCATCTACTTTCTTTATTTCAACTTCTTTATAATTAATTCTGTGCAATTATTGAGTTTTTTTTTTTTTTTGAAATAAAAACAATAGTATCAGAAGATTTTCGTTAGAAAAATATTTTGGCGAGTTTAATAATGATTTATTGTTTTTTTTCTATCAATTATCGGTAAAGAGTAAAACTAGCAAAATATGGACAACAACAGGAAACCTAAAGAAGGTTTACTACGGAAAATTGAAAAAATGATACTACTAACAAATAACATTTTTGTCATATAATTTCCGTGGACTCGTATCAAATGAATGACATTTATTTGGGAAAATTATACCAATAATGATATTCTCATGCCGATATATTATTCATGCGTTCTGAATGATTTAGACAATATTATACAGTTGATGCAACCAACAACTCTTTTATCATCTGCATTATATATTTTAATGAAGACCAAATCTCACTTCATTGAATTAATAATTTATTATTGTATAATCAAATTTTTAGTTACAAAGTATTTAAAGTTGTGTTCGGTCCAAACCAATCTAGAATTGAACAGTTTATACAATATCAAGTAGCTACAGTTCATTTTGATGCAACATTCTTCAAACTAGTCGTAATAGTACTACTTTGTTTAGTCCAAATTGTTTTTGCAATAATATTAGTAGAACACTTGTTCTTAAAACTGGGATCATTCTCCTTTCCTTGAATCGGGGTGTAAATAGAAAGAGAAAATATGTTTAAGAAGAAAGGGTATCTCTTCAAAGGGCATCGAACTTATCTGGACCCGCTGTGAGTTCTTAAGAAATAAAATTTAAAAACTTCTACGAAAAAAATTTCCTGTAAATTACTAGGCTCTT
This sequence comes from Asparagus officinalis, assembly GCF_001876935.1. Lineage (NCBI taxonomy): Eukaryota > Viridiplantae > Streptophyta > Magnoliopsida > Asparagales > Asparagaceae > Asparagus > Asparagus officinalis. The sequence goes on from NC_033798.1 coordinate 7,237,824, forward strand.
ACATTCAAATAGACAACTTCTGTGAAAGCCCAGGCTAAGTCATAACAATACGTGTTAAAAAAACCGTGAAATTATTTAGTTCACTATAAATATAGTCTTACAGTTGAAATTCAGTGTGATTAACACACTTAAAAAGTATTTTACAATGAGAAGCATTCATATAGAGGCAGAGCAGCTTCGAAACCAATTTCTATAAATATTCTGTATCTTCTATATAAATATACATATATACGTACACATGTATATATATATATATACTATTACTAAAAGTTGTTACCCTTCAATTCGCCACTTGGCAAAAATACCACTTGGCAAAAATGGCCCATACCATTTTAAACAACACTTGGCAAACATATCAATTGCTATCTTCTTGTAAGTGCCACTTGTCAAGTTTCTACAAAAGTTCTCCATATTAAATTTGAAATAAAAAATAAAAAATAAAAAGTTCTCCTTGAGATTTGAACTAACTCTCCCTGCCTTTTCAATTTTCCAAACAAGATGCTTCGTAAACTGTTTGAACGCTTCGTAAGCTGTTTGAACTGTTTGTATTCTTTTGCTACATCAATTTTTGTATATTAAACAAATCCGTGCATTGCACGGCCCTGCGGGCCTGAAACTAGTATTTTATATTAATATTATATATATATATATATATATATATATATATATATATATATATATATGATATTATATATATTATATATATTATATATTTATATATATATAGATATATATAATATATATAATATATTCCTTATAATAATGGAGAATTAAGATTCACTATTCATGCTGCAGTAAATAAAAACGGTAAATTACTGTAGCACAGACAGAAGGATCCAAGATGCACTATTCATACTACAAATAAGTATTGTAGCACAAGTGGGAACGTTAGCGTTAAAAACATTGATGTTCCATTATCACTGTAGCTCAGGCGGAATATTGTTAGCATTTAAAAATGTTATTGTAGGCTTATAAAAGACTGTATTAAATACAGAATTACTGTAGAAAATAAAAAATAAAGATATATATATAGTATATATATATATATATATATATATATATAATATATATATATATATATATATATATATATATATATTATATATATATATATATGGTGTGTGTGTGTGGTGTGTGTGTGTGTGTGTGTGTGTGTGTGTGTTTGTTTGTTTTATGGTAATTCACCATCTAAAAACAAAGAATTCCAGAAACTGTCTTCATAAGCCCAAAAGAGCTATGGTCCAAACCAGCTTAGCGATCCAAAGCCCAGCCAAGAACGAATTTACTGACCCGCCGAGCGACGAGTCATCTTTACCGATACGAAGTGCGGGATCAGTCGACGCCTCATAATCAAGACAACTCCTCAAATATCCGGCTCAATCGTCTACTCGGCTATCTCCTCGGCCAGAAGCTCACTCAACTGTCTGGTCGGTAAACCATAGGGACGACTCAAAAACCAATCTGTCTCTATCGAGGAGATAAGATCCAACTAAGCTCCCTTCAGATATACATCAAACTACAGCATTGATCGATCCCATCAAGATCTCAACTCTGACAAGTCACAGGCATAAACAGCTCACTCCGTCACAAGTCACTTCCCAGATATCACTAAGATATCCTCCCATGTACTCGAATGACTTCCCTTCCAATCGTCTGTCGACATCTGTAAAGCAAAAAATAACTAAACAGCCAGCCTATCTTCCGCCATGCCTCATCTGTCAAAATCCGGGATATATTAGAAATATCCTCTCCTGTACTCGAATGACTTCCCCTCCATCGTCAACCAGCAACATCTGTAAGTGGAGATGACCTCAATAGCCTGTTCATTCACCCCCCCCCCCACCACCACCCCTGTGCATAGCATAAGCTCGGGTTTGGAATCTCATGGCGAAGGACTATAAAAGGGAGGAAGGAAGGTAAGGCGAGGGGGATCTGGATCTTCTTCTTATTCTTCTAATCTTAACTCTACTAAGAGGTTGGACCTTGGTTGAATTCAGGATGGTCATTTTTCCCCCTCTGATCAACTTTCTTTTTATTAATAACTCACAAAGAGTACCCCCTGTTAAGGACCTCAATGGTCCCGGGACTCTCTCAAACCCCACTCAAGCTCACCAGCTGACTTGACCGTTGGAGGTACCACGGGGGAACTGGCCCCGCGCTCTTACGAGTTCGTTTTTCTTGTTTGTGCAGAAGAATCAGGAATTCCAATCCAATGATCGGGCATAAAGTCGGAGGAGGAGTCGGCCTCATCTCTCATCCTCTCACTCTTCGTCATCCGCGGATAGCTCTCATCGACTGTGTGATCTCGGACATCAACAATATATATATATATATTTCTACTTTGTATTTTCTTGTTGTTTTAAACTTAAAGCTGAGATTCTATCTCAGGTGGGTTCCCATGGAAAAACATGCTGTTAAACGACTATGAATGAGAAAATTTGTAAAATAGTCCGTTTTTGCTAATTATTTAACAAAATAGACCTATATATATATATAAATATTTTCTACTTTGTATTTTCTTGTTGTTTTAAACTTAAAGCTGAGATTCTATCTCAGGTGGGTTCCCATGGAAAAACATGCTGTTAAACGACTATGAATGAGAAAATTTGTAAAATAGTCCGTTTTTGCTAATTATTTAACAAAATAGACCGTTTTGCTAAATAATTAGCAAAATAGATCTCTTTTGAAAAAAAAATGTCGATTTTGAAAAACAAGACTCAGAAAACATACGGGACTACTAGTCCCGTATGTTTAGAGCCAACTTAATCACGGAATAGTGACTCAGAAAACATACGGGACTAGTAGTCCCGTATGTTTTCTGAGTTCATCTCAATGTTTTGTAAAATTTTCTGAGTTCACTAATCCGTGATTAAAACAGATGTTTTGCAAAATAGACCTCTTTTTTGCCAACAGGCCAAGAAGAGGTCTACTTTGCTAATTATTTAGCAAAACGGTCTATTTTGCTAAATAATGAGCAAAAACGGACTATTTTGCAAATTTTCCCACTATGAATTTGTAAGCAATATCTATGCCATGAGATTTGATTTGGATATTGTATATGCATAATTGCCTTTGTCTCTTCGTTTAAAGATCACGAGAAGGGTTAAGTGTAGATAATTCCGAAATAAAGATAAGGTACCTAGGTTTGAGATCGAAAACTCTGCACGCTGACTCGATGATCACATGTGGGTTTACTCCATTTATATTTCTTGTGTTGGCAATGTTCAATTGTTCATGCCTCCATCAATGAAGCAATTAATGAGAGAATAATACCTTTGGAATTCAAATACTAATCCATTAAGAAAGAATATAATTTATTAAAAAGAATATAATTTATTAAAAATCATACTCCTTCCGTTTTATTTTTTATTGAGCAGACATCAATCTTTCTCCATATTTATCTTTTTTTAATAAAATTAGACTACTTAGATGCTGAAAAGCGATAGTAAACCTTAAAATGGAAGATACATTTATGTATTTTAATGAAAGAATATCAAACAACCACTCTTTTCTTTGCTATGTTTTGAAAGTTTAGTCCTTTTTGTGATTTTGAATTTTTGAGGGTATATATTGTAAATTTTGAAAATTTGAAAGTGTTTTCTAAAAAAAATTTAAATTTTAAGTTGGATACTTATAATTTCCATGTTTCATATGTTGGTGATAAGTTTTTGAATGTCAGAATATTTTTTGCAACTCTAAAAATTTGAGGGTATTTTTTACAATAATTAAAACTTTAGATTGTTTTTTATAAAATTTAAAGTTTAACAGTCTGCTGATAATTTCTAGATTTGATATGTAAATGTTATAAGTTTTGAAATTTTAAGGTTTTTTATCATTTTTTAATTTAAAGGAGTTTTTATAATTTTTATAACTCAAAGGTTATTTTTTATAAATTTTAAATTTTTAGGTGCGCGATGGTAATCCTTTGAATTCATCTTTACTATCTGCAAGTTTTAAAATTTTAGAATTTCATGATGCTCACTTATTATTTAAACTTTTGAAGGTGTTTTTATAATTTTTAAAATATTGATGGTGTTAATTGTGGATTTTAAATTCTTCAGATGCTACTATTAATTTTTAGATTCCATGATCATTATTTTAAGTTTTGAAACATCAGCATGTTTTGTGTAATTTTAAAATTTTGAGAATGTTTTATGCAAATTTTGAAACTTTTTGGGTTATTTTGTAAAACTTCACATATTATGTTTTTTAGTTCTTTACCTTAATAAATTAATATCGTGGAGCTATTTCATGTATTTTGTTAATCTTTTTTTTTAAATTATTGAGCTGTAGGTAATTCATATGAGATTTGGATAGTAATTATGATTAAGATAGATTAAGATTTAAATAAAAAATCCAAAATAGTGAAGGGTAATATTGACCATGGAAAGTTTTTTTCGAACTCATGTTTTTAAAAAGAGTATCATTATATTAGATTAGATTATTTTAAAGTAATTAATTATATTGTATATTTGATCTTTTTTTAAGATGAGAAATTACAATATTTTTTATGGCACTTTTATCTCCTTCAACATGTATGTGTCTTTGTTTTTTTTCTTATTAGATTAAATTATTAGATTAGATTGTTTAAAAATTATGAATTATGAAATTGCAATAATTTTCACATCACTTTCATCTATTTTCTTCTTATTAGATTAGATTAGATTATTTTAAAGCAATTAATGATATTGTATATTTGATTTTTTTTCAGATCACAAAGATCAAATATTTTAAAGCAATTAATAATATTGTATATTTGATTTTTTTAATATCACAAAGTTTAATTATACTATTATTATTTAAGTAGATACTGTTTGTATAAAAATTAAAGAGAATCTCACGTGTATCTTAGATCTCAACGCCAACTGTAATACTTACATATGAGTATTAGTTGAAATAAATTTCATGCATGAGCTTAACTTATATGATCCTACTTTAATCGGATTAGATTATTTTATTTTATTTTTACACCCAAACTCTTCCACAAAACCAAAAGAGAGTAGCAATGATATAACTATATATATCCACAGAACCATAGATATCTTAAAAATAAATGAAGAAAACCACACAAATAAAAACCATATTAATTACCCCCCCCCCCCCCCCCCCCCCACACACACACACACACACACTCACTATTTTCAAAACAACCATTCTCCATCTTCATTTATAATATATCCACGTACCCAAATTAAGCTGCTGGAGTTTTCCCTACTAACTACACCATTGATCAACCCTCCTTTTTCCTTTGTACTTAAATTGTATAGCATTCATTACGATGATGACTCACATGGGTCCTATGCCTGCCTTGAATACCCAAAAAAATATTGTACTAGGCATTATAGTTGGTTAATAATGAAATCCTGTCATTATAAACAAATTAAGTAATTAAAGATTAATAATTCTTAAGAATATACTAAGTTCCCCTAGTTTGCATTACAAACTTGTTTATTCCTAGCCCCAAGAGATTTTCAAATTAATCTTGAGAGTTGCTTGCATTAAAAAAGCTATGTTAGAGGGCCGATACAGTCTATTTTATAGTTTAAGATTGTCAACACATTTTGTCTCTAATGCATATTAATTATGAGTAATAATATAATTTGATTGATCCAAGTATATCCTCAACACATTTTGTCTCTAATGCATATTAATTATGAGTAATAATATAATTTGATTGATCCAAGTATATCCTAATATATTTCTGGATCCAAGTATATCTTAATATATTTCTAGACTCTTGTTTTGTCTTTTGCTCTTTATTATATTCAACTTTATATCATAATTGATATAGATGTTAAAGACACTACTGTAAAATTGTTTAGGAAATAAAATAAAGGTGAAGAAGGATTGATCTCAACTGAGCTTATACAAGCCATCTTAATATTAAGTATTTGGTTAACAAATGAACAATATGTTATTGTATTTTTTTAAACTTAACACTATATTTAATGACTAAGATAAACAAATTAGAGATCAATTATTTGATCCGATAAATAAATATGTTACATGAAGTTTGATATATACAAATTTAAAAGAATAATATTATGTATGCAAATATATAAAAGTGTCTTAATCCCAGTTTTACACACAAATCTATTTCATAAAATTTTAAAAAATATTTAAATAAAATTTATGGCAAATGTAATTATCCATGTTTATAGATTTTAACTCAAAATGAATCTATCTAATTTTATAGTAAGAAAATAAATAAAAAATTTAATAATTTTAATATTTAACTACGTGCATTGCACGTGCATAAGAACTAGTTCCTTTTAAAAGTACGAGTTCGAGAAAATTTTTCCATGATCAATATTACCCTTAACTTTTTTGAATATTACATTGTTATCCTAATCTATTCTAATTATCCTATCTTCTTTGAATTGGTAATTAAATAATTTATCCTATTTATAATGAGATTTAACATGTTATTGGATAAATAAGATACGTTTGATATAATTCAAATCCTTTACTTATTTCAGTTTGTAGATAAATATAAAAAACATGCGCTAGCCACCACCTAACAGCTTTTGAACTTTATAAAAAATATCCTCCAAGTTTTTTAAATTAAAAAAATACCCCTATAAATTCAAAATTTTATTAAAACATTTTAAAAATTATAAATTTTACTTATTTTAATTTAGTAAGAAATCTAAAAAATATATGGTAGCTAGCAAATGAACGTTTTTTGACTTTGGAGAAAATATCTTGTAAGTTTTAAAAATTATAGAAACACCCTTAAAAATTCAAAATTTATAAAAAGTCTCTTTAATATTTTAAACATGTAAACACATTAAAAACTGACAAGTAACACAAACAACCCTAAAATTTATGGAATTTGTAATAAACACTCTGAACTTTTTATAAACTGTAAAATAAAGCCCTCAAAATTATAAAATTTATGAAAATCCTAATAATTTTCAACTTAACAGTACATTAAAAATAAATGAATTATAAATATCCCCTACTTAATTTATAATTTAAGAAAGCACCCTTAAAGTTTTAAAAATTACAAACAAACCCTCAAAATTCAAATTTTATAAAAAACATCCTAAGATTTTTAAACTTATTAGTAAATTGAAAACATAGGAATTATAAATAGTCTATAAATAATTTACAATCTGTAAAAAGGCGTATAAGTTAAAAAAATTATAAAAAACCCCTAAAATTCAAAATTTGTAAAAAAAACCATGAGAATTTCTAATCTATAGATACTAAAATGAATATACAAAAGTACTAATAACCCCTAGAAAATTAAAAATTTATAAAAAATATCATACTCTTTTTAAAAGTATAGATTTAGGAAAAAACTTTTCATGGTCAATATTACCCATAACTTTTTTGAAAAGAACATAACTAATTAAAATTTTATTAAGTTATAAAATTTATAAAAAACACCTTTAAAGTTTAGTATATTACAAATTACCCCTCCAAAGTTTAAAAATTTCAATGATTTTTTGTAATTCCTTAATTTCAATGTAATGTTTAATAGTTTTTTTGTATTTATAAATTACAAAATTTTAGGGTGTTTTTTTATAATTTTTAAAACTTTGAGGTTTTTTCTCTTATAGTTTTCTAAATTTTCATTGTACTTTCAGTGTCATGTATAGATATGTCAATTAATGATGATATTGAAGTGTAAGTCATTCTTAAGATTATTAGGCCATAGATAAGTGCACACATCACTATTCCTAGGCAATATAGTGTATATATGCAAAAAATTCTGATAATCTATATAGTGGTTAAAAAGATTTTTGTCTTTAAGGTACTATATTTTATAAATTATAATTAATGTGAACTCACTATATAATTTTGACTGTGGTCATTATAATTTTAATACGTTTGATTGATTGATTATATAAGTATATAGGCCATATATTACTTTACTTTCTCACATGAACTAATATTTAGCACTTAATAATTTAAATTATTACTTTTAAGTTTAATATAAAGATGAGCTCTAATAACATTTATTTATTTACCTACAAGATAATACAATCTCAGTTCCTATTTTTTACTTGAGATTTATTCCATAGTTACGCGTATCAAATTAGTAATTAAAATAATTATTATTTATGCTTAAATTAGGATGATTCTAGTTGGTCACTCACTATGAAATATTTATGAAGATATATACCTTACTTTCTATAGCTATTTGCACTCCCCATGTATATTTTATAAATTAGTTGTTAATTTGATATTTTAAGTTTCCTTTGTAGAAATTTTTTTCTTTGACTTTTGGATTGTGTAATCAATATATCATTATTCTAGCGTAGAAATGACCTCACTCTAAATGGTTTCAAGTCAATGTTTGAGTTGAATTGAAGTATATATACTATTGCTACTATGTGTATATATTTTTAAGAAAATCATGTCAACACTTTTTAAACAGAAAAGAATATTCTAAATTCTGATATTATAAAAACTAAATATAGTCAATTGAGTAATTAGCAAAAGAGAACTTATTTCAGAAAAGCGTGCCTAATATGATAAAGACCTGATCACCCCACAAGCGTTCCTATTCATCTTTTCACATACCGCCTCTTCTTATTTTGTTAGCCTCTCATGGACCATGATGGTCTCCTCCGAATTTTGAGCATTGAGCGCATCCTGAACATCGTTCATCCACAACCTAAAATTGATCTTGCTGTCATATTTAACCACACTAATTTTAGTATTTAAAAAACTAACTTGAACTGTACCCGTCATCTTGTTGCTTTCACCAACTTCTTCACCCATACTCACAAACTCTAAATTATAGAGAAAAATTCAAACTTGATAGAATTTAGAAGTTACCTAACTGAATCCTAGAGCGGATTCCAAAATAGATCTCCTAGCTACACGAGGAAAGCAAAATATTCAACGGCAATCCCAAACACTATCTCCACCGAAGCCTAGAACTCCAAGAACCAAGCTTCCATGACGAATCTTCATCCACCTAATGCCAAAACCCTAGATCTGAAATCTGAGCTCTGATACCAATTGTTACGTGCCTTTGCGGAAACGTGCTCGACAACCAAACGAGTCCGTGAGTCACGGGAGAAGATTACCAAACCAAACACGAGCACAATCCAATCCAAAAAACGACAAATCAAACTAAACACAGAGATATACGTGGTTCGACAATTTGCCTACGTCCATGGGGAGAGGATGGAAAGATTCCACTAAATCAAGAAGAGTACAAATGGTTACAATCTCACAGAAGCTCACAAATAAACCCTAAACCAAAGCTCCCTCCTTACTCATAAGCTCTCCCTCTCAATATGCTTAGTACAATCTCAAATCTCTGATACTTAACCCTAGAAAATCGTATTCCTATTTATATCAAAACAAAAACCCAAACCAAACAGGAAACAAAAACAGACCTGAAAACCGTCGTAAGTCAACTTATCAGTGGGAACAAGTCGACTTACCATAAGTCGACTTAACAGTCTCTATAAGTCGACTTGACCGAGCGCAAAACAATAACTGGAGTACAGAACGTAAGTTAACTTAACAGTCTCTATAAGTCGACTTGACCGAGTGCAAAACAACAACTGGAGAACAGAACGTAAGTCGACTCATGCATAGACACAAGTCGACTTACCATCAGTCGACTTATGCATGTGCATGAGTCGACTTATAACAAAAAAAACTGGATTTCTGAGTTCTCCACAATGATTTTATGAGTTCTCCACCCTAAAACCAAAACCCCAGATCCAATCTCAACAGACCGACAATGTTAGGCCGAGGAAAGGGCGGGAAGGGCCTAGGCAAGGGCGGGGCAGAGCGTCACAGCAAAGTCCTCCGTGACAACATCCAGGGCATCACCAAGCCGGCGATCCGCCGCCTTGCCCGCCGAGGCGGAGTCAAGAGGATCAGCGGGTTGATTTATGAGGAGACGAGGGGGGTTCTGAAAATTTTCCTCGAGAACGTGATCTGCGATGCCGTGACGTACACCGAGCACGCCAGGAGGAAGACGGTGACGGCGATGGACGTCATTTACGCTTTGAAGAGGCATGGCAGGACTTTGTACGGATTTGGTGGTTGAAAGCCGAGTCCTTTTTTTCCTTTTTAAATGGTGCTTTTGATGTTGGTAGATTTACTCGGTTTGTTCAAGTTTTAGTATTTGGATCCATGTGTATTGCTGGAGTTTATGTTCAATCATGCGAAATGCTTGAAAATTTTAGTGAAAAATTGGTTAATTTCACGATAGCCCCTGAACTCTCGGGGGGCTTGTTCTCAACCACTGAAGCATGTGTTGTATAACAAGCATTGTGTGGACTGTCGAAAAATCTGATACCATTTGTTTGTGAATTATCACATTGTTGGGTTTTTTTTTGTTTAATATTTTTCAGCCTCCAATCTCATAATAATCTTTTTATTTGAAAAATTCTTCAAAAGGACTAAAAATATGGGACCAACAGGGGGGACATGTGAGGTGTCCCCCTTCTATTGCATAATGAGCTGGTCATCATTAAATGATGACCAGCTCATTATGCAATAGAAGGGGGACACCTCACTTGTCCCTCCTGTTAGTCCCATATTTTCGGTCCTTGTAGCAAAACTCTTTTTATTTTGCAAACTTTTTCTTGTGACAACGACTCTCACCTCGTTGCTGTTGGTTGGAGGCTGTACAGGGGTGGGGTCAATTTTGTTATTGTTGATCTTCCTTTGTTGGTGCTCTCGTTTTCAACTCAATTAATTAGCACCGCTGAAAGGGGAGCACTTAGGTTACGTTTTGATGGTGATGTCATATTTTAATGCATCTCTTGATTGATCTTTGCTGTTGCTGTAATTATCACTTATTAATTGGCACCATCAGGAATATTTTATGTATCTC
>NC_033798.1:7249642-7277556 GCF_001876935.1 Asparagus officinalis
AAGAGAGATATTAGAAATAGTTTCAAACTTAGATGCTAACAGAACTCATGATCGATTTCAAAATTTATGCTTGCTTTGTAAATTAATAAAATCAATTTTGCAATTGTAAAGCATGTAAATTTTCACGTACACAAGCAAGTTCAAATCATTAGTAAATCATATTATGGTTTCGACACACTCGCAAACCTCAACAGGTGCCTATCGCCTAGTGCCGTGTATCGATCTACCACATTAACTGAAGCGGATCTCCCAAAAGCTTGTCGATCGCCTCCAAAGTCTCCTGATGAGCTTCTAATAAATATCCATAAGGTGTAAGCACTATCAAAAATGAACAAACTTGTTAACATAGATAGTTAAAGCATTTAACAATATTCAACAAATGTTTTCATTAAGTAAACATTGCGATATCATATTTTATTCCAACTTGGATTTCTCCAAAATGAAATATACACATCATCTATAATCCCATAAATCAAAATTTTAAGATTACAAATTAGTTTAAATCTAACAACGCGCATTGGCATAGGGAATTGTCTAATCTAGGATGTCAACACTAATAACATAGTCCTAAACAAGATGCATCATTCATATTCATAATTTTAAAAAATATGCAAGCAAGATCAAATGAATCAAACATATATTACCAAAAAGATAACTTGGACTAACTCAAGCGATTAGACCTTAAATCAAAGAGCACGCAAGACTCTGATACCCAATTGTAACCTAGAGGGGGTGATCTAGGGTCATGCTAATCTAAATCATTAAAATGCCAATTAATTAATTAATAAGTTATCCTACAAGTATAATACAACAAGAAATAACTAGAATAAGCAATATGAACAATGAGATATATCCTAATATGATAGAAATATAAGCAAGATATATACCAACACACAACGGGTAAACAATCTAAGACAAGAAAGTGAATGAAAATTAATAGCAAATGCACAAATGGCGATATAAGATGAAGCAGAAAAAAATATCAAAAGTACACTCAAACACAATCAAATGAATTCACGGAGTCGACGCTCTCCTAACGTCTTCCGCTCCACTCCCCGGGAGAAATCCACTATCAACCGGTTTCTACGTTCACGCCGAATAACGTTTACACCTCACATAATCACTAGCAATCACTCTTCACTACACAAGTAGTTGGTCAGCCCGTGTCTCCTCGCTCAAGTGCTCATTACAACCTCATCTCCCTAAAGCACAGATCAACGGTCGGAACGCCACTCCTCCTTGGATTCGAGCCCCGTTCTCACCAAGCACTTCTCATCGGTGTACAAGTGTATATTACAGAGTGAATCTCACAATTAAGGTATACAAATAAATCAATTGATCTGTTCTCTAAACAGATCGATCAACTCAAATTAAGCTCACTCTCAATTTCACAACCACAAACCCTACATTATACTATTACATGTAAATAATTAATCCAATAGTTTGTTGGTGTGAAACAAGAGAAATCAAATCACACTAAACTCAAATAATTCTAGCTTAATTAAATGAGTAATCAAACATTTATATAAAAGGTTAAAGCTAGATTGAGTTTAGAAAACACTTCTCTAAAGACGGACATAGAATAAGGGAGAGGAGAGGGAAGAGAGGAGGAGAGAGGGAGAAGAGTTGAAATGCCAAAAGCACGCAAGAAGATCTCTCACTAAGCTCTTGTGAAATCTTGCATAACAAACTTGAAACAAACTTAAAAACGCTAAACAAACTATAAAACTCTTTTAAAACTCTCTTAAACATCCATAGAACAATGAAAGTTTGAGGTTTTATAGCCTCTTAACCAGCCCACACAACCCCCAAAAACGTGAAAATATAAAACTAGCGTTACAGCCGTTATAAGGCTGAAAAGACCAAAATACCCCAAAAATCCAGCATTCTGAAATTGCGTATTAGCTTTGTAAAATCAAATTAAAAATAGTAAACAGCTCAAAAAATATGAAATTTTGTGGGACGGTTATAACATGTAGAATAACATGTAGAGAAAAGAATTTAAAAAAATAATTTCCCATTTGATATAAATAATTTTGAACACAGATTTACAGTTCTGAAAAACTGAGCTGACATACATAGATTTGTAAATCATTGGCACAGTAAAATAACTCAACAAATATAAAATTTGAGGAAGTTCTCTAACAATGTACAATAAACACCTGTCAAAGAAAGAATGTTTTTTGAATACCCAACTATCCATTATACAAACTTATCTGTTTTAATAAAATCAGTACAACACTGTGCAAACGAATAAAAACATGATTTTTGTTAAATCTCATAAACCATACATCAACTTCCATGAACCTTGATGAATTTGGCGAAATATTTATAGAGCATGAAAACAAACGTGTTAGAAAAAGAATTTCTCAAATTTAATTTCCCATTGTGCAAACTCATGTATCTTCAAGTGTGTCCAAAGCATAAAAAACTCAAAACCATGCATGTATACTATATAAACTTATATAATAAGAAAACCAAATACGTGTTTATAGGATGTGATTCTTAAGTACTAACCACATAATATAAAATCTAAACTAATTACCCAAGCTTGATCTTCGACTTCATTTGTAGCTCAACTTGTACACATGCGGATAAGCCTGAACTGACTCTTAACTTTGAAATTGCAATGCTTTCACCGACATTCGCCAACCTCCTTTGGATATCATCGTTGAAAGCTCTATTACATCATCTTCAATAAGTTGTTGTCTATAATAAATAATAACAAAAACACAAATACTAGACAAACAACATTAGTGGTAAATTATTTGTTAAACATCATCAAAACACGAAGGCCAACAATTTTTAGACAGCCTACAGTCCCCCAACAAGAGCTAAGCAGAGCCTTACACCGCTGAGCCAACCCTACGGGTTGAAATTACTTTATTTTAGTGCTTCTTTTTGAAAATTTTCTATGGATGATAGAAAAGAAATATGTAGAAACCCCATGTGACACTTGAAGTAATAGAGTCTGAATTCTATCAGAACAATCTATACACCACAAATTACAAATGTGTCCATGAGGAGAACAAAATTTGACTTTGGCTGAGATTGTTCTTTTAGGATTTATACTTGGCGTAGCATATATATAGTTTATGTCAGAATTGCTTGTCATGAAATTCGTCAGTTATAAATTTAAGTATTCAAGGTGAAGCGTTAAGATGAAACGATGAAAAATGATTTAGATTCTACTCGACATAAAAAATAATAGTGATCATTACTTTGGTTCATAGCTAAACACGATCCTCTTTGATTGTTATGAATCATTCCAAGATTTACCACTTAACATATTCGAGTGTATAACGTTCATTTTTAATCTACAAATCATGCGCCTGTTTAGGGGTGAGCACGGTTCGGTCCAAACCGAAAAAACCGACCGAACCGAACCGAAATCAAGAGTTTGGTTCGGTTTTACTTATATGGCAGTTCGGGTCGGGTTGAAATCTTTTCAACCCGAAATAACCGAACCGACCGATACCCATCTGATCAGCCCAGTCCGAGAGAGGAGAGACCCGACCCGTGAACCCTTCCCTGATAATTTCTTTTTCATCACCTAAACGGCTAAACCCTAGATCTCATTCCCAATTTCAGCCGGCCACTCTCCCAGACTCCCAGTCTCCCACTCGATCCTCATCCTCTCCTCTCCTCACTCCTCAGTTCGTCAATTGAGCTCCGACTCCTCGCCACTTCGACTCCGACTCCTCAGTTCGTCAATTCACCGCTCAGCAATTCGCCGCCGCTCAGCAATTCGCCGTCAACTGAGCTCCGACTCCTCGCCACTTCGACTCTCACTCTCTGTCCAGTGTCCGCCTCTCTCACTCAGTCGACTCCGACTCTCATCAGTTCCTCAGATCCGCCGCTCGGTACTCCGCAGTCTTCATGGGGACACCCGAGGCCGAAACATCTCCTCCGGATCTATCTCCGGCTTTGGGGACACCCGTCACACCCACACCCACGGCCGATGCAGAGGTATACATTGAAATTACCCTATTTCAGTGTTGAATGTTTTTGTTGTTCAGTGACTTCAGTCTGGTTCTCACATTATAAAGATTCATTTTTCTGGTTTTGAATTGAAGAATCAACTGTACATCACTCTTCTACAACTCAACTGAGAAATTCCATCACCTATTTGTCCTTCATATCTTCATTCAGATAGTTTTTGTTGTAATTTTTTAAACTGTATAGTGAGTGTATACCCTCTTTCAGTCTGGTTCTCACTTCTCACATTACAAAGATGATGACATTTTCAGTTTTAAGTGATAACTATATAGTGGTTGTTTTGATGAAAGTTGTTGCCTTGTTGGATTCATACTTTATTATGATGTGGTGTACATTGCTGGAAGTTGTGGATTCATACTTTATATCTGTAGCAGCAAGATTGATGCAATTTCAATTTTAGGAACAAGATTGTATATTATTAGTAGTGGTACATAATTTTGATAAAAATCATAATTTTGCTTTTATACATATTAGTGTGCTAAAAAGTTAAAAACCCTAATTCAGTTGAATTGTTGAAATAATCTGCAGGCTTCTCAAAAGGAGAATCCTAATGTAAATGCAAGTCAAGTTGATTCTAATCAATCTACACAAGGCTCTCAGACTTTGACTAAAAGGAAAGCAATAAAAGAAAGATCGGAGGTATGGGATCATTTTACTTAAAAGGAAAGCAATAAAAGAAAGATCGGAGGTATGGGATCATTTTACTAAGTTTAAAGATAAAAATGGCGACCCAAAAGCAAAATGCAAGTATTGTGAAAAAGTGTATTTTCCACATTGTAAAAAAAATGGTACTACAGCTCTTCGCAATCACATGGAGTCTTGCAAAAAGCATCCACATAATGTCGATACTCGACAGAAGTTATTAAATTTACATGCAAATCGTGATTCACAAAGTGGATCTAGTACGAAAATGGGAACCCTTGGTAGTTGGAGTTATGATGAAGGAGCCATAAGAAAAGCCCTTAATTATTTTATCATTTTGGACGAGCTTCCATTCAAGTTAGTAGAGGGTTTAGGGTTTAAAAATTTTATGTCAACCGCTTGCCCTAGATTTCATATTCCTTCTCGTTGGACAATCCAAAGAGATTGCTATGAAATTTACCTTGAAGAAATTTTTTTTTGAAGAATTTATTGAAAGCTACATGTCAGAGGGTGTGTCTAACAACCGATACTTGGACTTCCATTCAAAATATTAATTATATGTGTTTAACGGCACACTGGATTGATAATGATTGGAAATTGAACAAAAGAATAATAAACTTTTGTCCTATTTCAAGTCATAAAGGAGATGATCTTGGGAAGGTGGTCGAGAAGTGTTTACTAGATTGGGAAATTGAGAATGTTTTCACCATCACGGTTGATAATGCTAGTTCAAATGATACTATGATTACATACTTAAAAAAGAGGTTCAACAATTGGGCACGGTTGATAATGCTAGTTCAAATGATACTATGATTACATACTTAAAAAAGAGGTTCAACAATTGGGGAGGCACAATGTTGGGTGGGAAATATCTTCATATGAGATGCATTGCTCATATTGTTAATCTTATTGTTAGTGATGGGCTCAAAGGTTTGGGGGATTCCGTTGCTCGTGTTCGTTCGGCGGTGAGATATGTGAGGCAATCTCCATCTAGATTAGCTAAATTCAAAACTTGCATTGAACTAGAAAAAATTGAATTTGGTTCATCTTTATGTTTGGATGTATGCACTAGATGGAATTCCACTTATTTGATGTTGAACATTACTCAAAAATATGAAAAAGCTTTAAAAAGATATGGTGAGGAGGATCCCTTCTTTAGATTTGAACTAAGTAATGGAAATGGAGCTCATGGAATGCCATTGGAGGATGATTGGGTTAATGTGAGAAGGTTATGCATTTTGCTTGAAAAATTTTACAAGCTAACATTACTTGTTTCAGGTTCCTCATATGTGACAAGTAATTTTTTTCTTCAAGAAATTGGTAATGTTGCTTGTGATTTGCAAAAATGGAGATTGTCTGATGATGCATCATATGCTAGAATTGCTAATAAAATGACAGATAAATATGAGAAGTATTGGGGAAGTTGGGAGAAGACGAACATGTTGATTTACATTGCGGCGCTTCTAGATCCACGAAATAAAGAAGATTTTGTGACTTTTATTCTTGAGCTTACATATGGTGAGAAAGAAAGTGTTGATAAGTTAAAATTCATCAAAGATGCCGCATTTGCATTATTCAATGACTACAAGCTTAAATATGCAACTGAAAAAAATGCAAGTGAGCAATCAATTGGTGCTTCATCTAATAATATTGACAGTGGTGATGTTAATCAAATAACCGATGTAAGAAGTCAGTTTAAAAGGTTGAAAGTCGCAAAAGGAAGTGTCGAAGCAAAATCAGAGTTGGAAAAATTTCTAAGCGAGGATGTTGAAGCCGATCAAAGTAACTTTGATATTTTAGCTTATTGGAAAGTTAATAGTGCAAGGTTCCCAATTCTCTCTCGGATGGTTCGTGATGTATTGGCTATTCCAATCTCCACAGTTGCTTCTGAATCTGCTTTTAGTACAGGTGGCCGAGTACTTGATCCATTTAGGAGCTCATTGACTCCGAGAATGGTACAAAGCCTAGTATGCACTTCCGATTGGCTTCGAAACTTGTTGGCTACGCCGGGTTCGAGCAAAATTTGCTTTGAAGAAGATTTGGATGCTCTTGAGAAGTTAGACATAGGTATTTACCATTTATGTTTTTGTATGTTAAATGATTTGATTTTTATTTACTTTTTATTTGTTTATCTTTCAGTTTTGGGCAAGCTTTCAATTGAACCGACAATCACGGATTTGTAAGAGCTTTCATGGAAGAACACAAGTAAGAATTTGTTTATCTTTTGTAATTTTTCTTTACACTCCCGTTGCCATCAGTTTTAAGCCACTTCTGCTGCTATATATCAATTATCAAATAGCTAGACTAGGTAGGAAAATTATCAAATTCTTACTATCAAATTCTTACACAATATTGAAATTATTTATGAACACTTGTATTTAATAAGAAAAACAACTAATTAATGATTGATGCTCCGTGCTTATCCTGTCACAGTCTTATACAAGTTCAGCCTATTAATTAGTGGCCAAACTTGTACAAACACGATTTTACTAGAGTAAGAGCAAGTTGACATTGAATAAAGTTGAATCTCATAAACCTTCACTCTCAGCTAGTGAACAGTTAAAACTCTTTTTGTACTTTCATTTTTTTGTGAGGACAACAGTTTATTCATGTCATTGTTTGCAATTTATACTGTCTCGAATGTTATGCAAATAGAATTAGCTTTCGCGATGGTGCATTGGTTAAAACATTTTATCCATTCCATGGTATGCAATTAAACTTGTCTCAAAAGATTGATTTCTTGTCAGGTACCTTTGATTCACGTACACAACAATCACTCCAGAGGTAACACCCTTGCTTTCAACAAAAGCGCAGCCATCATCATTTCCAGTTTTCCACTACACTATCAGCAAAAAGAATACATTGCAGAGGAAAAGTTCAGCTCAATCTGGAGGTTTTCATTTTTTGATCGCCACTACACTATCAGCAAAAAGCTTGTGTTCAAAAAACATGGGAGAGAAGTTCTGGCAAGTCCAGCACCCATCAAATGCCCTCTGTGCAGACATGTTGTACATGGTTCTGTGATTTACACTTTGGTCGTGATTTACATTTTGTACCTCGTTCTGTGATTGTTCTCTTCTATTTACACTTTGTTATATTATATGAACAAAGACAACCTAGCTTTGTGTTTGCTTTCAAAAAATCAATGTCAACAACTTGCTGCTGTGTTTATTTGCTTGGATGCCTGGATATAAACTCTTGGGACAAGTAATATTTGTGCCTTTGATTGTTATACTTGATGAAGTTAGAACCGAACAAACCGAACCGAACCGCACCGAATTTGCAACGGTTCGGTTCGGTTTTGAATTATAGGTGGTTCGGTTCGGTTATTCAAATTTTGGTAAAAACCGACCCGAACCGAACCGTGCTCACCCCTACGCCTGTTAGCGAAATAGACAATTGTAACTAAACCAGTGATCGTTTCAATATTAATTATATTTTGATTAAAATTTTCACTTCGGTTCTCCAAATTTTATTCCAAGTTAAAAGGTCTAAAAAGCCTCATGCCGAGGAATAATTTTTTAAAACAAATTATTTTCTAACGATTTTGTGGTCGTTTCTTACTGCTTTGCCCATCAACATTCGGCTGATTTACAATGCTATCCCAACAAGCGTGTGCTCCGCACGTTTCTGAAATTGGACGGCTGAGATTGACTGGGAGAGCGTTGTTAATGGATCGAATCATTGTCGGGTACGGTTCCGTTAAAGGGTAGTAGGTGGAGGTGGAATTTGACTTTGGATGTCAAATTTTTTTAGCCGTTAACTTCCTATTATGCATTACACCTATTTGGCAACATTGTGCTTTTTATCTACATTTCAAAAAGACAAATATTATTTTCTCCCCATGTGATCAAATAATCAATTGGGATTCTTCACCGTTAGTTTTCATACTTTGTGAGCTAACTGCCAGCTAATTATTGTATCCAACTAGGATAAAGAATGGTCCATCCATTAATTAAATCAGGACCGTTTTTGTCTCCGTTATAAACTACATCATTTTTATTTTTATTTAGGAAGAAAAATGTCCAAAACAAAATTAGCTTAAAGGTCAAGTTTCGCCTTAGAAATGTAGTACCAATAAAGTTTTATCCAATTGCCTTCGCTGGTAGAATTTTAGGCATCATTGAAGGTAACATCATTGATGGCTAACGGATGTTGCCTTCATCCTTGACGGGAAATTCAACATCAAGGATGTTTTGGGCCCACATTAACAAAAATGGTGGGAGAATAGCCCCAATTTTTTCACCCAAAATTAAATCTAACCTTATATTTTTTTTTCCTCTCTCCCTTATCTGTTTTTTTCTCTCTTTTCTGTTTTTTCTCTACTTAGAACTCACAGAACCCGAACACACCTTCAACCGCTGCTAGCTGTCTTCGATCGCCAACTGCAGTCGTCGTCTGTGGGTCATGTCCCGCTCATTCGATCATCCACAATCATTGTCCACTCATTCGTGCATTGTGGTCACCGTCGTCGCTCGTCATTATTTTGTGGTTGTGGTCCACCACTCATCTTCAACTGCCGTCGCTTGTCTTCAACCGCCGCTCGTCCGTGGGTCGCTAGCACCGCTGCCTCTCCTCTAGGTATTTTTCATAATTTTATTTTTTTAGAAATTATTATGGTTTATTGTTTTAGTTTGTTTGAATTACTCAAATTGAAAGCCCTAATTAACCTTCAACCTAATTCAATCCCAAACTTTAAAACCCTAATTCAAATCTTATAAATTTAACAAAAATTATCCTAATTCTACACCCTAATAACATTACAATAAGTCTAGAACCCTAATTAAGTTGAATTTCACCTTAATTTCATCTCCAATGAAACTAATTTAACTTTACTAGACCTAATCATAATTCTAATAACCCTAACTGAACAAATTACTCAAACTAAAGTAATTTTAACCTTAATTAAATTGCATAAATCTAACCCCAGTTCAACTAAATTTAACCTAAATATCACATTAATCCAAACATTAGTTAACTAATATAAATTTAATAGCTCTAACCCTAACCATCTTTAGTCTAATTAATTAAACTAATCTACAAAAAATAATTCCACTAATAACTCTAATAATATTATCCTAATAATAAGCACTCTAACTCTCTCTCCAGCTTTTACCTTAAAATCATCTAAAAGCTAATTTTACTTTTAGATTATTCTATCCAAACCCTTATCATAATCCTTATTCGAAATTCATCTACTATTATTACTTAAATCCAATTTAGTTTGATATATATATAACTAATTTGTGTTATTTATCATGTTTATGAGAATTGAAATCGTTACTCCTAGTCTCCCGTTTGATCATGTTGTATGTAAATCATACTCCTAACATAAGATACACATCTCTATTTGGGTATGGAATTAATTTTTCTATCTAAAGAGAATTGTGTATCTTATATCTGGAGTATGATTTACATACAATATTATTGGATCTGTTCATGAAGGAGTTCCCTTCTCGTACAAAGTTACGAATGTGGTAATGCTCATATGTTTTTGTGTACTTTGTGCATTTTTGTTTCTTAAAAATTTCAATAATACGTGCTCATTGTTTTCTGGTACAACAAGCTTATGCGGTGGTGATTGCTCGGTTGTATGAGAGATATGTATGCATGATTTATGGATGACTTGAGTGGGTAATGTGATTTATTTTAACAACTATGATAAGAATATTGTGTTTGTTGATATCTTTGAGTGTTTTTTTTCCAAATGTTATTATGTATAGAATAACAGGAAATAAAAATCTATTTTCTTGGCAAAACATCCCTTGTGGTCATCAGATACAGGAGGTCGTCAGGGATATTTTGCCCATCAGATTATGTGGTCATCAGATTATGTGGTCATCATATTTTCCCATCATGGATGCATATCCTTGATGGGCCTCCATCAAGAATGTTTCATCCTTGACGAGCTTTTACTGATGGGGTATCCTTGACTGCCATCCATCAAGGATACACATTTTTCATGGGAAATTGTGTATTTTTACAGGAATACCCATGAAGGATGCCCAAAATTCTACTAGTGATTTTTGCCTACATGGGACAATGATCAACTAGTCTCATTTTTAAGAGTTGCCAAGCATATCCTAAAATCGTGAATTAGTTTTATGAATTTTTTTAATGTGCTTTCTTACTAGGGGGCGTGTGACAACTGGAAAATAAATGAAACTTTTAGTTTCTATTTTGCATGATAAAGTGGAAAAATGGAACTTTGAACTAATAACTGATGGAATATTCATTTTGTTTGTATGCTGTCTGGCTGTCATGAAAAATGAATATTAAAAATCATACTCCCTTTAAAAGCACGAGTTTAGGAAAATCTTTTGGTAGACAAAAATACCCTTAGAACTTAAATATTATTTTATTAAGTAAGAGTAAGTTGATAAATTGATGAATTCTTATTAGATATACATAGTATGAAGATAAGGATACAATTTAAATTAAAATGTAAATCTAAATAAAATTATTAAAGACCAAATTTATAAATGTCTACAAAATGAAGGGCGTATATGTAAAAACCAAATAAATTAATGAGATAAATAATGTCTACCCTAAAGGTCAAACTCGGGAACAACGTAGATCTACAAATGTACATAATTTGGATGAGATATTTACAAAGTCCACCAAACAAATTAAAGAGACAAAAGTTATTCTCAAAATTATAAAAAAGAAAGATTAAGGAAAATAAAAAATCATATCATATCATACTTCTTTTAAAAGCACGAGTTTGAGAAAATCTTTCGATGGATAAAAATACCCTTAGAATTTAAATATTATTCCATTAAGTAAGAGTAAGTTGATAAATTGATGAATTCTTATTGGATATACATAGTATGGAGATAAAGATACAATTTCAATTAAAATGTAAATCTAAATAAAATTACTAAATACTAAATTTATAAATGTCTACAAAATAAAGGGCGTATATGCAAAAAATAAATAAATTAGTGAGACAAATAATGTCTACCCTAAAGGTCGAACCCGGGAACAACGTAGACCAACAAATATACATAATGTGGATGAGATATTTACTAAATCCACCAAACAAATTAAAGAGACAAATATCATTCTCAAAATTATAAAAAATAAAAATTAAGAAAAATAAAAAATCATACTCTCTTTAAAAGCACGAGTTCAGGAAAAGCTTTCCATAGTCAAAATTACATTGTACTATTTTAAATATTTAATTTAAATTATAATCTATACTAATCATACTTATATCCTATCCTAAAACCCACTGGCTCTTGGTGAACATGGATCTGGTTGAGATGCCTTGACTCCATGGACTTCTTATATCTGCCCCTCAATCTAGTTGCTGGTGAAACGCAGTTCTGAGGGCTGTGTTCAGTCTTATTCACACAAAGCCTATGTTTGGGCTCATGGACGCGAGGCTTGCGTTCTGAAGCAGAAACGCAGAGCACATGGTTAAGTTTTAAAAATTAGACAAAATACTCTCAAAAGTTTAAAATTACACAAAATAAAAAACTAAAATTTTAGAACTTGGCAAAGAAAAGAGTAATTGTGTGATATTTTTCATTAAGATATATAAATATAACTTATAATTTAAGGTTTACTATCCCATTTTAGAATCAGAAAATAGTTAAGTTGATACTGGTAAAAAATAGTAATAATAATAGATTAAAAATATCCAGTTAAATAATAAAATTTTAAAAAATATATGATAAATTAAAAATTAATGTTATTGTATAAATTAAAGTAACTACTGTTTGTGGAAAAATTTGCAGTAAAAGAAACGAAGAAAAATTGATTTGTATTCCTTTAATCTCAGTTACAATTGGAGCTTTAGACTCCTTGGAGACTTTGTGGATCTTGCGCATAGCCTTGGGGCTAAGGGATCCGGATGAGAGAGCCTCCTCAAACTTGGCTTGATCAAACTCAACAATAAGAGTTTCGACGGTTGTTCCAGTGAGATGATCATCGGATTGCGCTACCACTTCTTCGTCAGAGAAGCTTGTCCCCAGCAGAGTCGCCATCTTTTGTTTGGTGGAAAATTTACAGTAAAAGAAACGAAGGAAAATTGATTTGTATTCCTTTAGTCTCAGTTACAATTGGATTTCCTGATTACAAAAGAGAAGAGAATGATCTGGATTCTCCCCTTTGTTTAAATCTGGGTTCTTCACGGTGGCGATGAGATGCCTCCCTCGAATGCTCGCGTCAAGTTTGATTCTCGTTGACGATCCGATGTCTTGTTTCACTGGAACATGGTCTTCTCCTCACGATTTGATGTTGTGGAGAACTCTGAACGAGTTTGAAACTCTATGAAAGAGTTGATTTAACCGAAAGTCGGTTATAAGCCAAGGATGAAGAAGATCTTGTTGCCGATCTCCAAAGCTCCAGAAATGCTCTAAGGATCCTGTTGACGAGCCAAGAAGTTCCAACAGACCGAACCCCTGAACTGAATTGATTTTCAGTTATTTATAGGAGATTAAGGGGTGTAACCACCTCCTTAATTCGCTCCTAAGTGGGGCTAATGGGATGTAACCGCCCCTTAAATCACTCCTGAGTGGAGTTGTGATCCCCTCAGATCGTGGGAAACGGTTTTGAAACCGTTCAGCTCGTGTTTGAACGAGTCAAACGCAAAATCCATGTTCTGATGCGAATTCTGCGTTCAAACACAGTGTTTGGAAGCTTGAACGCAGTGTCCGAAAGCTCGGACGCAGCGGTTGGAAACTGCGTTGGCATCTTGTTGGAAGCTGCGTTTGGCGGCTTGGAAGCTGCGTTTGACAGCGGATGGAAGCTGCGTTTGGTAGCGGTATAGAGCTGCGTCTGACAGCGGTTGGAGCTGCGTTGAGCAGCGGTTGGAGCTGCGTTGAGCAGCGG
Organism: Asparagus officinalis; assembly: GCF_001876935.1. Lineage (NCBI taxonomy): Eukaryota > Viridiplantae > Streptophyta > Magnoliopsida > Asparagales > Asparagaceae > Asparagus > Asparagus officinalis. The sequence continues at coordinate 7,263,122 of NC_033798.1, forward strand.
TATAGAGCTGTGTTGGGCAGCGGTTGGAGCTGCGTTGGGCAGCAGTATAGAGCTGCGTTGGGCAGCGGTATAGAGCTGCGTTGAGCAGCGGTTGAAGCTGCGTTGAGCAACGGTATAGAGCTACGTTGGGCAGCGGTATAGAGCTGCGTTTGCAGCTTTTGGAGCTGTGTTTGAGCTGCGTTCGTGGCTATGGACGCGGCACATCTTGATGCTGGTACGCGGGGAGGACTTCCACGTCTTGATTTGAAGAGACCGTCGATTTGTAGTCTCTTTCTGTCGAAGTGTTGCAAAGATCGTCATTTTGTAATCTTTACTTTAGCTCTCTGATATGTGAGAGTCGTCAGATTGTAACTCCCGATATTGATTGTGGAGGCTGTTGATTAGAGCTTTCATCAATTGTTGTGAAAGTAGTCAGATTATAACCTTCATCGATCCACATGAAAGTCTTCAAATTGTAGCCTTCTGAAAGTCGTCAGATTATAACTTCCATCATCGGTGTTTGATGGGGATCAGCTATCTATTATGATTTTTAGACAGCCTACAGAACCCCCTCCAAAGTTTTCGAAAGTTCGCGGTTGACTGGGACGAATTTTCGGAATACTTTGGATCTCAACTCTGATCTTGGAGCTGTTGATTCCTTGTGGTAAAGGATTTGTTCTCTGCACTTGCTTCGAAGGCATCTTGGTTGAAGGGATTTGCCACGTAGGACCTGTGTGAAGGTATGCGCCATAATCCTGCTTCTGGAATGTGGGGGTGGACCCTGCATTTTGAACTTGAGATGCGGGTCTCACCCTTGCATGTTGAATTTGGAACACGGGTGTGACCTCGGCGTTCGGTTTTTGCATCGCGGGTCTGACCTCAACGTTTTGACTTAAGACATGGAAGTGGCTTCCGTGCATTTTTGACTAAGTCTTTGAGACTTGTCTTTGGCTCATCTGTTTTAAGTCTCGGCTCACATCCATTAAGCTGATGGACCTGCAAACGTGCATAGGATTTTTGGCAAACCCTCAGCCATCAACGGATTTGATAAGCCTTTACCGACTACCGTTTGAGTCGGGCTAGCATGTGGATTGTCTAAGTCCGTTCCACATGTAACGTTGTGCTAAGAGAATGAACCCTCTTAGACTTGATGCTATGATTTTGAATACATAGACTTTGTCATTTTCACGGGAAACGACTAACCGGCAACGCGTGTTAGGCGTAGGCTTATCTCTAATTAGGGATCGAGATAAAGTCCCCCATGCGTAAAAGGCATGGATTTTGGTGCTACGATGTTGAATACGTAGACTTTGTCGTTATTTCTTCCTGTGTTACTTGAAACACTGAAAGAAAGTTGGAAGCGCCAGAGGTGTAATATTAACTTGGCATGAATTTTCACTTAGAGTGAAATTCAGAAATTTTCTTTATTATCACTAGGATAATTCCAGAAAATATTTAATCCGTTGGGGATTTTATAATGACAACTTGCTATTCTTGTTGAAAAATGAGTAACAAGTTCATTGGGGGTTTGACTGTTAGAGGTGTGATGTTAACCTAACAGTATTTTTATGGACCTATCGCTCCGTTGATGAGAGTCGATAAGTGAAAAGTATTGTGATCGAAGCAACTTTAAGGACCTATCGCTCTATTGACGAGAGTCGATAAGTTGATTTTGTCAGAGGTGTTTGATATTAACGTGACAAGAAAATGATACGATCGGAGCAATTTTGAGGACTTATCATCCTATTAAAGAGGATTGATAAGTGGATTGTCAGAGGTTTGGTGTTAACATGACGGGAATTTGTTGCGATCGGAGCAACTTTATGGACTTATCATCCTATTGAAGAAGATTGATAAGTGAATTTTGTCAGAGGTGTGATATTAACGTGACAGGAAGATGTTGCGATCAGGGCAACTTTGAGGACTTATCGCTCTATTGGGGAGAGTGGATAAGTTAATTGTCAGAGGTTTGGTGTTAACATGACGGGAATTTGTTGTAATCTGAGCAACTTTGTGGACTTATCATCCTATTGACGAGGATTGATAAGTGGGTTGTCAGAGGTATGATGTTAACGTGACAGGATTGTGTTACGATGGGAGCAACTTTGTGGACTTATCATCTTATTGATGAGGATTGATAAGTGGGTTTTGTCAGAGGTTTAGTGTTAACATGACAGGATTTGTATACTTGTGATTTGAACAAGATTTTGGGGACTAGCGTCTCGCTGGAGAGAATTGCTAAATGAGTTTATCATCAGAAGCGATGAATTTTGATGCTTGTGATTTGAACAAGATTTTGAAGACTTAGCGTCTTGCTGGGGAAGATTGCGATTTGAGCAATTTTGAGGACTTATAATCCTATTGTCAAGTATTGATAAGTTGATTGTTGTCAGAGGTATATCGTTAATGTGACAAATTGGGAGTGATGCAAGCTTCATTCATACTCTGTGGGGATGATGATCGTCAGAAGTGTAATGTTAACTCGACGATGTGAAAGATTCGTTACTCTTAATCCTGTGGATTCCAAGTAACCAACCCCCAGTCTTGATTAAGACTTAGCAGGGGAATAAAAAGAGGTAGACAAGGCACATCACCTAGTGGGGCACTATCCATGAAGTCGGAATAGAGGCACATCACCTGGTAGGCCATTATCTGATGAGTTTGACTATCAGAGGTAACTGTTAACGTGATAATTTTGTGGACCCGCCATCCTACTTGAAGATGATTGGTGGGAGAATTTGAAGGAAAAGGACTATCAGAGGTGACGGTTAACGTGATAGTTTTGGTGGACCCGCCATCCTACTTGAAGAGGATTGGTGGGAGAATTTGGAGGAAAAGGACTATCAGAGGTGACGGTTAACGTAATAGTTTTAGTGGACCCGCCATCCTATTGAGGAGGATTGGTGGGAGAATTTGGAGAAAATGGACTATCAGAGGTTATCATTAACGTGATAGTTTTGATGGACCCTCTATCCTACTTGAAGAAGATTGGTGGGAGAATTTGGAGGAAAAGGACAATCAGAGGTGACGGTTAACGTGATAGTTTTGGTGGACCCGCCATCCTATTGAGGAGGATTGGTGGGAGAATTTGGAGAAAATGGACTATCAGAGGTGATCATTAACGTGATAGTTTTGATGGACCCTCTATCCTACTTGAAGAGGATTGGTGGGAGAATTTAGAGGAAAAGGACTATCAGAGGTGACGGTTAACGTGATAGTTTTGGTGGACCCGCCATCCTACGTGAAGAGGATTGGTGGAGAAATTTGGAGAAACTAGACTATCAGAGGTAACTGTTAACATGATAGTTGTTGGACCTGCCATCCTACACGTGATAGTTTTAGTGGACCCGCCATCCTACTGAAGAGGATTGGTGGGAGAATTTGGAGGCAAAGGACTATCAGAGGTGACGGTTAACGTAATAGTTTTGGTGGACCCGCCATCCTATTTGAAGAGGATTGATGGGAGAATTTGGAGGAAAAGGACTATCAGAGGTGACGGTTAACGTGATAGTTTTGGTGGACCCGCCATCCTACTGAAGAGGATTGGTGGGAGAATTTGGAGGCAAAGGACTATCAGAGGTGACGGTTAACGTGATAGTTTTGGTAGACCTACCATCCTACTGAAGAGGATTGGCTTCAGTGGTCGTGGTATCTTCTTTTTCTGACTGAGAAGATTGGGCTTGGTCCGATTGCTCAGGTGATAGTTGGGCTTGGTCCGATTGCTCTGGTTAATCCTGCATACTTTGTTCTTCAGCTTTGATCCTGGCAATAATCTTTTGGGCATGTTCTCCTTAAGAGATTAGTTGTCTCCAAGAACGGCATTCTGCAACTCTGATTCGGGCTAGGAGGTCGGTTTGCAAATTATGTCGACAGGTCTCCACTAGGGTAGACTGTGTCATACCTGTCGGACATCGCAGAGCCATGTTTTGAAACCTTTTGACGAAGGCTTTGACAGACTCCCTCTTCTTCTGCTTAGTGGCGAGGAGGGTATGGATGTGGCGAGGAGGGTATGGATGGAGACTTTTGTATCCTCTTCAAAGAATCTTAACAGGAAGAGTCTCTCTAGATCCGCCCACTTTTGGATACATCGAGCAGACAGTTTCCTGAACCATTCAAAGGCAACTCCCTTGAGGGTGCCAATGAATAATCGAGCCAGTATGGCATCGTTTGATATTACATTTCCAGTCTGTGACTTGAAATGATAAATATGTTGGTTCGGTGATCCCGTGCCGTCAAAAGCTTGTAGCGTCGGGACTTCAAATTTTGGAGGATAAGGGGCGGTGTCCCATTCGGCAGGGTAGGGCCTGACAACTCCCTCATCTTGGAGCTCGCTTCTGTTAGCAATGGCTTTAAGGCGGGCTTCCAATTCTTCCATTTTGGCAGACTGAAGATTCCGACGAGTTGAGTCAACAGGTCTAGGAGTTCATTGAGGGTCTTCTGCTGTGATTTGAGCATGGCGTCTTGCTCCGCAACCCTCTTTGAAAGATCTTCAGAATGTTCTGCCATGTGGGTGAAGCTCTCATGCCCAATGAAAGAGCTTGATGATTGAGACTCCGTAATGGCTGAGTGTTCATCATCGGAATTAGTTCCTTGGGCTAACCTCCGATAGTTGATAGGGGGAATTGTTCCTGTTCGTGTCCGAGTGCGTTGGTAGACTCCTTCAAACTCGTTAGCGATTTCTCTGACGGTCGGCGATTTCTCTGACGGAATTGGTTCCTCTGCTGATCACATTGATAGTGACCTCGGGATATTCGGTCTCTGGTGACTTCTTCCTGTGAGAACGTCGTCGTTGGTTGGGCAAAGCAACGTTCGTAAATTGGTCGAACACCAACAGTTTGGCCGCATATGAGCAGCATTGACATCCCGAGAGGATCGTAGGAATCAGCCGTTCACATTGGAATGAACGAATGATTTGTTGCATCGGTCTTTCTCTCGATATGAACTCACTCAAATCTATTGTGAAGATTCGAGGAGAATTGCTCACTGATCGTGAGGTTTGAATTGGAACCCCCAGTCCATGATTGGACAGGACTGGCTCTTGGTGAACATGGATCTGGTTGAGATGCCTTGAATCCATGGACTTTTGACATCCGCCCCTCAATCTAGTCGCGCTACGCAGAGTATTCGGGGGTCCAGGGGACGGCGCGCCCCTGGCCAGGGGGTCCGGGGGGGATGGAATACCCCCCGGCAGGGTTCGGGGCAGCGCCCCGAAGCTCCACGGTATACACCAGGTTCGATATTGAATTTCGCCACCCGAACGCATGCCTGAGCTCCAGGTGTTGCTGGTGAAACGCAGTTCTGAGGGCTGTGTTCAGTCTTATTCACACAAAGCCCATGTTTGGGCTCATGGACGCGAGGCTTGCGTTCTGAAGTAGAAACGCAGAGCACATGGTTGCGTTTAGGCTCACGAACGCGAAGCTCGCGTTGGTTGGAGGATCGATTTTCTCGAAGTTGTGCTCGTCGTCGAGATCTTCTTCTTCGTCGAGCGACGTTCTTGTTGGCCTATTTTAAGGCCTTTGCAGCGATGTCGTCGACAGAGTTGGTCGCTGTTATGGGCCTTTCGTGACCCGAGAAACGTTGCTTTGGCACGAACGCAGAGCCTTCAACTCGGTGGACGAGTTTGGCCGAAACTGAGCCCACTCCTTCGGAGGAGGGGCTATTCGAGCATTCTTGGTTGAAGGAGAAGGCTTCCTTCGGCATAGGAGCAACAATTGGAGCTTTAGTCTCCTTGGAGACTTTGTGGATCTTGCGCATAGCCTTGGGGCTAAGGGATCCGGAGGAGAGGAATAAGAGTTTCGACGGTTGTTCCAGTGAGATGAACATCGGATTGCGCCACCACTTCTTCGTCAGAGAAGCTTGTCCCCAGCAGAGTCGCCATCCTTCTTGTTTTGATGATGATTTACAAACAATTTACTACTAATGTTGTTTGTCTAGTGTTTGTGCATTCCTATGTATTGTAGACAAACAACGTTGTTGGAGGATGGATGAAATCGAGCCTTAACGATCATATCAAATGGAGGTTGGCGGATTTATGGAGTGAAGCAACGTTAATTCAAGTTAAAGATCCAATTACAAGCTTCTTCCGTAAAGTTTACCAAGTCATGCTCATTGAAGACCTTCATCAAGCTTGGGTATATTTAGTATAGGTTTATATTATGTGTGTTAATTCTATAAGCTCAAACATACACACACATATATATTTGTGATTTTCGTAACTATAAGTGTTTTTATGCAAAATAAGTTTTGGACTATATTTACATCATAAACAACTTTTATTATGTCCATATAAATATTCCATAAGTTTTCAAAACTTGTTTTGAGTCAAAAATAACAATCACATGTTTTTCATATATACGTCTTTTAGTGCTTTTGCAGAATACAGTGTTTTTCACAAATTATAAATGCAAATTGAGAAATTCTTTTTCTAACATGTTTGTTTTCATGTTTACAAACATTTCTCAAAGTTTCATCAAGTTTGGAATTGATTTGTTATGTTTAATGGAATTTACAAAATCATAATTTTCATTCGTGCATGTTCGTGCATGTTTTACAAAATAGATGAGTTTTCATAAATGAAAAATGATATTCAAGAAATTCTTTCTTTGACATGTTTATCTACATGTTTAGAAACGTCCCTCAAAATTTTACTATTTTTGAAGTTGATTTACTGTGCCTAATTGATTTTACAAAATCGTGTATCACAGCAGATTTTCAGAAACTGTATTTTTGTGTTAAAACATTTATTTCTCTCAACTAAGAAAAGATGTTTCAGAAATTCTTTCTCTGACATGTTATTCTACATGTATAGAACATTCCCACAAAATTTCATAATTTTTGGAGTTCATTTACTATTTTAAATTGATTTTACAAAACATCTGCACACTGCTACAGTAACTCCGGTCGACCGGACCGGTCGACCGGAAATGTCTCTGGACGTTGGTTACTGTAGCTAACGGCTATAATTCCCAGATTTTGATATATCCGTTTTTTTGTCTTTTTGCTTGGTTTTCTTGGGTTTTTGGGCTTGTTTCATGAGCCTATATATACCCCATGCCCTCATACTTCTAAGGGCACTCAAGAAATGTTTTAAACAAGTTTAAAGAGTTTTAAACAAGGGTTTAAGTGTGTTAGTGTTTGTTTTGGTTTATGAAGAAGTTTTCACAAGTGGAGGAGATCATCTTCTTGTTTGGGCTCCAATCTCCATCTCTCCATCTTGTCATCTATTGGAGAAGTTTTCTAAACTCTATCTAGCTTTACATTTGCTTAGTTATTTGATTATCATTCTTTAAAGCTAGTTTTTATATTGAGTTTAGATTTGATTATATTATCTCATTGTTACACACACCCACTTGAGCTTATTGTATTTGCATACATAGTATATTAGGGTTGTGAGAGATTGTAACATTGAGTTGTGCTTAATTGTGTTCTCATCTATTGTAGAGAACAAATTTATATTTGTTACATTGTGAGTGGTGTAAGGTTTTCGGTGAGCTAGAAAACCGAGTGTGTTGTGAAGTTTTCGGTGAACTAGAAAACCGAGTGTGAGGAGTGAACGTTGTTCGGTGAGCGTTGAAAACCGACATAGTGTGGTTGTAAACGTTATTCGGGTGAGCGTAGAAAACCCGGTTGTGATAGTGGATTTCTCCCCGGGAGTGGGGAGCGGAGACGTAGGACGGAAGGTCCGAACTCCGTGATCATATAGTGTGTTTGAGTGTGCTTTGGCGTTCATTTATATTTATGTTCATATCTTATATCGCCATTGTCATTAGCTCATTATCTATATCATCCACTATCTTGTTTAGATTGTTTACCCCTTGTGTTAGTTTATATATCCTTGCATATATATATAATTCATCATATATCCTTGGAGACTTTGTGGATCTTGCGCATAGCCTTGGGGCTAAGGGATCCGGATGAGAGAGCCTCCTCAAACTTGGCTTGATCAAACTCAACCATGAGAGTTTCGACGGTTGTTCCAGTGAGATGAACATCGGATTGCGCCACCACTTCTTCGTCAGAGAAGCTAGTCCCCAGCGGAGTCGCCATCTTTTGTTTGTGGAAAATTTTGCAGTAAAAGGAAATGAAGGAAAATTGATTTGTATTCCTTTAATCTCAGTTACAATTGGATTTCCGATTACAAAAGAGAAGAGAATAAATTTGATTCTCCCCTTTGTTTAATTCTGGGTTCTTCTTGGTAGCGATGAGATGCCTCCCTCGAATGCTTGCGTCGAGTTTGCTTCTCGTTGACGATCCGATGTCTTGTTTCACTGGAACGTAGTCTTCTCCTCACGATTTGACGTTGTGGAGAACTCTGAACGAGTTTAAAACTCTATGAAATAGTTGATTTAACCGAAAGTCGGTTATAAGCTAAGGATGAAGAAGCTCTTGTTGCAGATCTCCCAAGCTCCAACCGAAGGATGAAGGATCCTCTTTTCGCTGCCAAGAAGTTGCAACCGACCGAACCCCTGAACTGAATTTATTTTCTAGTTATTTATAGGGGATTAAGGGGTGTAACCACCTCCTTAATTCGCTCCTAAGTGGGGCTAATGGGATGTAACCGCCCCTTAAATCACTCCTGAGTGGAGTTGTGATCCCCTCAGGTCGTGGGAAATGGTTTTGAAACCGTTCAGCTCGTGTTTGAACGAGTCAAACGCAAAATCCATGTTCTGATGCGAATTCTGCGTTCAAACGCAGTGTTTGGAAGCTTGAACGCAGTGTCCGAAAGCTCGGACGCAGCGGCTGGAAACTGCGTTGGCATCTTGTTGGAAGCTACGTTTGGCGGCTTGGAAGCTGCGTTTGGCAGCGGATGGAAGCTGCGTTTGGTAGCGGTATAGAGTTGCGTCTGGCAGCGCTTGGAGCTGCGTTGGGCAGCGGTGGAGCTGCGTTGAGCAGCGGTATAGAGCTGCGTTGGGCAGCGGTTGGAGCTGCGTTGGGCAGCGGTATAGAGCTGCGTTGGGCAGCGGTATAGAGCTGCGTTGAGCAGCGGTTGAAGCTGCGTTGAGCAACGGTATAGAGCTACGTTGGACAGCGGTATAGAGCTGCGTTTACAGCTTTTGGAGCTGCGTTTGAGCTGCGTTCGTGGCTATGGACGCGGCGCATCTTGATGCTGGTACGCGGGGAGGACTTCCACGTCTTGATTTGAAGAGACCATCGATTTGTAGTCTCTTTCTGTCGAAGCGTTGCAAAGATCGTCATTTTGTAATCTTTACTTTAGCTCTCTGATATGTGAGAGTCGTCAGATTGTAACTCCCGATGTTGATTGTGGAGGATGTTGATTAGAGCTTTCATCAATTGTTGTGAAGGTAGTCAGATTGTAACCTTCATCGATCCACATGAAAGTCTTCAAATTGTAGCCTTCTGGAAGTCGTCAGATTGTAACTTTCATCATCGGTGTTTGATGGGGATCAGCTATCTATTGTGATTTTTAGACAGCCTACAACTACATATAATTTTACCAATATGTTAGAACACCAAAAATACATAAGTATCATTAATTGATAGAAGACTAAATCATAAAAAACTGATAAAAGACTATAATATAATACCTTAACATTAATTGATTATAATTTATAAATATCGATCTCTAATGATAATAATATTTATTAGGTAAAAAATTATAAAGATTTATGTATGGAGAACTATTAGAAAATTTAGAGATATCCTTCAAAAGAATCAAGCGATTTTCATTTCAAATGGAATTCAGAACGTCCATGAATCACTTCAATTAACACTAACATAAGTTATATTTATAAAAAAAACACCGACTGAATACCTCCTGAAGAATATATTGAATAACTTTGTGCTCATCAAAGAAACATTCTTCATAGAAGATAAAAGAAAAATTACTATACTTTGCGTAAGCAAAAAATATAAATTCGGTCTTTTTTCTTTTTCTTATATAGTATCACGACCCTGCGTGTGACTTTATTTAGGGATATGACTACTAACGAATGATCAATTCTTAAAGGCACTACCAAAGATAATCATATAATAGCACTATTAGAATTCAAGAAAGATCTCTAAGTATGAATGTAGTATATTTTATTAGTAATATTCTTATTAAAGGCCACTAAATATAAAATTCACCTTATATCTGTCTCAAATTTATAGAGGAGATATGCACTAAATATAAAATTCACCTTATATCTGTCTCAAATTTATAGAGGAGATATGCATATCATCGTAAATTGCATCAATAATATATATCAATCTATATCTGTCTCAAATTTATAGAGGAGATATGCATATCATCGTAAATTGCATCAATAATATATATCAATCTAAAGATACAATTTATTGAAGAAATAAGAGAATAGTAAGTAAACCAAACAAACATCCATATAAACACCGTAAAGAAAAAAATATTATATTTTAAAGCTAATATGCAGCGCTCTTTTAGAGTAAGCTGTCAAGACAAAAACATCTCTATTAAGGCTCTTTATAAATGCAACAGAAATTCAAATTACTAATATATACAACCATTATAACATTTGAAAGAGGTATGATCTTAGAAAACCTACTCTAAAATTCATATAATTAAACCTAAGAATAATTTACCAATATACAGACACACTATCGCACCTTTAAGGCAATAATAACTACCATTTATAATAGAGTTGAGCAGTGATTCTATGTTTGGAAAGGCTACAATAAGAAAGTGGATAAAGATATTAATAATAAGTATCCAGATAATAAATGTTGTAGAATCGCCGATGATTTAGTACCAAGGTTAAGTGATATCCCTTCTTCATGATCCAGATAATAAATGTTGTAGAATCGCCGATGATTTAGTACCAAGGTTAAGTGATATCCCTTCTTCATGAAATAAATATATCAAAATTAAATATTAATATTATATCCCTTCTTCATGAAATAAATATATCAAAATTAAATATTAATATTATAATCTAAAGCAAATTGACACTGAAAAAATTAATGTATTTGGTTCAGATCCTCATGGAAAATAACACATACAAAGCAAATGTAACATTATAACACAACATAAATTCTTATTGGGTGCACAACAGAAGAATTCATTGCAGAGAAAAAAGAGGTAGCTCCTAACCTTATTTAAGTAATAAATTAAAATTATAAAAAACTTCATATATATGAAATTAATATTTATTCTTATTAAAATAGAAAAAATCAAAGTCTATATTGTCAGAAGTTAGTGTTGAATATAAGAAATATAGTCAACTTCTTTGTGAATTTAGACGAGAACACAAAAGATGAATGAGTCCAAGAAAAAATAACATGCTCCAGTCTCATATCAAAATCGATGTAGACGATGAAGACACTATTACTCTAGAATTGGCTAAGAAAAGGTAAAGATGAAGAATGATTGATCACGACTCAATAAAAATAAAATAGAAGTAACAAAACATAATGTTTTGTGAATTGTTATAGAATAATTTTATTTTTAGTAAAATTAGGAATCTTTAGAAGGGATTTTTATAAACTATTTTAGTGTTTTCATATGCATATGTGGATGTTTTTATCATATTAAAGTGTACTAGAGTTAGCATTAATCTTCAGTTTATGATTTTTTATTAACTATTTTCTGTCATTTTAGCCCATTTTAAATCAATCATCATGGCTCCTTGGCTTTATTATTCATCTTCCTAGGCCTGTCCATCCGGGTCGGCCCGGCCCGGCCTGGCCCGGGCTGGGCAAAACCGGGACCCGGACCCGGGTACCCCGGGCCGGGTCCGGGCCCGGGCCCGACCGGGCCGGGTCCGGGCCCGGGCCCGACCGAAATTTATTTTGGAATTAATCGCATCACAATAGATAAGTAAATCCCAACTAGGTTGGCACCTACTCACCTATATCACTATCATTTGTAATTATTTCCAAAATAATTCTTTACAAATTTTAAGCTAAGATATAAAAACTACAATCTATTCTTTATATCTATCTGCTAGTCCCAATTCTTTAAATTTATCTTCAATTCCAGCCATCCGATCGATGCCTTGCGTTCGCTTCTCGTACCTCCACCAATCTTGTAAGCACATCACCGCTTGTACAGTATACGGATCCAAGCGTGTCCTGTGATTGTCGATCAAACGACCTGCTGTACTGAAGGCGGATTCCGAAGCTACCGTCAAAACCTGCACTGCTAGTAAGTCACGAACCATGGTGGAAAGTATAGGCTATGAAACTGATCCATATACTTTCCACCATTGCAAAATATCTAAAGCATTTCCTTGACATCTAACTAAAGAAGCAGAAAAATATTCATCTATTTCAGAAACATCTGATGATGACGATCCAAGTCCAGATCCACCAGTTAGCTCAGCTACCATTGCATACCTATCAAAACTTACACTTTTACCTCGGGCTCGGGATGAGCTCGAAGAAACCGAAGCTGCAGACTGTTGTGCAGCTACACCATGTCTAGCTGCATACTCATCATATAAAGTTTGAAAATAATTTCTAATAAGTAAATGATGAGTAGTAGCATTCAGGGTGGTTCCATCATCTAAGTCTATAACCTGTCCACCATACAATGACTGTAACAAACTTCGAAGGCCAATATCCTTCAAGCATGGATCAATAAGAACCCCCAAACTAAAAATATGAGGAATAGGTCTAAAGTACTTATTAAATTTGCTCTCCATTTCAAAAATCATAGATCCAAAAGTAGCATCCATACGATATTTCCTAAAAAAAATTTGAATATTTAAAATTTGTAAAGCAGCTAAAGTAATGGTTGGATAATAACAGCCATATAATAACATTGTAGCATCATAAAAACTTGTAACATTTCATTTAAATTACATATAATTGTCCATTCATCTTCATTTATTCCATAAGTGCTACCAGAACTAGAACTAGAAGCATAATAGTTTATAAAATCAGTTATAATGTCTTTATATTCTATTGCTACACTTAACATTGCATATGTGGAATTCCACTTATGGTCAACATCTTTTGGAATTAGTCTAGGCTTTACATTTTTTCTTTTACAAAATTGTTTCCATCTTTTAAGTCTTTGTTCAGAAGCACTATGCATGTAAGCAACTGTTCTAACCTTTTCTATCATGGGTTTAATTTCAGTAAATGCACTTTGAACAATTAAATTTAAAATATGACAAATACACCTAATATGAAAAAGATCACCATGACATGGCAATAACAGAGTTGATCTGATAAAATCAACAGCTACATTGTTATTACTTGCATTATCTAGTGAAAGAGAAAATATTCTTTCTGAAATTTCTAATTTCATAAGCTCTTCAATTATTAAATTTGCAACATTAGCACCAGTATGTGACTCTTCTATTGCAATAAAAGAAACAACTCTTTTAAACATTTGCCAATTTTCATCAATCCAGTGTGCTGTGATACATAAATATCCAGTTTGTGCTCTAGATGTCCAAATATCAGAAGTTAAAGAAAATTTACAGTTTAAATTTTTAAAATAAGAAATTATTTTTTCTTGTTCCTGTTGATAATATTTTAAAATATCACGTTGACAGGTTTGACGAGAAAATTTTTTAAATGCAGGATAAAAACCATCTCTAAACATATCTTCAAATTCATCATCTTCTACTAATTTAAAAGGAAGGTTTTTAAGAATGATAAACCTGATTACGCATTTCCTGGCTCTGGCAGCGTCATAGTTCCAACTACCGAGACTACCAGAAGAGGAGGATTGAGAAATCATAGATTGTCGGATATCACCTTGAGGAGTCTGGCCTTTGTTGTGTTTATCTAAATGGCGTTTGAGGTGGTTGGTGCCGCTCTTATGATGAGCTTGAAAAATCTTGCCGCACAAAGCACACTTAGCCTTCTGGGTGAGGATCCTACCGTGTTCATCCTTGGTGACGTCGATCTTCTCGTAAAAATTCCACACATCGGATCTTGGCCGTTTAGGAGCTCTTGGTGCAGATTCGTCGCCACCGGATTCGAGATTAACTTCGGTAGGAGGACTCATAGTAGGAGGACTCATAGTAGGAGGACTCAATTCAGGATCGGGAGATATGTTTTGCTCTTCATAATCAGATCCGGAAGCCATTTGGGGATTGGATTAGAAAGTATAAATAAGAGAGTATAAGAGTATAAGAGAGAGTATAAGAGTATAAGAGAGAAGAGATGAGTTTTTGGTGTGAAGAAAACAAATGAAAACCCCCCTCTATTTATAGAACCAGCCCCCTAGGTAAATGACCAAAATAACCTCACAAAATAGCCGTTTTTTGACCGTTTTTGAGGGCAAAACGGTCAAAGGGCCAATCTGACCGTTGTTACCGGGCCGGCCCGGCCCGGCCCGGCCTAATTCCGGCAACGGTCACCACTGGTGACCGTTGCCACCCGGGCCGGGCTCCGGTCCCGGGCTGCCCGGCCCGGGCGTTGACCCGGCGGCGCACTGTACCGGGCCGGGCCGGGCCCGGGCCGGGCGCCGCTGAGGCCACCCGGACCCGGGCCCGGAACCCGGCCTGGCCCGGTTTTCCGGGCCG
>NC_033798.1:7280477-7291725 GCF_001876935.1 Asparagus officinalis
AGTTAAATAATAAAAATTTTAAAAAATATATGATAGATTAAAAATTAATGTTATTGTATAAATTAAAGTAACTGCATATAATTTTACCAATATGTTAGAATACCAAAAATACATAAGTATCATTAATTGATAGAAGACTAAATCACAAAAAACTGATAAAAGAGTATAATATAATACCTTAACATTAATTGATTATAATTTATAAATATTGATCTCTAATTGTAATAATATTTATTAGGTAAAAAATTATAAAGATTTATGTATGGAGAACTATTAGAAAATTTAGAGATATTCTTTAAAAGAATCAAGCGGTTTTCATTTCAAATAGAATTCACAACGTCCATGAATCACTTCAATTAACACTAACATAAGTTATATTTATAAAAAAAACACCGACTAAATACCTCCTAAAGAATATATTAAATAACTTTGTGCTCATCAAAGAAACATTCTTCATAGAAGATAAAAGAAAAATTACTATACTTTGCGTAAGCAAAAAATATAAAATCGGTTTTTTTCTTTTTCTTATATAGTATCATGACCCTGTGTGTGACTTTATTTAGGGGTATGACTACTAACGAATGATCAATTCTTAAAGACACTACCAAAGATAATGATATAATAGCACTATTAGAATTCAAGAAAGATCTATAAGTATGAACGTAGTATATTTCATTAGTAAAATTCTTATTAAAGGCCACTAAATATAAAATTCACCTTATATCTGTCTCAAATTTATAGAGGAGATATGCATGTTATCGTAAATTGCGTCAATAATATATATCAATCCAAAGATACAACTTACTGAAGAAATAAGGGAATAGTAAGCAAACCAAACAAACATCCATATAACACCGTAATGAAAAAAATATTATATTTTAAAGCTAATATGCAGCGCTCTTTTAGAGTAAGCTGCCAAGACAAAACATCGTAAAGAAAAAATATTATATTTTAAAGCTAATATGCAGCGCTCTTTTAGAGTAAGCTGCCAAGATAAAAACAACTCTATTAAGGCTCTTTATAAATGCAACAGAAATTCAAATTACTAATATATACAACCATTATAACATTTGAAAGAAGTATGATCTTAGAAAACCTACTCTAAAATTCATATAATTAAACATAAGAATAATTTACCAATATACAGACACACTATCGCACCTTTAAGGTAACAATAACTACCATTTATAATAGAGTTGAGTAGTGATTCTATGTTTGCAAAGGCTACAATAAGAAAGTGGATAAAGATGTTAATAATAAGTGTCCAGATAATAAATGTTGTAGAATCGCCGATGATTTAGTACCAAGGTTAAGTGATATCCCTTCTTCATGAAATAAATATATCAAAATTAAATATTAGTATTATAATCTAAAGCAAATTGACACTGAAAAATTTAATGTATTTAGTTCAGATCCTCATGGAAAATAACACATACAAAGCAAATGTAACAATATGACACAACATAAATTCTTATTGGGTGCACAACAGAAGAATTCATTGCAGAGAAAAAAAAGATAGCTCCTAACCTTATTTAAGTAATAAATTAAAATCATAAAAAACTTCATATATATATGAAATTAATATTTATTCTTATTAAAATAAGAAAAATCAAAGTCCATATTATCAGAAGTTAGTGTTGAATATAAGAAATATATTCAACTTCTTTGTGAATTTAGACGAGAACACAAAAGATGAATGAGCCCAAGGAAAAATAACATGCTCCAGTCTCATATCAAAATCGATGTAGACGATGAAGACACTACTACTCTAGAATTGGCTAGGAAAAATGTAAAGATGAAGAATGATTGATCACGACTCAATAAAAATAAAATAGAAGTAACAAAACATAATGTTTTGTGAATTGTTATAGAATAATTTTGGGCTCCGATTTTACCCAGCCCTGGCCCGGATTTCCGGGCCGGGCCCGGATTTCCGGGCCAGGCCGGGCCCGGGCCGGCGGGGATTTTGGACAGCCCTACATCTTCCTTTTATAATGTTGGGCTCCGATTTTACCCAGCCCTGGCCCGGATTTCCGGGCCGGGCCCGGATTTCCGGGCCAGGCCGGGCCCGGGCCGGCGGGTATTTTGGACAGCCCTACATCTTCCTTTTATAATGTTATTTTTTTAAGTGTTTTCACTTTCATAACACTATACTTCCTCAAGTCAAGCTCAGTTTCATGGCGATCCAAATGAAATGAAAATTTAAATTGGTTTTAGATTATATTTATCTCGTGACAATTCAACTATCAACATAAAAATTTAAATTGGATGAAGTCTATTCAAACAAACATCAAATAAATAAATAATCAAAGTGTAACCGAGGAACAAATTTTAGTAGAAAATAAACCAAAAATATTTAATCAAAGTGAGCAAAAATGATTATCAAAGAGTAACCGATGAATAAATTTTAGTAAGAAAATAAACTAAAAATACCTAATCACAGTATTTAACCACGTGCATTGCATGTGCATAAAATCTAGTAAAATATAAAAACATAGGGTATAAACTTTAACTCTCTCTCTTATTTTCTAACCATTTTCTCAAAAATCTAAAAAAAATATAATATTAACGTGACACCATCTATTTTTTATTTACTTTCTAGTTATTTTAGACTACTGTTCCATAACTTATTCCACACTATAAGAGAAAAGTATAGGGTTGTTTCTCTTTAAAATTTACAAATTGATGACTCATTAAATAAACTCACACTTCTCTCTAATAGCGTGAAAGTAGTTCAGAGAAGAATAATGTGGCTATCATTATTTGATCCACTACAGATTTAAATTCCACACTTGCCAAACATTCAATTAAAATAGTATATGCGGCGCTCTGTAAGGTTTTTTTAAATACAAAAATATCGCGGAAGCGTATGAAAGCGATAAATGTAACTTTTCTTATAAGCAAGTTGCATAAGCTAATTAAGATGATTTCTTATTTGGAAACTTGGAGTTCAATCGTAGATTCGACAAACAGAGTATGTAACTACTTTAATAGACAAGGAAACATATATCATATACAAACATTTGTAATATCAAGTTCACATGTGTGTGAATAAAAATAAGATGAAGTACGTGTCAGAGCAAGTTTTGGATCAAGTATAATCATGCTCTCTCTCTCTCTCTCTCTCTCTCTCTCTCTCTCTCTCTCTCTCTCTCTCTCTCTCTCTCTTAAAAAACACCTAATAAAATTTGAGATAACTGGGGTACTAGTCTAAAGATTTATCTCTCTCTCTCTCTCACATAAAAAAACACCTAAACATATGAGGTATATGTAGGCATCTAAAAATGCCTATATATAGGTTCCCGCTCACGGCTCGAGACAAAGAGAAGATGATGAACGTCACTATCCGAGTCACAGAAACTTATTTGACGTCGACAAGCGCATGAAGTGAGTCGACGAACTGTGTGAAGCAACGAAACCTCAGAATAACGAAAACACGAACTGATCGGGAGGTACGCTTCTTTTACGAAACACGAAGCGCCCTTCGTGTCCCGTCTACTCCACATGTCATTCAACCATGGGAGCATGTAAATCTTCTCGTTAGCTTTCCAACGTATATTGAATCGCACAATTCTGAGTTCGGACGAGGAAAATACGACGGAAACGGACGGGACGCGCGAAACAGTGCCCCGAACCTTAGCGGAGACACCCATGGTGTCTCGGCCGTGGCCGAGACACCGCGGGTGTCCCAGACCCCAAAAAGCCATTTTTGCTGTTTTTTCGATCGTTAACTCTGAACTTGTTCCAACTGATCCAATATTATCTAAGAACATGATAAAGTGGTTGTAACTGAAGATAAGAGTGAATTAGCTGTTCTTATCCGAAAACGGAGGTCCCAAAGCCTATAAATACAGCCCTAGGGCCTTCATTTGTACAGATCTGGAATTCTCGAGCGTCGGCGAAGCCCTGCTAAATTGAAGACTGAAGGAGCACGAATTTCAGAAGAGAGGAGATCAGATTGAATTCTTCAGGACAAAGAAGAAGAGTTTGTCAGATCTACAGTTCCCAGTTCTTTTCCTTAAGATTGCCCCCGTTATGGTGATCTCGAGAAGAGTGGTTATCTCGTTGTTGCCGAGATAATTACTTCGGTTTTTTTATTCTTTTGCGAATCAACGAAGCTCCGGATCGACCTGATCGTTTGGTAGTCCACAGATATCAACGTCCCCGTCACAGGCCAAGATCACACGCAAGCAACGGGAGATAAAAACGTCTATAGCGTTTGTTTGAAAGAAAGTTGTAATCTTTTGTTGAAAGTCTTATAAAAAGACTGTTTCTTTGAGTTTGTTGTAACGCCTAAAGTAAAGTTGTAATCTTTTGTTGAAAGTCTTATAAAAAGACTGTTTCTTTGAGTTTGTTGTAACGCCTAAAGTTGTAATGAACTCATCAATGAAAACCCTTATAAAAAGACTGTTTCTTTGAGTTTGTTGTAACGCCTAAAGTTGTAATGAACTCATCAATGAAAACCATTTTCACACCAAACAGTATAATTGGACTACTAGTTTAAAGATTGATCTTTCTCTAATAAAAAACACCTAAATATTTGTGATACTTGGTACTAGTTTAAAGATTGAATTGTTAATCGTAGATTCTATAACTCATATATAGCAAAGTAACCTATGGCACTTAATTAATTCATAATGATCTAGTGTTGCAGCACCGACACAAAATTATAAACGGCAATTAATGAAGTTTAGAAGCTGTTTGGTTGGATGAAAGTAAAGTTGTAAGTATAAATATAATAACTGGATTTATAAATATATTATTTTTTTCACAACTTCTAATTAGAAAATTAATAGTTAATGGACTAGCATTTTTAGACTAAATTTGAAACAAATGCTACAGCCATTTTGGTGGAAAGAAAATATGCACTCTAAAAAAAATTTAAAAATAAAAATAATTTCCCTCTTCAAAAAAATCTTTTCAAATCCAAAGAGAAAAATCATGTACACCCACATTTCCTTGCATGATGAAATTTTATAGTTTTTGCCTAATTGTTTTTCAATCAAATATTAAACTTGCATTTGGAAAATACACTTCGTAGGATACAATTGCAGACATCTAAACATTGAATTCGAAGTTGATTTCCTACAACAAATATGAAGATAACTACAAAGGATAAATGTCGTACGAAATATTAATTAATGTGTCCAAGCTCTCGCTGAATGAGATCGTTGAATTATCTTTCACTTGCTTTTGTGCGATTGTATCTAAGTTACTTTCATTTGTCTCCAATTTTTAAGGCCAAAACAGTTCATAATGTGATATTAATTTGTCACTGTCACTGAATCATCAAAATAGAAGCTAATCTAATATTAGCAACTAATTATTATGCACAAAACATGCTTTCGGTCCAGCACATTACCTTCCCTCTTTTTGCTTACATTGTTAGAATCTCATAATGGCTTGAACATGGGAGAGGATTTTCTCTCAACTTAATTTCACTTTTAAACCGAAAGTACACAAATTAATCACATAATTAAAAAATTACTGCTAAATCCCTCCTAATCACACGACAAAAGATTAACCAAGAGTGATCTGTCTGCATGTTCCAGCCTTAATTGTCCACTTGTTTAGTTGTGTAGCTTAGAGGGGGTGCACTTATAGCATGTGCCCTAACAAACAATAAATAACTCTTTATATGTTGTATAGGCTTTTATTTTATTTTTATTTTAAAATTAGATGATATACTTGTAATATGTCAGAGGCCTAAATGATCCTGTCAAAAGAAGGATGGTAAATGATTTTCTTTCTAATTCTTTCATTGATATTGTGGGTATTCAAGAAAGTAAGTTATCTAATCCTACACCTAGGATTCTCAAATCCATAGGAGGCAAGAAACTCATTCATTGGTGTTACCTAGACTCTACTGACTCTAGAGGTGGTGTTTTGGTTGGTTGGTCAGATGCTTTCTCCATGATTAAATCTCACATTGGTATTTTCTCAGTCTCAGTCTATCTACATCACAGACAATCCAACTGGAATTTCATTTTTACATCGGTTTATGCCCCTATAGATAAGGAAGATAAGGAAGTTTGTTGGTGGGAGTTTAATCGTATACGTGATATCATGCCTGGTCCTTGGGTTCTTTGTGGAGATTTTAACGCAACTTTATCTTATGATGAACGTAATGGTAGGAATGGTTCCCCAAATGATATAAGATCTTTCAGGAATTTTGTCACTTCAGCATCTCTGATTGATTTACCTCTTTCTGGCAGAGCTTTTACATGGTCTAATAAGAGGTTGAACCCTTCCATGGCCAGACTAGATAGATTTTTATTATCTCCTGATTGGGATAAGGAATTTCCATTATGCATACAATGTTCTCCACCTTCTATGGGTTCTGATCATTGTCCAATAGTTCTAGATAGTGGAGGTCTCAAGCATGGACCTTCTTTTTTTAGATTTGAAAGAAGTTGGTTCCATAAACCAGATTTTATTTCATTCATCAACACCTCTTGGAATAGCTTTCAATGTAAAGGAAACCCTCTGGATGTCTTCATCATGAAACTAAAACTCCTAAAGAGAAGGATTAAATGGTGGAAAAAAAATATTTTAGGATCCATATCCTCCAGAAAAGCTGATATTCTCTCCAAGATAAATTCCTTTAATTTGCTTGAAGAACAAAGACCTCTATCTGACTCAGAATTTATTGAAAGAAAATCATTGCAGTCTTCTTTCTCTTCCATCATCAAGGAGGAAGAAACTTATTGGCATCAAAGATCGAGAATTCAATGGTTAAAAGAGGGAGACTCTAATACATCCTTCTTCCATAAAACAGCTACTTTTCATAAAAAGGCAAATTATATTACATCTATTACCCATGAAGGCAGAGAGTTAACAAGAGACCATGACATATCTAAGGCTTTTTTTAATTATTATTACAGTCTTTTTGGACAGTCTAATAGAAACTTATCGTCTATTGATTGGTCTTCTTTATATCCTAATCAAGATTTAAATCTATCTTCTTTGGAGGAGCCTTTTTCAGAAGTTGAAATAAAAAATGCTGTTTTTGGTATGAACCCCAATAAAGCTCCTGGCCCTGATGGTTATTCCATGATCTTTTATCAAACTTTCTGGGATTTAATCAAAACAGACATCATCTCTCTTATGAATTTTTTCTATCATGACTCTTTCAGTCTTCATAGAGTGAACAAAGTTTTTATCACTCTAATCCCAAAGATTAAAGGCAGCTCAATGGTGAAAGACTTCAGACCAATCAGTTTAATTAACTGTCTTTTCAAAATTTTCACCAATATTCTTGCAAGCAGATTATCTCAATATATGTCATCTTTAGTGGCTCCTACTCAATCTGCTTTTCAATCAGGGAAATCAACCTTTGATTCTATTCTTTTTGCAAATGAAATGATACATTTCTGTTCAAGGAGGAAAAAAGAAGTTGCCATGATTAAATTAGATTTTGCTAAGGCTTTTGATTCTTTGAACTGGAATTTCATTATTGATCTTCTAAAGGCAAGAGGTTTTGGACCTAGATGGTGCTCATGGATTCATAATATTATTTCATCTTCCAGTTGTGCAGTGCTAGTTAATGGGCAGCCAACCAAATTCTTTAATTGTAAGAGAGGTCTTAAACAAGGGGATCCGCTATCACCAATGTTATTTAACATTGCGGTGGATGTCCTTCACAAAATGATAGTGAACAATGTTGATGATGGTTTACTATCTAGTCTTGGTATCAAAGCTCCTTTAAACCAGTTGTGAACAATGTTGATGATGGTTTACTATCTAGTCTTGGTATCAAAGCTCCTTTAAACCAGTTGAGAACTCTTCAATATGCTGATGATACCCTTCTTTTCTAGTCTTGGTATCAAAGCTCCTTTAAACCAGTTGAGAACTCTTCAATATGCTGATGATACCCTTCTTCTTGTCAGAAGCTCTTCAAATGACATCAGAATCCTCAAAACAATTCTGTATATTTTTGAAGAAATGTCAGGCCTGGGTATTAATTATTCTAAATCCTCACTTGTGTATTTTGGCAAAACTCATTTGAAAGAGCATTCACTTGCTTCATCACTCAACTGTAAAGTGGATCATCTTCCCATCAAATATCTAGGTTTGCCTCTCAAATATGGGAAACTATCTAAATCTGATTGGCAACCCATTCTTGATAACCTTCATAGGAAATTATCTACATGGAGGAAACATTCATTATCCTTTGGTGGGAGGCTTATTCTATTAAATTCTGTCTTATCTTCGATTCCATTATATTTCATGTCCTTCTACAAATTACCTATGTGGCTCATCAAGGAAATTGATAAAATCAGGAGAAATTTCCTTTGGACAGGAAATATAGATAATAATGCCTTCAAATGTATGGTTAGTTGGAAGAGAGTATGTCTCACTAAAACAGAGGGGGGATTAGGAGTCAAAGATCTTAAAGTTTTCAATTCATCTCTTCTAGCAAAATGGCTATGGAAGTGTCTGGACAGAAATTCCACAATTGGTGCTTTCCTTCATCAACTATATGCTACCAGAAATTACAACACTCAAACTAGTCGTATCAATGCACTGAATTCTTCTTTCTGGAATGCTATCATTTCTCATAATGAGGCTTTTCTTCACAACATTGAATGGAAACTAGGCACTGGTGATAATATAAGGTTCTGGGAAGATAAATGGCTTGGAGCTAACTCTCTAGCTAGCCTTTATCCATCTTTATACAAGTTATCTTTCTCCACTAATGTAACTATCAATAGCCAAGGATTCTTTCAGGACAATATATGGCATTGGCATCCTTTGATGAAAAGAAGTATAACTCCTTCATCTCAAAATGACAGAATACATTTCATGAACTCACTGCAGCTTCATCATGTCTCTACTCAACAGGATCAACCCAGATGGACATTAACAACAAGTGGAGTTTTTTCAGTTAAATCTTATTACAATTTTCAAATTTCTAGAGGTATTCTCACTCCTTACTACAAGGTTACCTGGAACAATATCATCCCAAGCAAAGTCAGGTTTTTTATGTGGTTGCTAACACTAAACAAATTGCACACTAAGGACAATCTTCTTTCAAAAGGATGGCAAGGAGACAATATATGTTCATTCTGTGGGTTGACAGAAGAATCAAGGGATCATCTTTTCTATTCATGCTCTTTATCATTACATGTTTGGAGACACTTCACAGAATACTACCTCCCTTTTCAATGGCCTTCATGTTTTACAAATCTCCTTAAATCCGTTGAACAACTTAATGGCAAGAAAGGACATCTATGGCGTACAATCCTATCATCAGTATGCTGGCATATTTGGCTTGCTAGAAACAAATTCATTTTTGAGCATACTAATTTTTCATTTAAATCAATTATTAACCTCTCAATCTCTGGTGTATATGATTGGATAGGAGCTGGAAGTGGTTCAGTTGCTAATAATCTCTCTACATGGCTTGAGGAGCATCCAATTAGCAGGAGAAGTACTTGATGTGAAGATCTGCTTGGAAATTCACTTTTTGGAGATGTTTTTTTGTAATTTTGTATCTTAACTCCTTCACCTTGTTTATATTTTTGTCTGTTAGTTTATAGAAAATTTAGTTTCTTCTAATTATACGTATAGCTGGCTTTGGTTCTTCTTTATATCTATGTCAACGGTGAATGACGGCAAGGCCCACTCTTCACCTTCATAGATCTTTAGAAGAAGAAGGTTATACGTCACTAATTACAAGGAATTATATTTTCTATCTACTAACTTCTGGATACATTTCGTATCCTTTTTTGTACTTAAAACAACTTTGTATTTGCTTTTTGGTTTTTTAATGAACAGGGTCTAACCCTTGTTTTTCTATCAAAAAAAAAGTTAGTTAAAAGACTCACCACTACCAGTAGGTTTTACATAGCAGGCCAACTTGCCTAGGTTAAAGTTGAAAGATGTTAGTGTTTTTCTTTCCTTTTTTTTACTAGCCTTTATATCTCATCAAATTCTAGTTGGATTTGGATTGAGAATTGAATTCAATTGAAAGGAATCAATTACAATTAAAATTGAATTATAATAAGAAGATCATGATTAGAGTTGACAATTCGAGTCAAAGAAGTTGTCCCACATGAATTCCATATAAGAGAGTTTACTCGTGAGAGTTCATTATAAATCAAGTCATAGGAGAGTTGCCTGTTGTAAAAGAGAGATATAGAGAATTAAGGATATAAATTTAAGGTTTTGAGAGATTTTTTGAAGAGTTTGAGAGTGAGTTTCTTATGGAATCATTAGAGATCATAAGAAAAATATTATAATCTTTGATATAAAGAAGACTCAAATCTCTCATATGGACATAGACGATTGCTACAAGTAAACCCGTGTCTTTGTGCTCTTGTTTTATTTTCTACGGTATATTACTCTTTCTCTTTAGGCCGAACACATGTTTCTCGGTATTTCTAAATCGTTCAGTGATATATTTGTCCACGAATAAGGAGGAGATCTAACCGGAATGTTCGGTGACGCTTCAATAGGCAACAATTGAACGCCTCTTGGTGATCAACGATTAGTGTCGGTTTGTGGGTGGTTGCACCAACATTTTTAACTCTAGATTATAAATTTTGATCGTTTCAACTAGAAATGGACAACATATATTTCATTTCCTCGATTACTATTATGTTTAGTTGAGTGAAAAAAATCAGAAAACTAGTGCAATTCAGATGAGGTATGGTAATTGTTGTTATATTCCATTTATGTTGGACGGTTATGTCAAAGCTAATTCATAGGTATTCATTGATTTTTTAAATTTAGTGCGAACGCTTAGCTAAAATTCCCGCCCCTTAAATTTACGCATGAATAAGATAACTTATTTTTTTAGGTGTATTGTTTTTAATCGTTTGTTAATTTAAGAGATGGGATTTTAAGCTACACAGTTAAGCTAAAATTGCATATATATACCCCTCACTTCTTTCATATTTGCAAACTTGCCCTCTAAGTCTTGGTATTTGTATGTAAAGTTGGCCCCTAATTCTCTCGCGTTGATTTTTTTCTCCCCCTTTTGCTTACCAATTTTAAATTTTAAACTGGAAATTGTTGCAAACCTATAGAAACATATTGGGAATTTTGACATTACATTTTTTAAAAAGCGACATTCTTAAGTTGCAACTGTTAGAAAGACCCAATATGCGAGTTTTAAGGGATAATATTGCAAATACTAAGATTTGAGAGTCAATTTTGTAAATATTAAAGATTCGAGGGCATATATGTAAAAACCCAAAAATAATTGGGTACCTACGGATCAGTTCTGATATCACCGTCCAGT
>NC_033798.1:7291750-7307638 GCF_001876935.1 Asparagus officinalis
ATCATGCAGTGTGGAGGGGACAACAGTGTATCATGCAGTGGGGAGGGGACACCTCACCCGTCCCCTCCCCCTGTCCCATATTCGGGGTCCCCCTAGCACTACTCAATAAGACTATCACACTAAAATGGTATTAGTTGCTTAATAATATCATACGTATAAACAAACCGTGAGATGTTATCATATATTCATATTAAGTGTTTTGTGGCCACACCTAAGTAATGAAAACTCTTTGTATAAGACCCAAGGCATTTGAAATTGCTGATTGGACCTATGTTGGGTTCGTGATTCATGAGGTGGTTTCAAGTAGTTTAGTAGTCTTTAGAAGATCAAATAGCTTAGAATATCATTTGATCATGCCAATAAACGAGGGCATCAGTGAGCTTATAAAAGGCGTAGTGTGCTTAAAATACGAATACCCTTCTCTTGCTTTTAGTGGTATCGATGAAGCTTATTACAAATTACTTCCAAAAGATGTTAAAAGTGTTCGGCAACATTTGCTTGAAAATCATTCATTATTAGTGAAGATGATCAAGATATCACAACTTTTATTTATTGATGGTAAAAAAATATTGGGGGATACGTAAATTAATATTGTCAAAAGCTAAGGGATGTACACGACATAAAAGCTAAAGTTGCTTTTAAAATCATCCTCAGATTGCTTCTGAAAATAGTCCAATAAAGACAGGCAATAGTTTTAACAAGCACGCATATTTTTTTTACCAAACAATTTTAAATAACACTACAGGCACACTCTCCACCACACTCTCCACCACACCCCCTCTCCTGCTACAGTGCAGGGGGGCCCACCTGAGATTTTTTAAGATTTTTTAAAAAATCTCAGGTGGGCCCCCCTGCACTGTAGCAGGAGAGGGGGTGTGGTGGAGAGTGTGGTGGAGAGTGTGCCTGTAGTGCCACTCAACAATTTTATTGTCTGTTTATTAAAAAAATTTAAGCGGAAATATTGCAAAAAAAAAAAAGCAATACCAACCTGGATCTAACCCTAAGCGTAGACCATGAACACCCCATCAGATAAAGCACAGTCAAGCCGAGAATATCAAAGCCCACAATTGCGCTTAAGAAGGCCCATTAATAAAAAGGCCCTGTTTACTTTTTGGCCGTAAAGGAAAAAGCGGTGTAAAATTTCGTGTCCCGATCTTCAAACTTTCGCGCTTTCTCCCATTTTAATCGTCGCCATCATCATCACAATCACCACTTGATTCTGCTACATCGAGATTCATTCGATAACTTCTCAAATCTGTTGCTGCTCTTCTCTTCTTTGTTCAATTCGAAACCCTAGCTCCTGAAATTCCGAAAACCAAATCTGATTCAAACTTTGCAGGGGGATTGACGTTCTTGAATCTTAGGGATCGATCTGTGATCTGAAGGTGATTATTTTTCTGTATTTTTTTATTTTGGTTTTGATGCTGTCGATTTGGTTCTCAATTCTATTAATTGATCTGTTTGATATAGGGTGGAGTATGTTTTAGGGAACTGTTTTTGATTTAGGCTTGCATTGTTCATTGAAAGGTTTCTCCCAAGTTTAATGCTGTGTATTTACCACGAATTATTAGGGTTTTCATACAAAACTATTATTAATATTCAAAATCAACAGAATTATATTACCAAATAGGATTAGTGCCAGGAATTATCAGAGGATTTTCTCGTATATAGTATATAGTGATGTGACTGAATCTCAGCCAAGTGTTGTGCGAATAAAGAAAGAACCCCCTTTATTCACCTCGCTAAGATTCAACCACACCAATGTATATTAGAGTACCCCCTCATATGTCATATGGAATAGAATGGGTATAGGGTAGTAGCTGATTTTGCTAAATGAGCTACGAAGAAATATTCATGCGCACACAAACCCACTCATCCATGCACAAACAAGCACACACATGCATGCGGGCACACACATGCCTCACACACTTACAGACACACAGATGCACACATGAATCGACGAGCCCATGCCTACATGAAGACACACATACGCACAGACACACCGCACACTTACTTGGGAGCACGCACACAAGCACGCACCCACCCACCTAGTGGCAGATGCTGAAAAACTCTTTTTTCTTTTCTTTTCTTTTTTTTTTTTTGGTGGGGGAGGGGGAGGAGGATGAAAATGATCTATTTATCCAAGAATTAAAATATAATAGTATAAGACACTGTTATTGATAAATGGGCTAAATTCCCAACTTAAATGGGCTAAAATTCAAATAGGGTGCAAATATTGTTGTGCGCAGCGGAAATTTCGGCAGAGTTTCTGGTGCACAATAAGAGAGAAAGATCGATAAAAAATTCTTGTTTCTCAAAGGGAACAAGAATCTGAAGCCTAATATCCCATCAAAGTGGGATATTTGCTCTTCCTCTCGTCAGCTCTAGGACTGCGCGTCGAGGGATCCTAAAACTATTACAATGGCCACAAACTCAAACAAACCAATTTTACGTGGTTCGGCAAACTGCCTACGTCCACGGGGCAAGGAGGGGGGATCTACTATTAGAGAGAAAAAGAATACAAATGGGTTTACAATTCTCACAATTTAAACCCTCAAATAACTCTCAAATCTCTCACAAAACAGCCACCAAATAGGATTTTTTCTCCTCTGCACGAAGCCCAAGAAGAACTCAGCCGCCTTTTTCTCTTTCTCTCCTCTGCCTCCTTTTCACCTTTGCAGCCGTACCCTAATTAGCCGCCACCCCTCAATTCCTGCACTTGCACCGAAACCTAGGAACAAAATTGTTCCTATATATAGCCTGGCCCCTTCACGTGTTCACGAGAAAAAAAACCGCTGGACTTCTCCCACGAACAAAGTCGTGGCCCCCGCAATCAAGTCCCCTCACGCGGTTTTGATGTCCGCGTTCACACGTCTTTCCTCCGCTCAATTCACGTGAGCGTGGCCCCACTAATCTCACGGCTTCACAATTCTCCACCTCGGTGAAGTTTCCTCAAAACTGAGCCGACACCAACCAAAACAAATGCCTCACTTGTTGTGTCCAGTACACCGTGAAATAATTCACGACAACAGACTCAATCCATAACAAGTCGAGAGCCCAAATGAGAGTGCAAAAACTCTCCAAATATCAGTATCAACTCACCAAATCGATCTCACCCCCATTAAAATTCAACCCGGCTGCATCGTAAAGACTGCCTACGTATCCTCTTGCCCAAGGAATCAAGCCGAACGTAGTTCACCCAAATGGCCTCCAAAGGCCTCAATCCACTAGAAGAGTTCGCAACCCTTCTCCAACATCACGATCAAGTCTGCGACTGATAGCACCTCCAATGGCCTCAAACACCTCAACCTGAGGTGAACCAATGACCATATTCAAGCTACATCTATCAGCTGCACTCGAATCAAAACCCAACTCATCATCTGCATCCGAATCCAAATGACTTCCACGCTGTGTCACCTCAGCTGGAATCCCAACCAATGCAGAATGATCTGGAGTAATCTTTACCCAATGTGGAGTAGCATCACTCTCCACCCGCTGTGATACCTCTAAGGTCTGTCCAAAACTCTTCACCTGCTGAGAGTCAATTGGCTTCCTAGGATGACCCAAATATGTCGAAACCTCTGTCCAGAAACTCTTCTGCAAACCATTGCTCGACCACAAACACCGATCCTCCTCCAGCAAGGCACGGTTCTCCAAATTTGTCACCTTATCTAGTTGCCCCAAGATTTCCTTTCCAACGAAGTGTCTCGAAATACCGTGAGCTCGGCTCTAATACAGAAATAGGTCCATCTTGTACCTCCCACCAGAATGGAGTACCTTCACCTTTCTGTCTGTCACACACTTCTTCAATCTGTTGGAAACTACTAGGACTTTCTCCAAAGGGGATTTGGTTGCAACCCAAACACGCCTAGAACAGCCACCAACAAAGGAAACCAAACGCCTATTACCTCCCAATGATGCCCCCTTGGAAGGCCCCCAAACATCCACGTGAACTCCTCCAGAACGACCCTTAGCACGGTGAATAGAGGTGCCACACTTCACCTCGGTCTTCTTGCTCACATCAACATGTTCACTGGACTTCAAACTGCAGGTCTTTGCACCCTCTTTCAATCTATGCGAGGAATCAATACTGGAATGGCCAAGCCCCAAATGCCGCAGTCTAGTCGAATCAACAGAAGTCGTCAGCTCTCCACCTGCCACTATACCTCCAGTCAAGTAATACAGGTTATTTCTCCTGACGCCCTTCATCAAAATACGAGAGTCTCTCGCAATCTCGAGAACCATGTCCTCAACACGAACCTTCAGACCCTCTCCAACCAAAGCTCCAATCGAGATCAAGTTCTTCCTCAAAGAAGGAACATATCTCACATCGTTTAACTCTCTAACAGTCCCGTCAAACATCTTTATGCGAATTCTTCCTATCCCAAGGATCTGGCATGCACGGTTATCAGCCATGTACACCACACCACTATCCACCAGCTTCTCAAAACTGGAGAACCATTCCCTTCTAGGGCACACATGATAGGTCGCACCACTATCCAACATCCATTCAGATTCCTCCGAATAGCTATCTGTAGGACTGATAGAAAGCGAATAAATAGAAGAGTCAGAATTATTACCATCCGATACGATGTTTGCTTCTGATGATGGTTGCTTCCCTTTTCCCTTCTGCTTATTCTTCATCCATTCGTCGAGCTTTGGGCAGTCTTTCTTTCAATGACCAGTCTCCTTGCACCAAGCACACTGATCTTTTCCAATTGTAGGATGTCCTACTCTAGACTGTGACTTCCAATTCTTCCGGTTCGGATTCTTCCCTCTTGCGACCAACGCTTCTGCTACCTGCTCAGTCGAATTCTCTTTATCCTTCTTCCGAAGCTGATAATTCACCAATGCAGCAGTGACCTCACTATACGAAAGTGATGCCTTCCCATTAATCAGAGTAAGAACGAATGTCTCATATTCCTCGTCGGGCAAGGAACTCAACAACAGCAACGCCTTGTCCTCATCTTCAATCTTGACATCCACATTCGCCAAATCCGCAAGAAGCTTTGTGTAGTGGTTCATGTGATCTCTAATGGAGGTTCCCTTCTTCAACTGGAAACGATAAAGTCTCCTCTTCAAATGCAAGCGATTTTCCACACTCTTGGTCAAATACTTGCTTTCGAGAATCTCCCAAATCTTCTTCGCAGAAGTCTCATTCATCACATCATATTTTAGATCTTGAGTCAAACAAGACCTAATCACACCACACGCCGTTCGATTCATCTTTTTCCAAACCTTCTCTTCAATCTCATCTGGCTTGCCATCTAACTCCAATGTATCCTCCAAATTCTGCGCGTTCAGCGCATCTAAAACCTCACATCTCCATAATCCAAAATTGTTTGTGCCATTAAATTTCTCCACATCTATCTTCATAGAGTGGATATTCAAACTCTGAATGGTCTTTGCGCCAGAAGAACCACCCTCGACACCCGAAGCACCTTCTTTCCCCGACATCTTACGCACCAACGAATAGAGAATAGATCCAAAACTGAAAGATAGAGTCTTTACCAAAAGATCCCACCTTTATCACCAACGAAGTCCTAAACGGGCCTCCAAATTGATCTACTCCTCCAACCAAACCCTAGATCTGGAATCTGGGCTCTGATACCACTTGTTGTGCGCAGCGGAAATTTCGGCAGAGTTTCTGGTGCACAATAAGAGAGAAAGATCGATAAGAATTCTTGTTTCTCAAAGGGAACAAGAATCTGAAAGCCTCTTCCTCTCGTCAGCTCTAGGACTGCGTGTCGAGGGATCCTAAAACTATTACAATGGCCACAAACTCAAACAAACCAATTTTACGTGGTTCGGCAAACTGCCTACGTCCACGGGGCAAGGAGGGGGGATCTACTATTAGAGAGAAAAAGAATACAAATGGGTTTACAATTTTCACAATTTAAACCCTCAAATAACTCTCAAATCTCTCACAAAACAGCCACCAAATAGGATTTTTTTCTCCTCTGCACGAAGCCCAAGAAGAACTCAGCCGCCTTTTTCTCTTTCTCTCCTCTGCCTCCTTTTCACCTTTGCAGCCGTACCCTAATTAGCCGTCACCCCTCAATTCCTGCACTTGCACCGAAACCTAGGAACAAAATTGTTCCTATATATAGCCTGGCCCCTTCACGTGTTCACGAGGAAAAAAAAACCGCTGGACTTCTCCCACGAACAAAGTCGTGGCCCCCGCAATCAAGTCCCCTCACGCGGTTTTGATGTCCGCGTTCACACGTCTTTCCTCCGCTCAATTCACGTGAGCGTGGCCCCACTAATCTCACGGCTTCACAATTCTCCACCTCGGTGAAGTTTCCTCAAAACTGAGCCGACACCAACCAAAACAAATGCCTCACTTGTTGTGTCCAGTACACCGTGAAATAATTCAAATTAAGGGTGTAAAACTTGTAAATTTAGAAGGCTTTAGAATATAAATTTTCACAATCTTATGGACTCTGCATGCATCCGCCCCTGCACATACATGCATACATGCATACATGTATGCACTCTGAGTATTATTTATGATACTGGTTGTTTCCTCTATGGTGAGAATAATAATGTGCTAATAGCTGAAGCTGTGGGGCTCCTAGGAGATTGGCAAATGATGGTAAAAAAATAACTTCTTTCTCAAAGTTATTAAAGAGCCTGCAATTATAGGTCTTTCCATCGACTTCAACGGGCGTTACATGTTCGTATCTGTTATTGTGATTTGCAACATACTGGACTATGTTTTTCATCTATCATTAAAACTTTATAATGGTTAATGCTTTACCTTCTTCTGAACTGTATAAGAAACTAATCTGACTCGTTTAGCCACAACACCACAGGTTTCTACTTTTGTCAAGTTACAACTGTAGGTAATGTGAAGAGTATGACTACAAATAAAGGAGGTTCATTTGAGGTAATAGGCTCTCACTTATCTCTGTACTGTTATTAATTTTCTGTCTCCACTTCTCGTATCTTTCTGAAGCCTAAATGCGCACATAATGATACTTCCTCTGAATTAAACTATAGTGTGCATGTTCTGTTCTTCAATTATCACAACCTAAGATAGATACCTTTTCTGATTTGTTTGCTAGCTAGTATATATTGCTCTTATCAATATGATGCCTGTTTACTTGAGGGACACCAGAGAAAACTTGTTTGTTGCCGTGGCTTGTTAGAATAGTTTGACTAAAAAAAATGTATGAAGACATTGAAGAGTAAACATGTACTTGTTTATTTATTAGTTTTGGGAAGCTAATTAAGAAATTTTGTGGGAGTTAAAGTGAGAATTATCCTCTGAAGTTTAGGTAGTTGGCTTCCAGAAAAAAAGTCACTTTCAAATATTTAAAATTTGTGGTTCTATGAGAGCGCATTAGAGGGCTGCTGACGGCGTGTATTTGGAAGTTGAAAGTCTTCACTAGCTTTCAACAACTGAGACCGTTCCCAGGGCACATAATTTATGACTTTGGAATATCAAAGAAAGTTATCTAAGTCAGCAATAGATCACGCCAAATATTAAATTGCTATAAGCTAACAGTAGAAGAACAAGGCTAGTTTCTTCTCAGTTTGAACTACATTTGTGATAGAGAAAGATAAAGAAATTTTGAGCGGAAGTTTTAGCACACAATAATGAAGGGTGTTGAAAGCTAATTACTATGTGACGTGGACTGGGGCGGCGGTTCTGATTCGAAAGTAGAAGGCTCCCGAATGTGTTGTCTTCTTAAAATTGGAGCTTTCATCAATTATTACTAAAATAATAAGACACTAGTAAACCTATAAAATTTCTGATTAGTGACCCACGACAATCCTGCATCACTATGTTTATGAAAAAAGAATTCTACTGGGTCCATACCACGGGAGCCGTATATATACTTAAGAAAAAAAATTTACAGGGTTGCTGCATGTGCA
Organism: Asparagus officinalis; assembly: GCF_001876935.1. Taxonomy (NCBI): domain Eukaryota; kingdom Viridiplantae; phylum Streptophyta; class Magnoliopsida; order Asparagales; family Asparagaceae; genus Asparagus; species Asparagus officinalis. The sequence goes on from NC_033798.1 coordinate 7,299,632, forward strand.
TCTGTTTATTAGAGTAAACCATAAACCAAATCTATTAAGATATCTCTATAATTTATTCGATACACCACTAGTCTCTTTATTATTATATTTCTTTATATATTTGTTTACTTGAGAAGATACACCACTAATCAACCATTTTGTTACCTTCTTAATCAAACAAGAACTGCGTATGGTATATACCAAGACAAGAGACGAATAAACAAATGAATACTATTCTATTAATCTCTCTGTACAACAACTACACATCACACGAATATACAATAACTAACTTTAAAGAAAAGAAAAAGAAAAATCTATTCTCCAGGTTTCTTACACTCCATCTCATCATCATCATCATCATCATCATCAGAGGGTGGCAAGTTCAAATCCAACAAAACCACCCTCTTCCCTTCATTATTGGCCATGATCTTCTTCACAAATGCTTGCCTGAAGCCTTCACTAGCCCTTCTATGCCTTCTCATATGCCCACCCAAGGCCTGCCCAATTCCAAACTCAAGCCCACAAATCGAACACTCATGGGCCTTGGGCTTATTACCACTGGCTAAGCTCAAATCCTTATTGCTATCATCAACCGATAGCTTCGGTTTCTTGTGGCTGGCTCTGTGGCCGCCGAGAGCTTGGAATGAAGGGAACCGGCGATTGCAGGTCTTGCACTCAAACAGGCGACGTTCGTCGGTTCGATTCGTCGTGCTTGTTTTGCTGTCGTTGTTGCTTTGAGAGAGTAGCATAAGAACATTGGCCATGTTGATGTTCTCTAGCTCTCCAAGTGAATTGGAGTATCTCTTCATGTTTTTGAAGTTTGTAATTGTATGTGCTGAGAGTATTGATGAAGAAGAGAATGAAGGATGAGAATATGGTGGGTTGGCTTTTATAGAGGTTTTTCTTAGACAGCTTGGACTTGTCTTTATTTTGACTTCTCTGCATGGGTTATTATAGAAGTAGCCAATTCTGTAGAGTTTTCTTGTCTTTTTTTCATTTTTTTAAATATAAAAATGACCTTATTGCTGACAGTTTATAGTTAAAGATGTGACTGTGTTTTTCGTTTTCTTTGTTTTGGTAGCTTTCTTTTATTCTTATCTCTAAGATATTTTATACTGATTTGGATTTTTTCTCCATCTCGAAGATATCGTTTTAATCATTAGAAGATATCTTCTTTTGTAAGTATCTCACAATTTTGGTTATATGTCATACTTATGATAGGGCAATATGCCCTATTTTCCATCAAAAAAAAAATCTAGCTGAGAGAAAGTTATCCGCAATTGATCCTACTTTCACATCTAGATTTATAATATTGACCATTTAAATCAGATCAGATGTTGATGGAGTTCGAATAACCACCCATTTATTTAAACCTATATTACACAAATTTTTTTTATTTGATTGGGAAATTGACGCGTACAGTCTGAGCTTCTGGTGAATAGAAAGAGCTCCAACGAGTAGTTGATGAAGCAGCCACGAGTCAAAAGTCTAGAAATTTGGTGGTTTTCAGAACTAGAATTTTCCTTGGAACTCTCTTCACCTAAATTATATATTACTTGCTTATCTGTGTGGTTTTGAATACAATGGAGTAACACGTGCTTATCATTGGCTACTTTGTACATTTATGATGTTGTCTAAGTCTGCTAACAACCTCTTGACACCTGTCAATAGATATTTGTCTCTAAAGTAGATGTAAACTACATAGCACAAAGTAGATAGCCTTAATTAGCTTTCTTGCACAAGAGTGCAACAGATATTCAAAATGAGACAAATAGTAAATAAGTCTGCTAGCGAGCAACATTATTCTTGAAGGCTCATGGCACCAAAGTAGTGAGGGAGACATCGGTTTATAATTTTACATTCTAATGCATTTTTATAGGTTGAGTGTTCTTTACGGGTTATATCTGAACTATTTTAGTACCGCTTTAGATGTGTATGATTGCATTTGACTATGAGTTGCGTTGATATCATCTTAGAATCTCTTTCACTTTCACTGTACTAAAATCCAGAAGCGATGATAAGAACTTAGGGATATAATTTTATTTATAATACATATGTGGTTGGTGTGCGAACATGGTTGATTGAAATTTTGCATGGCCTGTATTATTGCAGTTGATTTTTTTTTCTTTAAATACCTCTAGTTAGATTTATATTATCTTTATCTATTATATTGTTTGTGTATCTGCATGGTCTGAATACAATAGAGGAACATGTGCTTATAATTGGCTCTACTTCGTTCGTTTATTTAAGAGTGCTAATAAACATTTTACACTTGTCGACAGATGTTTGTCACCAACTTACATGTGAACAATATCTAGGCCAAAGTAGATAATGTTAGTTTGCAGTAGGCAGAGGGTAAACGAGACTGCTAGCTAGCAACATATTCCTTAAAAGTCTCTTGTGGCAAAATTTCAAAATTACGGTGAGAACAATTTTGCATTCTAGAGCATGTGTTTGCAGGCGTAGCATCAATTTAACTATTGAAATCTGAACTATTTAGTGCAGTGGTACCTTTTCTGAATCCATTTTAAAATTGTACGTATCTGATACGATTTGAATCTCCATCTTAATGTGTTTTGCGTAATACCAAAACTTCGATATTGTGGGAAGACTGAGGATTATGTTTCGATATTCTTAATGGTTATGGTTGGTGTGCAAACATGGTTGATAGAAAATGTGCAATTAATAGTTGTATTTTTGTATTTGGTTGTTTTGTTACAACTCTAGTACATTTTTAGAGTCTATTCACCTGTGATATGGATTGCTTATCTGTTTGGTTTGAGTACAGTACAGGAACATGTGCTTATAGTTGGCTATTTAATTTTTTTAGTTAAAAGAGTTCCATGTATCTAAGACTGCTAACCACCACTTGATACTTGTCAATAAATGTTTGCCTCCAAAGATGTGAACCATCTAGCACAAAGTAGATGAGCTTAATTTCCTTGTACAAGAGTGTAACAACGTATTGCTCAAATTTAGACAAATATTAAATGAGAATGCTAGCCAGCAGCTAGCATATAAAACTCTCTCATATTGCCAAAATTCAATTTACAATAAGGATTGACGGTTATAATTTTATATTCTAGAATATCTTTGCAGACCGAACATCCTTTTCATACATTGAAACCTTAACTCGGTTATAATTTTATATTCTAGAATATCTTTGCAGACCGAACATCCTTTTCATACATTGAAACCTTAACTATTTACATATCATTGTCTTTTTGACCGAACATCCTTTTCATACATTGAAACCTTAACTATTTACATATCATTGTCTTTTTCTAAATCTGCTAAAGCGTTTCCGATAGCATTTGGATCTGAATTGTTCTAGTCTCTTGTATTGTATCGAAACTTCGAAGTTGTGAAGAGTAATATCCTAACACATATCACATATGTGTTGTTGTGCAAGCATGGTTGATTGAATATGTGCATGACTTGTATTCTTGCAACCGCTGTCTTGTTTTGTGATAACCCTACTAGATCTTTTAGTAGAACCCTCTTCATGTGTTTTCTTAGCTGTGTGGTTTGAGTACAATAGAGGAACACTTATCATTGGCTACTCTTGTTAGTTAAAAGAGTAAACATGTGACTAAGACTCATAACAACTCCTTGACACGTGTCAATAGATGTTTGTCTGCAAATTAGATGTGAAACTAAATAGGACAAAGTAGATAAATCTTAGCTTGTACAAGAGTGTAACAGGTGTGAAAATTCAGGCAAATGGTAAATGAGAATGCTAGCTAGCAGTATATGTGGTTGGTGAGCGTATATATTTGATTGAAAAGGTGAATGGCTTGTATTCTTGCGTCAAGGATAAGTAATTACTTAGTATGTTATTGTCTGAGTAGTAGTAGTTTCTTGTTAGATTTTTTGTTTGCTGTATAAAGTGAGGGTTATACTATATGGAAATTATGTTCCCAATTGTTTGCAATCCCTAATGTGAGGGTGTGTTTGGTTCAATTTCTACAAATTATAGAAAACGTTTTCCACCCAAAATATGATTTCCTTATATTTCTTAAAAAAATTATAGGAAAAGTTTTGAGAAGTCAAAAAGTACCAATTTTCTTGTTTTTTTTACTTTGCTTGTTTGGTTCAAAACAAGAAAATGACCCATAAGTTTATGAAAATAGAAAGATTTTCTATAATTTATAGAAATTGAACCAAACACCCTCTAAATTTATAGAAAAGTGTCAATGTGATGTTAGATTTCTGGGTGATTTCCGCCCATTTTAAGAGGAAATTGATTTCTGTAAATTTTGGTACTTTACAGAAAATATTTCTATAATTTTTTTTAACCAAACACAATTTACAGAAATCTACAGAAAATTTTTAAGTACAGAATCGCCATTGTCAGATATTTTGAAAAAACTTTTCTATAAAATTGTGCAACCAAACACCCCCTATGTCTCATAGTACAGAAAATGAATATGCATTAATTCCATTTTATATGATAGGGTTTCCTTTTTCTTTATTTGGTCATGCCTTCACTGTAAGAACTCATCTAGATCCTTTGAATTGATATGAGGAACAAGTACTTTCTCTTGATGTTCTTTTAGCTCTGAAGTCAAATGAATAAACAAAGGAGCTTAAGAAGCTAATTAAGCACTTTAGTCAAACTGGAGGAGCCAGAGGGCTCAAGTAACTCAAGACTTAAAACCCTGATGTTCTGCCAGCGCATTGCAGCATCATATCTTGCGTTGGCGTTTGAAAATCCAATCTAGAAGAAAACTTGTGGATCCTATAATCACCCTGATTAAGCTAACTACGTCATCCAATGCAATGTTAACGTCCTCAGTGATGTAATGTTTGGTGGATTAAGAGATAATGATAACCAGTAAGAAGGAAAAAGAAAAAGAAAAAGAAAATAAAAGAAAAGATAATGATAGTTTCGGACAAATTTTCAAAACCATCCCTTTTTAAAATTTATTTATAAAAAACGACCCATTTCAATCTTAATTTCAAAAACCGACCCAGTTGGTTGAAACTGGGTCGGTTTTTGAAAAAAAAAATTTCAAACTTCACGGGAGTTGAACTCCCGTGAAGTTTTGTTATGAGAAAAAACTTCACGGGAGTTCAACTCCTGTGAAGTTTGAATTTTTTTTCAAAAACAGACCCAGTTTCATCCAACTGGGTCTGTTTTTGTAATTAAAGTTAAAAAAGATCTTTTTTGGGGAATAAATTTCAAAACCGGATGGTTTTGAAAATTTGTCCTGATAGTTTCTGATTGATTCGGTTGCCCTTTGCTGCATCCAATCTCCTTTCTCTCATATTTTAAAAGGACTTTTTAATCTATATGACCCTATCTATCATATTTGAAATTTGAAATTACAGTTCACAGTTTCAAGTTCAATTTTTTGGACATATTATTAATACCATGCTTTATGGAAAGTTATGTCAGAAATCCCATTTACCACATCAAATTCAAATCCCATTTACCACGTGTCCGTCAATTATTAATCTCGTTCTTGTTCTAACCCTAACAGCATAATTTCCTAGTTAATGCTTGTACAAAAGTTTAAACAAATTATAAAAGCCAACTTAAATTGCTAGGATATATACATCATAGTTTGCAAAAGGAAAACGATTCAAGCAAGCTTTCCATGTGCTAATTTGCTTACTTCACGACTTAGATCACATTACTTTAGTAAAGAAAAACTGGTCACGCGCATCAAACAACTGTAATGTTAATATTAACTTTAAATTTAGTTGGGTGTTTGGGGTGAGGCTTATTTCTTAGTCAAACTAACTCTTAAACTAGCTTTTTTATTTCTATTTGTATAGTAAAATGCCTAACAAGTTAGCTTATAAGTCTCATTTTAAAAAGCTGGTGTACATCACCTTTTGAAAAACTAGCTTATAAGTTCATTTAAACAAAACTATGTTTGACCAAACAAGTTACTATTCTACTCAAAAACAAATCTTACACCATTTTTATCCAAAAAGCCAGAAGTGACTAAAAACTAGCATAACTTCCAAAGGCCCTACTGCTTAAATACAATATCTTGGCCTCCTCAGTTAGTGTTAACGGGCATTCCAATATGGCCTTTTTCTGCGTGAGTGAATCTTAAGTGGGCTCACCCGAAGTAAAGCCCAGTCTTGTTTCGGCCTATCATGAGAAAACAAAATTACTTGTTTTGGTTTCTCATGAGCTCAGCAAAGGGCTAATTGCCAACATATCCCTTGTAGTATTATCTAATTGTGATTAGACCTCATATAGTTTTATTTTTATAAATTGCCCTCTTGAGCGAATTTTTTTAACTTTTAAAATCATTAAAAAGTTTTGAGTGGTCAAGTCGACCTTCTATAGCTCTATTGGTGAGAATAGACCCCACAATTGCTTTTTTTTCACATTTAAAAGAGTAAAAGAAATTCACTTAGAGGGTATACTCACACCTATGCCAATATTATAGGGCGTCTATTCACAATTGAGTGATGCTATAGGGGTTCTATTCACAATTAACCCAAAAAGAAACTTAAATTGTGAAAGAATAATAGCAAAATAGATCACAGATGCGTACCTTGAGCGCAAAGCCTTCTAAGCGTGTCTATTTTTTAAAGTAATAGGATGGGAAAGAACTTGAGCCTTCAGCCAAATAAGTACATGATTGTAAAGTCCATACTTTTGGTGGAGTTAAATGATAGAGGCACACCCTCGGCACATCTTCGGCTACACTCCCCTCTAGCTACAGTACTGGAGGCGCCCCACTTCACTATAGCTAGAGGGGGGTGGCCGGAGGTGTGCCCGAGGGTGTGCCTGTAGCGCCGTCCTTTGGTGGATGAGGCTCAGGGTCCAATCTCATCTCATCCAAAAGAAAATATTTCAAACTTACCCTAGAAAACAAAATGCAATTATTTATCCATTATTTTAAAGAGGCCAGGATGGGAGAGAACCTGAGCCTTTTAGCTGTCTAATTTCATAGCTTTTCATATACTTGTTTTACGTAAGGCTCAGAGTCTGATCCCATCTCATCCACTTAAAAAGTTTTGTTTACCGCTTTCGAGACAGGGTTTAGAGCAATATTTATAGACTTAAATTTCTCTAATTTTGAAAGAGGCGGAAGAATATAGAGCACACAATAAATTCATTAGATATAATTATATAAATATAGATTCTCATTATAAAAGCAAGCATGCCCACGATTGTAGAGATTTTGTGAAATGAACTCGGTCCTTGATGAAATTATGAAAGCATGAGAGCATGCATGCCTGGGAGAGGAATTCCTTCGTAAAGCATTGGTGCTATGAACATGAAGGGCCTAAAATCTTATAAAATATATTTTTAAAAAAACTTGTGGTTATGTTAAGGCACAAAGATTCTACGAATCATGTAAAACGAGGGGGATGAGGAATATGGGTATTTTTAGTACTAAATATCAATAATTTTGATTATTGGTACTAAGATGACTCATTCTCATCCACTCATTTTTAGGGAAGAGACAAATGATCTACCTTATTACAAGGACCAATTTTGTCATTGATACCAAATGGTACTCATTTTTTATGATATACATGTATATATATGTGTGTGCGCACGCGTGCGGGAAATAATAGCTAAAAGATGACAGTTCATTTTGCTAAATGAGCTATCAAGAATTAGCCATATGATGAGGCCTACATTGTTAGTGACATAAAAAAAATATGGATCTTACCATTTTATCTCTTAGTAGCTCATGTAGCAAAATAAGTCGCCATCTCATACCCATCATTTCATGTGTGTGTGTGTGCATACACAATTCGGAGTCCTTCTGTCATATGTACGCACACACAATTCGAAGTCCATCTGTCATATAAAATGAATATATATATATGGGAATTTGAAAAAAAAACCTTTTGTTTCATCATTTTGCATAATTAGAGCAAATTAGTAACTTGTTTTTCATCATTTTTCATAATTAGAGCAAATTATTAACTTGTTTCGGGTCTAGAATTTGCGAATTCTCCTTGTTAAGTGTTTAGAAAACTTTTTGTTTTGTTTTGTTTTTTGGGGGTATTTTTTTGATTGGTGCTGGGGTGTGTGTGGGTGGT
>NC_033798.1:7307658-7308047 GCF_001876935.1 Asparagus officinalis
TTATGTTTTTTTTGGAATAAGATCCCATCATATCCATTTCTAAAGGAATGAGTTGGCTTACACCATAAATAAAAGAACATAAATTTTCAAACTAATCCCTCAACCATCTAATATAAATCACTTCAATCTGTGAGAATGTTCTAATATAATCTGCACTGTTGTTTTGTGCCCCACATCAGAATTATAAGGCTTATCTGATCTCCATATAAATTTGAGGTTGAACCCAAAACTACATTCTATGAGAACCTTTCCTCTTCTAACCGTACAAGAGATCTTCACTTGATAACTAAACAGTTATAAGTTTTAAATTTCTCGATAGATTCACTAATGCGTTTCGAACATTAGAATATCCAAAGTAACACCTTATATGCGTATGCCTACGGATGCCT
>NC_033798.1:7308057-7348680 GCF_001876935.1 Asparagus officinalis
GCACAACAGTGACACAACTTGAAATCTCAGCGGGCCAAAAAGTCAACCGACATGTTGTTTGTTTCTCGGTTCCGCTGCTCCGTGCCGTAACGAGCCAGCTGCTAAAAAAGGCGACACCCCATTTGAATCCTCGCCCTCTCTCGATGTCAGCACAAAACCCAGCTCTCTCTCTCTCTCTCTCTCTCTCATCTCTGATCTTAGACTAATAAACATCATTAGTTATGCTAGTAGTCATTTAATCACTTCGCTTTGCTCATCGTCGCGTTGGTAGTCGTGGAGGCTTTGTTCTTTCTCGGCACGCATTTCGCACGTGCATCATTGATTTCCTTTACAGCTTTTCCCGCCTTTTGAGACCCCCTGCTGTAATGATTCCCCATCAAAATAATGCCATCAACGCATTAATTAATCAATAAATAAATAGAGTTGGGGAAATGAAATATGTTTTGCTACATGATCCAAATTCCAAAATATAGAAAAATGACCCAAAATATAGAAACAATAGGGATGATCAGTTCATTATGCAATAGAAGAAAAATACATCACTTGTCCCTCTATTGATGCCATATTTCGAGTCTTTGAGGGATTTTTGTATTTTTGTATGATCAAAATATATCGAAATATTTTGAAATTTTATTTTCTAAAGAGATTACTTGTACGATATCACATCAATGATTTGAATTCTCAATTTCACGATCCGAAATTTAAATTCGGGCCGATAGTATTTAGCACGCTGAATATTTTATTAACAACAGCATAGCTCAACTCCATGCAGAAACTAAAAAAATTCCTCAATGACCCAAAATATGAGACCAATAGGGGGGGACAAGTGAGATGTCTTGGATAATGTCATCATTAATGATGGCCAACTCATTATCCAATAGGAGGTGGACACCTCACTTGTCCCCCCTATTAGTCCCATATTTTGGGTCCCTGTAGCAAAACTCGCAAAAACTGAATTTAAAAAACCGACAATTGAATTTTGTAATTTGAGCTATAGTTTCATTTGTCTGATTTTAACATTTGCTTAATATTTTTAAAAACCTCAAATATCCATGAAAATTAACTCCAAAAAATAAAATAAAATAAAATAAAGTATTACCTATAGTCAGCAGCATTGAAAGAATACGATCTCTTTTGCAGCGAAAAAACAGAAGAATCCCCGTCATCACCATCGCTATCAGCTTTCTTCTTCGCCTCAATCAAGCTCCCGCTAAAGCAACCCTCCTTCCCTCCGACCGGAGAGCCCGAATCCGAACCTCCACGTGTCAAAACGGCCGCGCCGCCCCTCGTCATCGACGCCGATCCGCACGAAACGATCTGCATCAGGACCTCAGAAGCCCGGAACCTCCCGCTGCCGACCGCCCGATCCTCCGACCCGATCTCGATCTCCTCCCTATCAAGAACCAATTTGCTCCTAATTTTCTTTTCCTCGGTCTGAGTGGAGGCGTCAACGATGAGATCGGACCTGGAGACTTTATACTCGTTGAGATCGAAGGAGTCCCATGGAGACTTCTTCTTCTTCTTCCTGTCAAGGTCAGGAGCTCGATCGGAGCCGGTGGAGGAGGAGGAAGAATCTTGAGATATCGAGCGCGACGAGAGGTCCAGCAGCGGGAGCTCGGATCCCTTGAGCACGTACTCGAGGCCGTGAGCAGGATAGATGAAATCATCGTCGCTCAGATCTTGCCACACGAATCCATTCTTGTAGCTCCTAAGCGGAGCAGTTACGAGGTCAGATTGATGGAAATTTTGAAAATAATTTTAAAAAAAAAACTTATTCTTAATTATTCAGGACAGATATTATTAATTGGTTTGGGAGGTGCTACAGGCACACCACCGGACGCACTCTTAATCACACTCCCTTTTTTGCTACAGTACATAAGGCTCACACGAGATTTCTGTACTGTAGCAGGAGAGGGAGCATGACTGAGGGCGTTTCCGGTGGTGTGTCTGTATCATTTTTCAATTGGTTTATTATAACAGAAAAAAAAACCCTCAAAAAATTAAGGGACTGGAATCAACAATACCTTTTGGAGGACCAAGAGTACATGCTTGCCATTCCTCTCCCTCTCAGAGCATTAAGACGATTGATGACGTCTGAGGTTAAGGATTAGCAAAGATCGAACAAATCTTTTTGTTAGATTAGATTAAGTACTTCGATTGATGGAAAAAGCTATTACCTTTGAGATAGAGGCCATGGCTTGAGGAGAGGGGGACCTCCATGAAATGGGGATGCTCTAAGTGCCCGTTTCTCGAGAGGTAGTAGACGACCGCGATTCTTCTCCCTGGCTTCTTTGAGCTCGTGGGCTCAATCCAAACCATCCTCCTCTCTGGGCTGATCCCTGCCTCTGCTCTCCTTCTTGATTGGATCGCCATTAGAGTTTTTTTTTTCCTTTTTGTTGGAGGAGAAGTCAAAAAAAAAAAACTCTAGATTTGTTTATAAAGACGGAAGACAAGGTTGAAATAGCGTGGTAGTTTTGAGAGCGGGACTCGGATTCAAATACGGAGATGCTGGGGACAAGGGGGAAGTGACAAATTGGAAAGCCAGGGGGGGGTTTAGCTGTGACATGTGAAATGACAGATATGCCCTCGATCGAGTCCGGCTATTTAGATGCTGTTCCGTGGATAGGCTTGTAAATTCGGTGGAGAGGTAATTTGTTGAAGGGGTTTTTAGATAAAATAATGTTAGAGGCACACCACCCACCACAACCCCAACCACACTCCCTCCTCTCATTGCTACAGTAAACCGGGCCCTACATGGGATTTTAAATTTTTTAAAATCCCATGTGGGGCCCGGTTTACTGTAGCAATGAGAGGGGGAGTGTGATTGGGGTTGTGGTGGGTGGTGTGCCCCTAACACCACTCTTTTAGATATTAATCCCTTGGCTCTTGAATGTTTTGAAGTTAGGGCTCACATCATTTGGTTTGTTAAAAGTCGTTTCAAATAATTTAGCGTTTTTCTCACATTGGTCCCCCAAATCTGTGAGGGGTTGTTTGGTTGTATGTTTTTACCATGTAAAAGGATGGAAAATGTAAAAAAATGAGTCTCAATGTCAGCTTTCATCAATGACCCAAAATATGGGACCAATAGAGGGGACAAGTGAGGTGTCCTCTTCCTATTAGATAATGAGTTGGCCATCATTAATGATGGCCAACTCATTATCTAATAGGAAGAGGACACCTCACTTGTCCCCTCTATTGGTCCCATATTTTGGGTCCCTATAGCAAAGCTCTTTTACATTAAAAAATTCCTCAATGACCCAAAATATGGGACCAATAGAGGGCACAAGTGAGGTGTACTCTTCCTATTAGATAATGAGTTGGCCATCATTGGTCATCATTAATGATGGCCAACTCATTATCTAATAGGAAGAGGACACCTCACTTGTCCCCTCTATTGGTCCCATATTTTGGGTCCCTGTAGCAAAGCTCTAGATAATGAGTTGGTCATCATTAATGATGGCCAACTCATTATCTAATAGGAAGAGGACACCTCACTTGTTTACATTATTTGTTTAAATTCTCTTTTATATGAAAATCTTACACTTTTTGATGAGGTGTCACCGAAAGTAAAATCACCAAATAGGAGTGATTTTGTTGGAAAGCCAACACAATGTCATAAATGTGTCCAAAAAAATAATAATAAAGTCAAAACCTTGTAGAAAGTGGTTAGGTGGACAACCACTTTTCATTTTGTGTCATAAATACTCTAGTTTACATTATACTATCCAAACAATGTAATACTATTATTTTAGGATTCACAAAGATTCCTAACCAAACAATGTAAACACTCAAATAGAGAGTGGTGAGGTGGATAACCACTTTCTATTTTGTGTCATAAATACTCTAGTTTCCTAAAGGCATCCAAACAGCCCCTAAAGCTCTCTTAAATAAGTTCCTCTAATTTAAAAATTGGTAATTTAACTCTATATTAACTAAATTTCATTATTTTTTATAGTATGCCATCGTCTTCCCTTAAAAAGTTATGTCTAATACGTTAGTACTAGTAAGAGGGTGCAATATTGCAAGCACAGAAAGGGTAGGACAAGAGAATACAGGAGGAAAAATGTCTATGGAAAAGAGTGATCAAAACATATAAGACTAATGAAATCTAGTTAACTTGGAGTTAAGTTAATAGTTTTTAATGCAAGAGAACTTACAGATTTAGGTGACATATTTAAATTATATGACATGTGGACTTATTTGAGAAAAGTTATAAATTTGGAGGACATATTTAAAACATACCCATTTCGGAGACTATATTTAAAAATAGGTTTAGATTAGGGGATCAATATAAGAAAAACCTAATATTTTAAATTACTGTTAGTTGCTCTGATTCTTATTAACTTTCTTAGTATAGAATGCCAACTTTGACAAGAGAATTGAATATCCTAATAGCAATTTCAATAATTTGAGCGTTAATTTCGAAATATTGAAGATGCAAAAGGTACCAGTAAAAAAAACCCTTTATTAGAAGTTCGAGGCGGAAGCATGGTCAGCTGCTCTGCTCCGTGCAAAGTGGGGTTGACTCATAAATAAAGGGTGCTTTTTCACAGAAAGTTATCAATTTAAGATTATTTAGTGATACAGATACTAATGATTTCCTCTTTAAAAGTCAAGACTTTATTTTACTTTTGTCGGAAAAAGTTACAATCTTGTCAAGTAGCAATAATATCGATCATATAGCTCTCCGAGCATATCAAATGTAATGAATAGAATGAGAACGAAGGGAACCATACAATCTTTGTTTTCAGGTGTATTTGATTAGTTTGAAAAACAATGATTTTCTAATTTTATGTTGTTGCAAATCATATTTGTTGGGAGCTATACTTTGCTGTTTAGCAAGTTAAATTGTTAAAGTTAACTCAAACTGCTTTGGTGTTCCCATTCACCCGAGTGCAACTCAGTGCCAAGCAACGGACAATTGTACTTCTACATACTATGCCCCAATCAACTTGGCGGTCAGAGAGACTAGTAGGGACGACAACTCAATCGACTTGTCGAGTTGACACCCACTCATATCGACTCGAAATGCGGTACTTGTCGCTCCCTTTATCGAAGACGACTCACCACGAGTCCACTCGAATATTTGTCAGACGCCTCGTGAAGACGACTCGAAAGGCGTTACTTCTCGGCGAAGCTAAAGGACAACTTCTATCTCGAGCCTATCCTCACTAGCAACGTGTCAACATCGCCTTTAATACATGTCAGGTGCATCATGCCTCTCGCCCCGATAACCTTCACAACTCATCGGCCCATGTAGGTACTGTCATGCCGCCCATAGGCCTGTCCATCCGGGCCGGGCAAAAACGGAGCCCGGACCCGGACTCGGGTACCCCGGGCCGGGTCCGGGCCCAGGCCCGACCGGGCCGGGCCAAAATAAATTCTTTATTAATAATTAATAAATCATTTACAAATTACAAGTATAAATTTATTTTGGAATTCATCGCATCACAATAGATAAGTACATCCCAACTAGGTTTTTTTTAAAAAAAATTTTATAAAAAAATGCTAAAAATTAATTTAATATTATTATATTTTATATAATTATGTATTAGTATATACTTCCAAATTATTATGTAACTATATATTATATATACATATATTATATGTAAATATATTGTATATATTTATAAGTTATAATTTGAGAGAGAATGAATTGCATAAGTAGCCGTTGCCCGTTGGGCCAATGGGAAAGAAGTAGCTGTTGTAATATACTATACTTATATATACTTATATACTAAGAGAGAGAGTATACACACACACATATATAAAAAAGTATACTTATATAATATGGAGTATACATATATAAGAGAGAGTATACTTTTATATACATATATACTAAGAGAGATTCAGAGTATTATTAGCTATTTATATAATATATATTATTACCCACCACTTATATTTATACATATTATAAGAGAGTGTATATTTACTTATATATACTTATATAGAGAGAGTTATACATATATAAGAGAGAGTATACTTATAATACATACAGACCCGGCCCAAGGGGTAGCGGGACAGGCGGTTGCCTAGGCCCCCCAAAAACAGGGGCCCCATCCTCTTCCTCACTCCTACCTGCCGCAGACCCTCTCACATAAAAAAAACAGTAAGTCTCTCTCTCTCTCACCTCAATTCTCAAATGGTGGATTTTGATGCGATTTAATCAATTCTTAATTGTTTTTGGTATGGAAAAGAGGATTTTGTTAGAAGTGAGGAGAATTAATGGGATTTTGGTAATTTTGTTTTGCTCTTTTATTTGTGGTTTCCGTTTCCTTGATGGGTTTTTTGGAGAAAGTGTCATCTTTATGGATTTTTACATTGTTATTAAGGCTTGTGTAGCTTTGGAAAGAGTGGTGTAGTTTATTTTCATGGTTCCTGGAATTTGTATTCATAGTTCCTGATGCTCAATTTCGTTGCCTTTGGACAAAGAAACTATGTCTCACTTAAGAAAAATATAACGGAAAAAATGGTCTTCCAGGCGAAACCAATATTTATGATCGCTGTCTATTACCAAAACTGACATATTCAACCTCCATATCATAAATTAATCATGCTTTCAATCTTGTTGCAAGATAAATAAGTTTTACTTGAAATGTGGATGCCTAGATTATGCCCACAACGTGTTTGAGTTAATGTCGAAAAGGAATGATTTTGCTCGGGCTGCTATCATTTTTAGTTACTGGGTTTATAGTTAGTTTAAAAGCATTTATTACTCTAAAATCTCTTCTTTTTACTGAACTATTATCTGATTTATTTGCAGTACCATCCGGATGTGTGCAAGCGTGTTGTCGTGTTGATCTGAAATTTGTTTAAAGTGAAACTATTCAAATTTCAAGGTAATTTTATAACTTTATAAATTATAATTTTTGTTGATCTTATGTATTTTAGTATTTGTATATAATTTTTTGTAGATCTGAAATTTGCATTGTTGATTGATCATATTTTTTCAGCGTTCATCAAGCTTCCTAGAAAGTATAGTTCTGGATATGAAAAAAGAAAAAAGAAACAAAAATTGGCCAGGGTGGGTAGCTTAGGAGAACTACATTGTGTTTGATCCTTGGGGTTAGTTATATCATCCCTTGGTATGTAGGCAGCCCTAAAGTTACTTGGGTGCAACACTTTATTTAAAAAAAAAAATCTTGAATATAGAAGGGCCCCTTTAGTATTTTTGTTCAAGTTTTTGCCTAGGGCCCCCTAATGCTCAGGACCGGTCCTGTATACATATATACTAAGAGAGAGAGTATATATATACATACATACATACATTATACATATATAAGAGAGAGTATTCTTATATATACTTATATAAGAGAAAGTATACTTATATATACTTATACATATATACTTATATAAGAGAGAGTATACTTATATGAGAAAAATGGGTATACTTGGTACCAAGGATCATTGGTAGTGACGTGGACACATCTTGTCCATACATCACACCTTGAAGATGGAGCCTCACAAACTCCAAGGTGTGATGTATAGACAAGATGTGTCCACATCACTACCAAGGATCCTTGGCCCAAGTATACCCATATTCCTCTACTTATATATACTTATATACTAAGAGAGAGTATATATACACACACATATGACATATTATACATATATAGAAATATATTATATAAGAGAGTGTATACATATATAAGAGAGAGTATACCTATATATACATATATACTAAGAGAGAGTATATATATACATACATACATACATTATACATATATAAGAGAGAGTATTCTTATATAAGAGAAAATATACGAATCCGGGCCGGGTCGGGCTCGGGCCGGGCACAAAAGACTCATCCACACACGGATACATATTGACTATGTGATCACTAGAACATCAAGACATACACATATACAATCTTGTTTTCAGGTGTATTTGATTAGTTTGGAAAACAATGTACTTCTAATTTTATGTTTTTTCCAATCATATTTGTGGGAGCTATAATTTGCTGTTTAGCAAGTTAAACTGTTAAAAATAACTTAATTCTTATTTATGTAACTTTTTATTTATTTACAAAAAAAAACTCAATCGAGTCAAAGCTGTTTATTCTTAAGGGTTTATTATTATTATTAGAAACCGTCTTAATAATAAGGTAATTATACAGAATCTATTCAATGTCAATTTATAGATATATCATCTTTAAAGTGAATCTTTGTTGTAACCAAACCACCTCCCGACCAAATTTTCAAAAAAAAAAACTTTAAAAGCATTAACAAAATGAGTTAGGTGCTTTGAATGAGAGTTTTCAAAAAGTAACTTGAATTGAGTATTAAAAAAAAGAAAATAAGAAAAAGAAGAAGAAGAAAAGACTAGGAGGTGGTTGATTGTCATACAAACCAACTTAATTTTAAGGTGGTTTATATAAATTGACATTGAAGAAGTGGTTTCTTTATAACAATCTTCAGTTGCGAACCCAGAACTTCTGAAAGTAGTGTCACGATATAATAAATAATAAAAAAAATTTCAAAAAAATATATTTAAAAAATGATCATGATTTTATAGTCAATAAGGACACTATGAATCTGTTTGATCAATGCTTAAGGTAATAAGTGGTGTAAAATGCAAAAAAAAAAACCATACGAATAGAATAGTCTAACAACTTACCATTGAACTAAATGGGTAATAAGCAGGGCATGAATTATAAAATTATGGATCTTACCAAATAGTTAACAACTTACCATGGTTAATGCTTGAAATGATGAGTTGTCAACTATACGCTTGAAGTGTGAAATGGTAACATGTTTGATGTATGAAATGGTATAAATACATGAATGTTAATAAGTTGTATATAATCTATTTCTACCATTGAAGTTAATATTCTACCCCACTTATTAACTAAAAAACATCATAATTACCCATCATACCTGGAGGGAGTGGTGTCATATGGTGTATGTAGATCCACCAATGACCACCCTATTCTTAAGGTCGTTTCTAAGAAGAAACCTTATTCTTAGGGTCCGTTTGGTTCGTTGTTTTGAGCCGTGTAAATGTTTTTCTTCTCCTGACACCTGCTCCACATCGACAAAACCCATTCTAGGGTTTTCGTTTCCCAGCTTTGGTTCGTTTCTCCCCCTCGTCCCTCTAGCCGCGGAAATCCCCTCCACATTAGACTTTTTTCGTCGCCCCATTTCCTTCGAAAACGAGAGGAAATCGCCCCCGATCTGTACTATTGTCAGATCTCGGGGTTTTGGGGGGAAACGCAGTTGAGGGCTAGGGTCACCCGCTTTTTCACTCTTCGCGCCTTGATTTCTCTTCGTGGCTTGCGGGAGTTCTATACTATTGATTTTGTGCTTGATTTCCATAGAAGAAGACCCTAGTTCCTATTTGTTGGTGTTTTTGTTGGATTTTGCTAAAAAATCAGCGCATTTATTGGGAAAAATTTTCGGGTTTTTTACCAACTTTGATCTTCCTGGAAACTGATTTCAGACCTAAGGTATGATTCTCAACTCAGAATTGATTTGTTGAAAATTTTGTATGGTTTGAATTATTAGGATGAAATTTTGCATTTTCTATAGTTATCTAAAAATTAATAGAAATTAATCTGAAAATATAATTGTAATTAACTAAAAATATTACTGTAATTAACTAAAAATTATATTAATTATTATAAATATAATTGCAAAGAGAACAGAAATGAACTGAGAATTATCTTAAATGGTCTTAAAGTAACTGAAAATATTGATGAAAATATTAACTAAAAATTTTCTTTAGATCTTGTTATGTGTCATTTAAGTTTTGATTATTGACATTGCATATGAATGCTTGGTAGGTATATTAATTATTTTAAGTTATGATTTTCTTTAGATCTTGTTATGTGTCATTTAAGTTTGTGGTTGCTAAAAGATTTCATTTTCCTAAGATGCAAGCAATCTTCTGATTTCATTCCTTCTGATTTTGCTCCTTCTAATTTTGGTTGTTGGGTTTGTGATTTCATTCCAGGTTGCTAAAAGATGTTCTGGTTTATGGTTACTGAACACAATTTGAGTTTGTGTTGATTACATGTTTGGGTTTGTGGTTGCTAAAAGATTTCCATATTTTCATTTCTGACTTTGTGGACTGTTTTGCTGTAACAATCTGATGCATTGGTTACATGTGCTCGGGAATGAGAAGTTGTGTTGATGGTTGGGTGGTTGGTTGGTTTGTGTTGTTGGTTGGGTTACATGTGCTCGGGAATGAGAAGTTGTGTTGATGGTTGGGTGGTTGGTTGGTTTGTGTTGTTGGTTGGCTGGTGGGTGTTTGGTTGGCTGGTGGGTGTTTCCTGGTTCATTGTTGGTTGGTTGTTGTGTTCAGGTTTGTGACAACTTCTATTTGTTCAGGTTGGTGGGTGTTTCCTGATTACATGTTCTGTTGTTCAACTTCTCTTTGAGCTCATGTTTGTGCACACCAATTTTGTGAGCTCTGGTTTGTGTTATGTTTTGTGCACATATGACATCTTCTCTTTTGCTCAAGTTCTATTTGAGCTCATGTTTTGTGGATGCTCTGTTGTTCAACTTCTATTTGAGCTCATGTTTTGTGGATGCTCTGTTGTTCAACTTCTATTTGAGCTCATGTTTGTTCATGACCAGTTTTACTGATGCTCTGGTTTGTGCTATGTTTGTGTTCAGTCACTTGGAGTTCTATGTGTGTTCAGATTTTCCGCACTATTTGTTGATTATGATACTGTTTGTGGGTGTTCAATTTAGGCTATGATGATTGTCAATTTTTCTAAGATTAGCAACATGCAATATCTGTTGATATTGCACTAGATGGCTAACAATGATGATATTAAATAAGTTTTGAGCTCACAGCCATAATTCGCATATACATGTGGCTGATTTATTTGACATGATGTCAAGAAATAATTTCAAATGATTTTTTGCACATAAAGTTCAACATGCATAAATTATCAGGTTCGATGCTATTTGCTATGTAATGATTTTTTGCACATAAAGTTCAACATGCATAAATTATCAGGTTCGATGCTATTTGCTATGTTATATGCTAAAATATGGCTATTCAAGCCGTTTATATGTTTTTATAGGTTCCAGAACTTTTTTTGGCTAATTCAGGTACGTATTTCATAAATTTATGAATAATCAGGTTATTACAGGTCTTGTTTATTTTTTCTTGGAAAACAGGTTTTGTGTGATTATTTTCATCTCAAACAGGTATATTTTATGTCAAATCAGGTACACAGTTCATGTTACAGTAGGTTTCATATGATTTCAGGTTTCGTATGATTTCATTAATACAAATAGAAATTTATAATTCATTCGGGATATTATTATTTATTCATGATACATTCGCACTTTTATATGATTAAGATAGAAATTTATAATTCATTCGGGATATTATTATTTATTCATGATACATTCGCACTTTTATATGATTAAGATTACATCCCATAACTAGCACAAATCCTACACACTTCAAAACCAACCAAACACAAGAAAAGTAGAAAATGTCAAATCAACAAAAGTTTTTCCTTTTTTTCTCATGCAAACCAAACACAAGAAAAGTAAATACATTGGTTTCCCACTATTTTTTTGTGCGAACCAAACCAAAACAATCTATTTCTTAGAAAAGTTTGGAAAACTAAAAACTTGTGTTTCTTTACATGGAATTACATTTCCATATATCTAGGAAACGAACCAAACAGCCCCTTAAGGAAGAAATATTAACGAGGTGGACGCCAAGCAAATTCTTTGCAGTTTTGATATCAACTTTTGATGAAGGGATTTCATACATCAAGTACACATCCAGTAAACATGGGAAGAAACAAAATAATTCAAGCAGAAAATCTGTTGATCCATCAAATTCACCAATGAAAAAGTACAGCAATAAGGGAGAAAAACCACAAGATCCTGTAGATTATACTAACTTCATCCACTAAATTTTTTGCTGCTGTTACTATAATGATTCTCAGTAATCAACAGTTTCTCAATATTTTAAAAAAGAAAGCAAGTTATACCAGGAAAAAATAATGTCAAACACAATTAACCTTCCATCTAAGCTAATAAGTAAATCCCAAACTCTAGCAATTCTAAAAGAAATGGAAGAGCACACACCATCTCCAACCCTAGAAAATACAAATAAATTTACTTTCATTCAAATCGAAGCAAAATTGAAAAAAATGCATAGGGTATTACTCATGAAACTTGCACAGTTTTTTTTTTAACGTTCTTTCAAAATAAACCAAAATTGAACGAAAATTATTAGTTATAACCCGTGAAAAATGAAAATATAAAATTTGAAGTCCACACAATAAATTTTCATTCTTTTGAAACGATAAAAAATTGTCAAAAATCATGGGTTATAGCTCATAAAAATCACGAATTTGGATGTACATATAAAAAATTTACTTTCATTCAAGATGAACTTAAATTAACAAAAACCGAGAGTTATAGCTCATGAAATGAATTTTGATACACATAATTTATTTACATGTGCTTTCTGAAAGCAAACGAAACATATAATAAATATCATAACTGAAAAGGGATAGAAGATCATGAACTGCAGTTGTTGTTCAAAAGCAAATGGTTTGACAGGACATTTTGGAACAGTCTTAAAAGCCAATCATCTAACGACTTGACAATGATCGGCTGTTAAAGCCAAACTTCTTACAGTCACAGTTCAGCCTATCTGTTATTCCTCTCAGAACTACTCATGCATTGATATTGTTTCTGCTCATAGTGCAGACTGTAGCATTCTTCTTCTCTTTCTCTGGATTAGGTAATTCTCACCTTTCATGAACTAATCAAATCTAGCTTTATAAAGAGACATAAACCACAGAGAACTTCTCAGCTTTGCAGAAAATATTGCAGAAAACCAATGGTGGTTGCAAGAAAAATTAGTTACCTGTCTTTCAAGAAGCTGATTGTATGCTCCCTTTGTAGAGAGATCTGCCCCTGCCTTCCCATTACCATACACTTGATACGTGTAAGGGTGAGCTCGCATCTGGAGATACAGCATCTATAACTCAATCATTCTCATACTTATATCTAAATAAATAAGGTAAATTTTCTGTCAACTAGACAACTGAATAAGATGACCTATAATAACTGAACAAACACTAAACTGGCTTCAGGAATAAACTACAGTGCATGCATCCCCATACTGGAACATTGGTTACTTGTAAACAATGTCATGTCCGTGCATAGAACACGAGATCTTTTTGTTGTGGTCAATGTACTACATACCGTTAATCTCAAGTTGTTTATCCAAGATAAACAAGTCTTGGGAATTTAACTAAATAAAAACCACAAGAAAAGGCCCTATTGTTCCATTTATGTAGAAGCAGTTTGGGCCTGTTCTTGGTTGTACGACTAAAGTTGTGTAACTGATACTGTAGAGGCCAGCTTTGTTTACTTGTAGGGCGTAAAGTGAGATAAAGCACAACCAATATTTGTAGGTTATTAGCGCCCAAGTGAACCTCTTGAAAGATGATGTAGCAAGCATGTTACTGTTAACAAATAATATTGATACTTCTAAAAGCATGCTGAATATAATGCTCAGTCAGTAGCTGATTGCAGTGACACTGTGAATGATCTTGCTAGAAGGATCTAAATCTAGAACCAGATAAAGAGGGAAAAAAGACTGGGAAAAAAATAAGAATATGGTACGAAACCATGGTCACAAAGATAAAAAAAATCAAAACAATCAATGTTGGCCTTCTTATTTTGATGATGATTTACAAACAATTTACCACTAATGTTGTTTGTCTAGTGTTTGTGCATTCCTATGCTTTGTAGACAAACAACGTTGTTGGAGGTTGGCGGAATTGTGGAGTGAAGCATCGTACAATTCAAGTTCAAGATCCAAGTTTAGCTTCATCCGCAACGTGTACCAAGTTGAGCTCAATGAAAATCAAGATTGCTTGGGTAATGTACCATACATGTTTTCGTCAAAAGTTTGCCTTCATCATTGATTTCATTAAACTTTATACGTTACAAATGAATTCAAACAACAAAGAATAAAAATTATAACTTTCTTTAAAATAAACACAAGATCCGTTCGTCGTCTCTTGCTTGCGTGGGTCTTTAGCCTGTGACGGGGATGTTGATATCCGTGGACTACCTGGCAATCAGATCTGGTCCAGAGCTTCGTCGATCCGCGAGGAGATCTAGAAGCTTGAAGCACCTATCTCGATAAAAGCGAGATATTTGCTCTTCTTAGAATTACCACAACGGGATAAGACTAAGGATCGGATGCGGGCGATGTAGATCTGACGAAGAAACTCTCTTGCGTTGAAGTGCTCGATCACTCTTCACTCCGGCAGGGCTTCGCCAATTCTCCAAAATTCCAGATCTGAAAAAATGAGACCTAAGGCTTGTATTTATAGGCTTGAGGGGATAACGGAGCGGTTAAAAATGCTTAAAAGCCCAAATCTACAAGAAAGAAAGCTAAAAAAGGAAACAAACAAAAGAAAAAGGGGGGGGTGTGTGTCTCGGCCCTACACCCTAGGGTGTCTCGGCCTTGGCCGAGACACCCAAGGGTGTCTCGTTGGTCCGAGACACTCCTTTGGTGCTTTTTGATCTATTTCCGCTATAATTCATTCGTCCGGACTCGGATTTGAGTGATTCGAAGTGCGTTGGAAAGCCGACAGGGAGTTCTATCAGCTCCGATGGTTGGATCATCTGTTGAATGAATAAGACACGAAGGGCGTTATTCCTTTTGTAAACATCGCGGGGCTCTCGATTAGCCTGTACCTTCGTTATTCCGAGATTCTGTTAGTCCACGTAGTTCGTCGATTCACTTCAAGCGTTCACCGATATCAATCGAACTCCTGTAGACCGGATATTGATGTTCATCGTCGTTCCTTAACACTGAGCCGTTCATGGAGACCTATAGGCAATTTTTTATGCCTACAGATACCCCCTCCAAAGCGTTCCAGACTCGTTTCTTTTATAGAAGAGGCTGGAATACTTTGGATGTGATTGGTCCAGCCTTCAGTCGGCGTAAAGGACCTGTAGTTAGGTTCAACTCTCGGCTCCTTCAATTTTCGGTCTATTCAATGCTTTGACGAATAGCCGAAGTCTCTCCGGCGCTGCGTTTATCGCCTGGCCGTCGTCGGAGTCTCGAGTCTACCACCAGTGAGTTGAGTTTGGCTCGTGTTATTGAGTTGACTTTGAACTGACTATCTCTGTCATATTGTGCTGACTTAGTGTTTCAGATCATCGTATGTTGACTTTTGGTCGCAACGCGTTGACTGGCGTTGACCTAGGGTTACGCGTTGACCGGCGTTGACCCTAGGGTTTCGAATGTCGAATGTTGACTTTTTGTCGCGACACGTTGACTGCGTTGACCTAGGGTTACGCGTTGACCGGTGTTGACCATAGGGTTTCGAACGTCGAATGTTGATTTTTTGTCGCAACGCGTTGACTGGCGTTGACATAGGGTTACGCGTTGACCGGCGTTGACCCTAGGGTTTCGAACGTCGAATGTTGACTTTTTGTCGCAACGCGAGGGTTACGCGTTGACCGGCGTTGACCCTAGGGTTTCGAACGTCGAATGTTGACTTTTTGTCGCAATGCGTTGACTGGCGTTGACCTAGGGTTACGCGTTAACCGGTGTTGACCCTAGGGTTTCGAATGTCGAATGTTGACTTTTTGTCGTAACGCGTTGACCGACGTTGACCTAGGGTTTCGAACGTCGAATGTTGACTTTTTGTCGCAACGCGTTGACCGGCGTTGACCTAGGGTTACGCGTTGATCGGCGTTGACCCTAGGGTTTCGAATGTCGAATGTTGACACAATTTATACTCGTACGTTTACTGGAGTATACACAGTTTAAGCTCTTAAGGTATTAGAGCATACACAATTTAAGCTCTTAAGGTATTGGAGCATGGTGGTCCCAAGTGTCGGGGCTGCAGGACCAACTGTTAAAGCTGATTCATCTGCATTTGTGGATCTTATTTTAATATTGTTGGATAATCGAGTAACGAGACCAACTAACAGAGTTGATGCATCAATGACTCGCACTTATAGAATTTTTCAAACCCTCAGCCATCAACGGGTTTGATGAGCCTTTACCGACTACCGTTTGAGTCGGGCTAGCATGCAGATTGTTTAGATCCGTTCTGCACGTGACGTTAAGCTAAAAGAATTAACCCTTTTAGTGCTACGATATTGAATACATAGACTTCGTCTTTCTCACGGGAATAGACTACCCGGCGACGCGTGTTAGGCGTTATCTTTAGGATTTTTGGCTAACCCCCAGCCTTCAACGGATTTGATTAGCTTTTACCGACTACCGTTTGAGTCGGGCTAGCATGCGGATTGTCTAAATCCGTTCCGCATGTGACGTTGTGCTAAAGGAATGAACTCCCTTAGACTTGATACTACGACTTCGGGCTTCGCCATTGTTACGGGAATAGGCTACCCAGCAACGTGTATTAGACGCTGACTTATCCCTACTTAGGCTTCGGGATAAAATACCCCAGAATCGAACTCTGGTGTCTTTTTCTACGGAAAAAGACTAAACCGGCGACGCGTATTAGGCGTCGACATATCCTTTCTTGGCTAACCCCCAGCCTTCAACGGATTTGATTAGCCTTTACCGACTACCGTTTGAGTCGGGCTAGCATGCAGATTGTTTTGGTGTTATTAATAACAACCTGCCACAATGTTGAATATGTGGACGGATGTTCTTTTCAACGGTTAAGAACTAACCGGCAGCGCGGGTTAGGCGCAGACTTATCCTTGCTTAGGTTTCAGGATAGAATACCCCAGAATCGGACTCTGGTGTCTTTTTGTGCGGAAAAAAGACTAAACCGGCAGCGCGTGTTAGGCGCAGACTTATCCCTGCTTAGGATTCGGGATAAACTTCCTAGGATGAATCCTAGATTGATAAATTCTTGGAAAAGGTTGACGTGGGAAAGGAAGAATTTTATATTCTATTTCCCGGTCTTCTTTTAGGGTGAAGGCGAACCCGAATACAAGGAAGGAAGAATTTTATATTCTATTCCTTGATTCTGGAAAGGAAAAATTTTATATTCTATTTCCAGCGCAAAAGAAACTAGAAGTGGGATCTCCACTCAGAGAATCTGGAAGATCTAGATAAACTTACCTTTTATAGGATTAGTTATCTAAACTGAAGATGAGTTCCTCGTTTATCGAAGTAAAATTTCAAATTCGGTTATAACCATAAGAAGGCTTAACCAAAGAGAAAAAGTTTTGGTCCTAACTGTAGGAAGGTTTGACCAAGCAGGAGTTTGAGATGACCCTAACTGTAGGAAGGTTTGATCACTCGATTTGAAAGTGGACCTCTCGTTCATTGGAGGAATCGAGAGGGGATTTTGACTGTGGTCCTAACTGTAAGAAGGTTTGACCAAGTGGGTGTTTTGAGACAATCCTAACTGTAGGAAGGTTTGATCGCTCAATTTGTGGACCTCTCGTTCATTGGGGGAATCGAGAGGGGGGTTTTGGTTGTGGTCCTAACTGTAGAAAGGTTTGACCAGGTGACAGATCAAGATTTATTATATCCGGACTCTAACTATGAAAGTGTTGAGTGCACGAACATAGCGTAAGTTTGATTGGATTAAACTTGATCGAATTTGGTGGTCCCACCGTCAATTAGTCTGATCGGTGAGAGATTTAGTGTTCATCACTTTGTTCATATTGATCGGGTTATCCCTAAGAATATTAACATTCTTTTGGGAACTTCCCGTTACACGAATTATCCACCCCAGCTTTCTTGCAAAACTGGATGTAACGAGGAGTACGTTATCCTCAATCGCATGTTCAGGTTATCCTTAAGAATATATGATTCTCTAGGAACTTCCTGTTACATAAATCGTCCACCCCCAGCTTCCTCTGCGGAACTGGTTCGGACATTATTCTCAGTTACCTGACCGAGTTATCCTTAAGAATATTAGTGTAACATCCTCCAGGAAACCGGGTTATCCTTAAGAATATTAGCGTAATATTCCCTAGGAACTTCCCGTCAAAAGTGGGAAACAGTTTAGATTCATATACCTATTGGAGTACGCAGGGAACAGTTTAACCTCTTGCACCTGTTGGAGGATTGAGAAACAGTTTATACTCGTATACTCTTTGGAGTCTTGTTTTGACTTAATTGAGCGATATAACGCCGGCTTCAACCAAGGTCTGAATGCTATTCTTGAGAGCAAAGCAATCCTTGGTGGGATGAACGACCCCCCTGTGGTATGCACAGTACTTTAGGTCCGTAGTGGTAGCTTGATCTTGTTGCTTCCAAGGAGGGATTCGAAGATGGCTGGAACGTCTTCGTCCTTGAAGGAATACTCTCTTTGGAGTCTCAGACCCGAAGTCTTTTGCTGTTTTTGGAGTTGCTTTTGCGACGTCTGGTTAGCGTCAACAGCTGTTACAGGTGATTTGCCTTTGCCACGATAGGCAAAGTTCGAGTTCGGAGGATTAGCCATCGGTCGGTTCCTCTCGGCCTTCTTCCTTCGGAGGAAGCGTTCGGCTTGTTCACCGCGCACCTTCAAGTCTTTCCAAGTGTCAGACGGTGCTGTTCCCATCGCTTCGAGGATGTCCAATGAAAGATTATTGTGACAAGTCTCGAGGATAAAGTCTTCACTGACCGGATCCCTGCAATTCATTGCTTTGTTTCGGAATCTCCTTACGAAGTTTTCAACTGTTTCACCATTTTTCTGCTTCTCATCAAATAGTGTGCCAATTGAAATCTCGGTGTCGTCGTCGAAGAAGTTAGCGAGGAACTTAGTCTCCATGTCGTCCCAGCTGTTCATGCTTCCTGGCTTGAGGCGACGATACCAATCGAAGGCGGCTCCACGAAGAGTGCCAACGAAGGACCGTACCATCAGAGGCTCATTACCAGAGATAACACCCAGGTGCGATTTGAAGTAAATCAAATGCTGAGTGGGTGAACCCTTCCCATCAAACGGCGTGAAGTTAATCAGACTGAACTTCGCCGGATAGGGGATTGATTCCCATTCTCGTGGGTATGGACAAGGGATGCCCATCTTCTTCATTTCTTGAGCGGAAATCAATGTGTTGATTTTGCTCTCGAGATTTTTAATTTTCAAGTTTGTTGGTCATGCATTTCTCTCATATTCTGCATGGCCATCTGCATTTCGAACTTGAAGCTCTCCTGTTGTTTGGCCATGACCTCTTCGAGCATCTTGGCCACTTGTTCTGCACTTAGCATGAGTGCCTCGCGAGGTTGTCCCTCGCTGGATACCGTGTTGTCCGATGCAATCGCAGAGCAGGCATCCGATTCTTCATCTTCTGACGGTAATCTCGTCCGAACCCTACCATAAGTTCCTCGTGTAATGGCTCCAGACTGCAGACGAGTTAGATACCGGGGTACTGACGGAATTGACTCGAGATTATCCTCTGTCGATGCCCTTTTGCTGGTCATTGGTGGTGACCCTCGGAAATTCTCCGTCTTCGACTATCCTTCTTCTTCGTCGGAAACGCCTAGGCCTTGGTTTCGGCGTTTCGGTACTGGGTCTTTCGAAAACCGAAACTCTTTCGGGGACCGCCTTGATGCAGTTGCACTCAGACAATACTGCCCGAATGAGTTTGAAACAGGGGCATTGAGTTTCCAGTCCTCAGGGACTCCTCTTCCTGGTTTTCCTCGTGCTCCCATCACGATAGTACAACTTGTCGGTTTGAAGGTCGGAGTAACCTATCGCGTGTCGGCACGATTTCTCAGGTATAACGTTGTCGTCATCAGACGACAACGTCTCCTTCTGAGGGCGAACTGCCTTCTTAGGGCTCTCAAGAGTCACGCGCCTCGAGACATGCCCTTTTGGGCGTGAATTCTCAGCGGGCTCTTGGACTTCGATGCGCAAATTAGCGCGCGCAGCTGCCTTGAGCTCCTTGTCATGTTGGAGGTGGCGGCGACCCCCAGCGTGTTGAGTTGTTCGGGGCTTCTTCATCGGGCCCAAACGCTCTTGAACTGGAGCTTTGCCTCGTTCATCGGGAATTGGACCGAGGCGCTCCAAGACTAACTTTCTCCTTCGGGGTGATTCCACGGGATCTCCCGGAGTAGCTACTGGGATTACCGACGACTTTAGTTGATTCGCCGGAGGTTGACCTTGCTTCGAAGGCTGCAACGATTTTGCCTTAGTCTGAATCGCCGCTTCAGACTTCGGCTTCCATACTTGGCGGGTTGGTAGCGGCTTCTTGGCCACCTCCTTCTGCAGTCTTCTACGGGCTTCTTGGACTTGAGCCCGTGCCTGCGCTGACATTGCGCGGCGCTTGCGAATGCACTCCTCAAGTGTCGAACGGTTCCGTTTGACCCGGACCCATTCGTTCGTCCCCGTCTTAGAGGAGAAGTTGACGATTCGCCGTTGTTGTTCTTGGCGCTGTCTGGACTTTAGATCCTCATTGTATCGGATCTCGTCCATCGACTCTGTGGCCTTGGCCAATTGTCGCGCGAGGCGTTGACGACGTCTTTGGCGCGCCCTCTTCGACAAAGTTGGAGCACCTTCAGCGGTCACCTTCACGGCGGAGGGGAGATCTGGATCTACAGCTTCGACCACGTTAGACGTCGTAGGAGCGTCGCGGGGAGTAAGTGCAGTTACGGCGAGGGGATCTCGGATCTTCGAACCGGAGGTCCCGCGAACATTTCTGGAAGAGGATGCCTTCCTGCACCTGCTTGGAGAGGCGGATCTGGAGGAGGAAGAGAGGTGCTCTTCGAACTTCTGTTGATCGAATTCATATTCGATCTCTTCATTCACCCGGACCTTGAATGCCGGTTGCGTCACGACAGCCTCGGGAGCAAGGGTGTTGGCTCCCACTGTGGTCGCCAGTTTGTTTTCGTCGAAAGTTGCCTTCATCATTGATTTCATTAAACTTTAAACGTTACAAATGAATTCAAACAACAAAGAAATAAAAATTACAACTTTCTTGAAAATAAACACAAGATCCGTTCGTCGTCTCTTGCTTGCGTGGGTCTTTAGCCTGTGACGGGGATGTTGATATCAGTGAACTACCTGGCAATCAGATCTGGTCCAGAGCTTCGTCGATCCGCGAGGAGATCTAGAAGCTTGAAGCGCCTATCTCGATAAAAGCGAGATATTTGCTCTTCTTAGAATTACCATAACGGGATAAGACTAAGGATCGGATGCGGGCGATGTAGATCTGACGAAGAAACTCTCTTGCGTTGAAGTGACGGGATAAGACTAAGGATCGGATGCGGGCGATGTAGATCTGACGAAGAAACTCTCTTGCGTTGAAGTGTTCGATCACTCTTCACTCCGGCAGGGCTTCGCCAATTCTCCAAAATTCCAGATCTGAAAAAATGAGGCCTAAGGCTTGTATTTATAGGCTTTTGAGGTTGCGGAGCGGTTAAAACCACTTAAAGGGCCCAAATCCGCGCTGACCTAGGGTGTCTCCACTTGTTCGGAGACCCCCTAGGGTGTCTCCCATTGATCCGAGACACCCTAGGGTGTCTCGACCTTGGCCGAGACACCCAAGGGTGTCTCGTTGGTCCGAGACACTCATTTGGTGCTTTTTGATCTATTTCCGCTTTAATTCATTCGTCCGGACTCAGATTTGAGTGATTCGAAGTGCGTTGAAAAGCCGACAGGGAGTTCTATCAGCTCCGATGGTTGGATCATCTGTTGAATGAATAAGACACGAAAGACGTTGTTCCTTTTGTAAACATCGCGGGGCTCTCGATTAGCCTGTACCTTCGTTATTCTGAGATTCTGTTAGTCCACGTAGTTCGTCGATTCACTTCAAGCGTTCACCGATATCAATCGAACTCCTGTGGACCGGATATTGATGTTCATCGTCGTTCCTTAACACTGAGCCGTTCATGGAGACCTATAGGCAATTTTTGATGCCTACATAGTTATATATATACATACATAGTTTTGAGTTTTATGATTATGTATATGAAATTATATATTTTCTATTGTGTTTTCGAAAACATTGCATAGAATATTGTATTCTTAGTTTATAGACTTCAATATCAGTTTATACATGTTTTACTAAGTCTATAAAAACATTTTACAAAGTTTCAAAAGTTGGTTTATGTCAAAACATCAAAATTCAAGTATCTCATATTTTCCTGTTTTGGACTATTTTGTAAAATGATGATATTTTTCATTTGGGAGATCCTTTCTGATAACCAATCGCTGTAGCATGTTTATTATCATGTCTACAATCATTCCCCAAAGTTTTATATTTTTTAGAATTTATTTGATATTTTTAAATAGCATTTTAAAATCAGCAAATCAGATTTTCATATGTCAGTTTTCGGTCGACCGCACCGGTCGACCGATCATTTGATCTTTCATCACTGGGCGACAGAGAGTCTCCGAAAAACTCCATCGGTCGACCGCACCGGTCGACCGACGATTGTCCAGAGCTGGTCTTCATGTTTTTGCTCTCCATCAGTCGACCGACAGAATTTTTGGTCGACCGACAATAGATCCGTTGGACTTCAACGGCTATTTCTCTGAGCTGTTTGCTGGGGCTGTTTTTGTCTTTTGACTTGGAATTTTTAGCTGAGGTTTTGGAGGATATAAATACTCTCTTTGATCTCAGTTTTCAAGTAATCCAAGAAGTTTTTAAACAAGGGTTTAGGGTTTTACTGTTTGTTTAAGTTTGGGTTTCTGTTTACAAAGGAGGAAGTTTTCACTGCAGATTGAGGGATTCATTCTCAATCCCCTTCATCCTCTTCTTTGTGTTCATAGAGAAGTTTTCTAACTCTTTTCTCTAGCAATTTCATTATTGATTTTCATATTCTTATTATTGCTAGTTTGCTATTTGAGTTAGATTTTATTTTACTCATTGTTACACACACCCACATTGAGCTTTTAGTATTTACATACATAGTATAGTTGGGTGGTGAGAGATTGTAACTTTGAGTTGTGCTTAATTGAGTTCTCACCTGCTTTCATTGTGTTCTCATTCATAGTTGAGAACAATCATTTGTTATATTGTGCTTATTGTGAGGATTCACTTGTAATACACTTGTACATCGAGAGAAGTGTGTGTGGTGAGAGACGGGGTCGAATCCAAGAGGAGTGGCGTCGGTTGACGAGCCTAGGGAGAGGTTGTAACCGAGCACTTGAGGGAGACACGGCTAGGTCCAACACTTAGTGGGTGTAGAGTGGGATTACAATAGTGTGTTGATTGTAAAGTTTTCGGTTAGCTAGAAAACCGAGTGTGAGGTGTAAACGTTATTCGGGTGAACGTCGAAAACCCGGTTGATAGTGGATTTCTCCCCGAGAGTGGGGAGCGGAGACGTAGGACGGAAGGTCCAAATTCCGTGATTATATTGCTTGTTTGAGTTTGTCTTTGGCGTATTTGTTTTTGCATTCATCTTATATCGCCAATTGTGCATTGCTCATTTATTTCATCCACTATCCTATTTAGATTTTTTACCCTTGTGTTGTTTATATATCATTGCATATATTTTTATCTTTTAGGATATATCTTGTTGTTCATATTGCTTATCCTAGCTCACATATCTTGTTGTATTTTATACTTGCTAGGATAACGTGTTAATTAGTTTTAATTGGCATTTAATCGGATTAGATTAGCATAAGACCCTAATCACCCCCCCTCTAGGGTCTAACAATTGGTATCAGAGCTTGGTGCTCTTTGATTTAAGGTCTAATCGCCTTGAGTTAAAGATCCAAGTTAGCTTATTGTGCTAATCTAATTTTGAGCTTTATTTGTATCTTGCTTGCCTTTTATATTATGGATATGCATGGTTTAGGTTATGCCATCAATATTGCTCCTAGATTAGATAATTTCCCCTATGCCCAATGGTGTGTTAGATTTAAACTTTTTGTTCAATCTAAACACTTTGATTTATGGGAAATTATAGATGATGCTTATACTGTGCCCACTTTGGAGAAATCCAAGTGGAATAAGAATGATCATCGTATGTTTACAATGAACAATATTTTGTTAGAATATTTGCAAAATGCTTTTAATTCATCTATGTCTAACAAGTTTGTTCATTTTGATAGTGCTTACAAAGTTTGGAAATTTATAGAAGCACATCAAAGGGACTTGGAGGCGATCCAACAAGCTTTGGAGGATCTAACTTCAAGTTCATACGGAGCAACATGCACACGGCCACTAGGCGATAGCCCTAGTGAGGTTTGCGAGTTCGAACCCGATAATGATTTATCTAGTGATGAACTTGCTTGTGCTAGTGAAAAATTATTGCATGCCTATAACAAATTGCAAAATGATTTTAATGATTTAAAAAGCAAGCATGATGTTTTAAAATCCGATCATGAGAAGCTAGTGTCCAAATTTAATGTCATTGAAAATGAAAATACTATGCTTAAAGAAAGCAATGACTTATTAAATTTGGAAAATGAAAATTTGATCTCATCTATTGGTAGCCTATCTCATGCTAAAATTGATGCCATGTTAGAAGTAGAGAACATAAAGAATGATACAGCTTCTTTTATAAATAATTATTTATGCTCTACTTCTAAAAATGCATGTGCCCAAAAATAAAGATTTGAATCTTATGAAAAATAGTATTTTATCTTTAGATTCAACTTTGAAAATATGCATTAATAATCATAAGAGGCTTATGGACATGTGTGCCAAGACTAAGTCAAAATCATCCACTCATTATGCACACATGTATAGCAAAACTTATAAGTGTTCTATTTGCGTCCGTCAAGGTCATTTAGCTAAGTTTTGTTATGATGCACACAAACATAAGAATTCTAATGTTCCTTGTGCATCTCATATAGCTTCTTCATCTTGTACACTTACACATTCACATGCTCATTCTCACAAAGTTCATCATAAGCATGCTAGTGTGTTCAAGTGTGATTATTGTGGTCGTTTTGGTCATTTGGCCAAATATTGCTTTGATTTGAAAAGAAAATCTCATTTGACAAATGCTTCCAATAGACCACATGTTTTTAAATGTGATGTTTGTGGTAGGTTTGGACATCTTGCTAAATTTTGTTTTGATATACAAAAAGCTTCTAAATTGCAATATGTTCCAAATAGACCATTGTTTAAGAATGTTTCTCATTTGCAAAATAATTTTAAAAGAAAATCTTTATTTGCAAATGATTCCCGTGCACGAGCTAATGGTCCACAAAAACAAATGGATCTCTTTCATTGCACAAATTACAATCGGAATGGTCATTTGAATGAATATTGTTTTGACCATGTTAGTGCACCATATGTGCCTAAGAGGGTTCATAACCCTAGGGCTTTGAGCTTAAATGATAGGGGTCATGTCCCTAAATCTTTTGGTACCAAGAGTTCTTGGATACCAAAACAAATTTGATTTTCAAACTAAGAATTTTAATATTTTTATCCTTCTTTATCTTGGTTTTGAAAATTATGCTTTGAAATCTTTTTATATGAAAACAAATTATAATTGATAAAATCTTTTGTTTTCATGATTATTTGTTTTGTTTTGATGAGAGGTTTGTACTTATATAACCCTCCGGATTTATTGGGTGTTTATTCCCAAATCATGTTTACCGGATGCTAAAATGTTCATATAGGTTAATACTAGCTCAAGAGCTAGATAGAGTTGTCTCTCTTGATTTTTGAAAATCAATGATGATTTGGTTTTATGATTTAAACTTTGATTTATGATTTCAATTGGTTGATTTGTTTTCATTTAAAAACTTTTTGCATGATTCTCATGTTCCTCTTCTTTTGATTTCATAAATCTATTCTTTTATATGGTTTTTATATTTTTTTGTGTTAATGAGACACTATTTTCATAGACATATTTATATGTGTTCTCATTATCTTTATGTATGTGAGTAAATTTTTAGCATATTCATGTATGCTTGCTCACATATGTTTTGCCATGATCTTCATTGCATACATTCTATATGGCTTTTTGATAGGGGGAGCAATCCCTATATATATATATTCTTTTTAACCTCACATATGCTTATTGATAAGGGGAGCTTTCGCTCTCTTAATTCTTTATGTCCCCTTTTTGATGTTGTCAAAGAGGGAGAAATGTTGTGAGTATATTCTTTCTTGTTTATATGCATATGAATTATAATTTATATATTCATTTCCTCTCATGCATATATTCTTTTTGTAAATTGTTTGTCATCATCAAAAAGGGGGAGATTGTTGGCCTTCTTGTTTTGATGATAATTTACAAATAATTTATCACTAATGTTGTTTGTCTAGTGTTTGTGCATTCCTATGCTTTGTAGACAAACAACGTTGTTGGAGGTTGGCGGAATTGTGGAGTGAAGCATCGTACAATTCAAGTTCAAGATCCAAGTTTAGCTTCATCCGCAACGTGTACCAAATTGAGCTCATTGAAGATCAAGATTGCTTGGGTAATGTAGTTTTAGATTTTATATTATGTGTGTTATATACTCTAAGCTCAATATCTATACACACACATTTATTGGTTTCTTCATATATATATATATAGTTATATATATATATATATACATAAGTTTCTATGCATATATATAGTTATATATATACATACATAGTTTTGAGTTTTATGATTATGTATATGAAATTATATATTTTCTATTGTGTTTTCGAAAACATTGCATAGAATATTATATTCTTAGTTTATAGACTTCAATATCAGTTTATACATGTTTTATTAAGTCTATAAAAACATTTTACAATGTTTTAAAAGTTGGTTTATGTCAAAACATCAAAATTCAAGTATCTCATATTTTCATGTTTTGGACTATTTTGTAAAATGATGATATTTTTTATTTGGGAGGTCCTTTCTGATGACCAGTCGCTGTAGCATGTTTATTATCATGTCTACAATCATTCCCCAAAGTTTTACATTTTTTAGAATTTATTTGATATTTTTAAACAGCATTTTAAAATCAGCAAATCAGATTTTCATATGTCAGTTTTCGGTCGACCGCACCGGTCGACCGAACCTGAGGTCAAAAGTTCACTGGGCACCGGTCGACCGACGATTGTCCAGAGCTGGTCTTCATGTTTTTGCTCTCCATCGGTCGACCGACAGAATTTTCGGTCGACCGACAATAGATCCGTTGGACTTCAACGGCTATTTCTCTGAGCTGTTTGCTGGGGCTGTTTTTGTCTTTTGACTTGAGATTTTTAGCTGAGGTTTTGGAGGATATAAATACTCTCTTTGATCTCAGTTTTCAAGTAATCCAAGAAGTTTTTAAACAATGTTTTTAAACAAGGGTTTAGGGTTTTACTGTTTGTTTAAGTTTGGGTTTCTATTTACAAAGGAGGAAGTTTTCACTGCAGATTGAGGGATTCATTCTCAATCTCATTCATCCTCTTCTTTGTGTTCATAGAGAAGTTTTCTAACTCTTTTCTCTAGCAATTTCATTATTGATTTTCATATTCTTATTATTGCTAGTTTGCTATTTGAGTTAGATTTTATTTTACTCATTGTTACACACACCCACATTGAGCTTTTAGTATTTACATACATAGTATAGTTGGGTGGTGAGAGATTGTAACTTTGAGTTGTGCTTTCATTGTGTTCTCATTCATAGTTGAGAACAATCAATTATTGTATTGAGCCTTATTATGAGATTCACTTTGTAATACACTTGTACACCGAGTGAGGAGTGTGTGGTGAGAGTCGGGGATCGTCCCAAGAGGAGTGGCGTCGGTTGACGAGCCTAGGGAGAGGTTGTAACCGAGCACTTGAGGGAGACACGGCTAGGTCCAACACTTAGTAGGTGTAGAGTGGGATTACAATAGTGTGTTGATTGTAAAGTTTTCGGTTAGCTAGAAAACCGAGTGAGGTGTAAACGTTATTCGGATGAACGTAAAAAACCCGGTTGATAGTGGATTTCTCCCCGGGAGTGGGGAGCGGAGACGTAGGACAGAAGGTCCGAACTCCGTGATCATATTGCTTGTTTGAGTTTGTCTTTGGCGTATTTGTTTTTGCATTCATCTTATATCGCCAATTGTGCATTGCTCATTCATTTCATCCACTATCCTATTTAGATTTTTTACCCTTGTGTTGTTTATATATCCTTGCATATATTTTTATCTTTTAGGATATATCTTGTTGTTCATATTGCTTATCCTAGCTCACATATCTTGTTGTATTTTATACTTGCTAGGATAACTCATTAATTAATTTTAATTGGCATATAATCAGATTAGATTAGCATAAGACCCTAATCACCCCCCTCTAGGGTCCAACAATCAATACCTTAAAAGTTCTGCACCAGCTCTGATATCCATCTTTTCAGATTCTCTGTAGATAAGTGAACTAACCCGTGAAGCACGCAAAGACATTGACTGGAGTAAAAGGCATGGATTTCGTAGAGCATCAATTGCTACCACTTTAACATCCTCCGGTTATTCATTATCCAACTCAATACCTAATTAGCTGCTTCTAACTGAGAATTCAAGTTGATACCACTTCCTTCATAAGCGGGAAAAGTACCTCTTATTCTTTCAATCATCTGTGCAGCTAGAGTTTCACATGCCCATGCAAATATTTCTTTCGCTTAAGTTCTCAATGAGAATAATATCATCAGATATCTTGTTTCCCTTAACAGTTGAGTAAACAGCTTCTTTTTCACCAAGAATATGGAGATCATCAACTACATCAGCATCACAGCTTCCTGTACTTAACCTTCGAACATCCCTAGCTTGGTTAACATATTGATGTAGACGTCTTTGGTACTCTGCAAAAATCTTAGCAGATTCATCGGATTGTTGATCGTACGCCTCCAACATCACCTGCTTGTGCCTAAAGTCTTAAAAGAAATATACATCAACAGACCAAAATGCTAAGGGACAAACTAATATGGCGTACTTAAAGGGTCACTAATACTGCTAGAAGAATATGCAAGTAATGATATTATCACAAACCACAGTGTGACTCATAATCTTATGGGCCATTTACCCCCAATGAAAATGGTCACAGTGAAGGAGCACAAGAATCCACATAAACCATATAAGCCGTGTTACATTTCATTGTGCTGACAGATACAAGAAGCATTGCATTCAGGTGGGTCTAGAATGGGGTTTGAAGCCCTAAAAACAAGTTTTCCATGGAAATACGATATGGGCATCAAATTTGGTACCCTTCTGAAGTTGATAAAAAAAGTTGCTAACTTGATATACATGAGAGGTATCATTCAATGTAATTTTTCATTGCTTTCCAAGGTAAATAGATCGTTCTTTATTTATAATACTTATTTCTTGGCATTTACATATAAATTTCTGACATAGTTTGAAGTTTTTGTTGTAAGTTTAATTTCGATGTATATGCAAATAAGGTATCATATGTTTATCTTTTGTTGATTGCGACTTTTTTTAACAGAAGTTGTCGCATAACCTTAAACGTAAGATCCAAGATGAAGTGATCCTGCTCCAGCAACCATACAAATGGCAATGGAAAGTCGATACTAGGCACTATGTATTTTCATGACAAGAGTTGGTTGCTACCGTACATCCTCGTTTGGCACAAATCTTATACATTGTCATTCATTGTTATGAGCATTCGAGATCTTTGCCTATTCCCTTTTAAAAAAATTTGTTTCATGGAACTTTATTGGTGGTTTGGCCTGATTCTTTTATTCAACATTTGCATATGCTAGTATCTACCATGTGAATAGTGGAACAAATAGCATTCTGTGACACTAAGAGGTAAGAATTGAAGAAGTATACTCTTTACTTAGGGAGAAAAAAATGAAAGATGTTTGAGGAAGCTTCCTCATATGAACACTTCACCGATAGTTTGATTAATTGCTCCATTCATAATGATCACCTTTACCTCAAACATTGACAAATGATTGCAATAACCCAAAACAACTTTTTTGTATAGGTCTTGGTGTTGAAAAAGTTAAATTATTGGAAATATCAATAATTTTCCAAAATCCAACTACAAGAATGGGCAAAGTCATGAAATTTTCAATATCATTATATGTTTCAGACTTTGGGATCAAGATGAACCAGCCAATTATTCCACCACATCAAGGTGAAAGGAGAGTTTTTTGTGTGGATAGGGATATACAAATCAATATAAATATTAGTATACTCGTCAAATTACATTATATTGTGTTCAACAGGAACCAATCAAGTTTTCTACCTTTTTAAATTTTACCAATCTTTTATAAGATGGTTCTTTTGCTTTTATTACTTATAAATTCTAATGGATAATCAACTTTCTTCGAGACAAGATCTTTAGTTTCTTTTCAAGGATGTTGTTCACTTTATCGATAAAAATAACTCATTAACCTTATATTATCTTGTTTCATCTAAACTCCATTTTCTACTTTATTGCCTATCCTCAAAAATTAAATTTTCTCCATCTATTTTCAAGCTCCATATTTAGTCTTTGATCCCTTAATTATATTTTGTCTTCCATAATACATAATATGTATGTGAAAACACATTAACTAGGTTCTCTAGTAGAGTTCTATCAAATGTAATATTATCAAATATTTCAGATGTAATTCCACATATTTCTTAATCAAATTATATATTTTTCTTTTGAATACAAATGCATACAAACAAGTGATTGTACGTTGGCACACAATATTATATATGTAAGGTCATAGCACAAATGAATTTATGTCATATCTTACTTTACTATTTATTAAATGTTTGTAACCTTCAAGACCACTAAAGAAGTATCCGCTTAGACATGACCTTTAGGTATCCTCTTACTAATAATTTCTCTTCTCTTAGCACTCCTTAAAATAACTCATCTTCAACTTCTTGCTTTGTCATATAAAGTTTATTCCGGTGTATGATCATTAAATATATTTATAACTATTATCTATACGAGACGAGGACGGCTCTATTCCTTATTCATCTTATAACTAACTAGTGAACAGAACATTTTCGTTTATAATTTAATTTAAGTTATTCATGTACTACTTCTATATTTTGCTTTCCCTGTATATGCGTAGGTAAATGTCCTCTTAATTATTTTTCAAAAAAATTTACACCTAACCACTTGAGTTTCTATAAAAAATCATTAATATTTTCCTCTAATAATTGTCCACGCAGTTTCATCCATTTTTCTAAGAATAGATTATATTATGTCATTTAAACTTTTTCATTCACCGTTTCCATAGAACATGAATATTGCCTATCTAACCCTAAAAATTAAGGCCTCAATGTTCCACTCTGAGCAAAAATTATCCTATGCTTGCTCACCTAAATCATTCAGGAGGCAACACTTATATAAGTTGAATTAATTGAAATAATGAAAACAAGGATTTGCCCGGTTAAATGTGTAATATCCTTGAATTTTCTAGTAGCTTAATTATTTATAAATTCTATTGGCTAGTGAAAAATTTCGGGGTTCGAATAGTTATCAGCAACTATATAGAAATCAATATACATTAATATCAAGTGAATACAAAACATGACAGTTTACGGATGAAATAGCTATATGAAGTGGAACTCAAAGTCTAAAAAAGACGACAAGATGTAAGGAGAAAATTAAATATATAAGTAATTATGAAGTTGAAAACGTCATTACTAAGTGGACTCAAAATTAAATACAGGAGTAAATCTTTTTGTGTTTTTATGCTATCTGGTGCCTGAAGCATGTAGCCAAACTAACCACATGATACAGCCAGACCTAATTCTGTAAGCTGGGGTCAGTCCTACTAAAAAGTGAATATCTTTCTTTATAGAACTCATGTTGACAATCCATTTACGCCGTTAGAAATTGGACTCAAATAGCTATCCAATGATATAAAATTTATAGGTGTTTGACACGTTACTATGTTCAGAAATGGGTAGAGAAGCTGACTGGCCAGAGCCTATCCTGTTTGATAGAAAGATACCAGTGACGCATTTGAGTGTGATCCTTTAAAATTACACATATGAACCAAACAGAATAAGTTAGTACAGGGAAAATGCTTGTCTAAATAAATTATTAATAGAATGCCAAGTCCATGACGTAGCTTTCTAACTTCAAAATCGGAAAATAGTCCACACACTAGTTAGTGACATTCCATGAGATACAACGATCTAATATATGTATATAGTGTAAATGTGTAGGACACCCAATCTCGGACTTGGGCATCAAAATCAAGGACTCTACTCAGGCATCTGGTAGGGTAATAATTCTAATTCTTGTGCTTCTATCAGTTTGTGATATCGACATGTACAAGTTGTGCTTTGCATTCCACAGTCCTTGTTCCTAAAGATTTGGTTCTAAAAGTTCATTGGATGATATCTCATGTTGTTGACTGGTGTCACGAAACACAATTCCTTTTGAATAAAGAATACATGTTTGCCAGTATCATTTGATGAGACCTCACTGTAAAATTGCTTCTCATAATATTGTTAACAACATATGTTTGTTTTATGCTTTATTTAAGTGGACCAGTGTCACGTGTGAAGTAACATTTCACCTGTGGGTTTACAATTAAAAGCATGCATGTGATATAGTCCCGTGATCTGGAACAACTCAGAATCCTGAAAACAAAGCATGTTTGTCGATGGATTGGTACTTTCGAGATTTCAGTTCTCATTTCTTGAATGTCTTAGTACTCATCAATATTTGATATTTTTATTGATGCATTCCTAATTTTCTTCATATTACCTACAGAGCCTTTCGTTCACCACCTATTCTGTGGCTGCATTTGTCCACAGGCAGCGACCCAACCACGAATAAGGACCCCCCACATACAAGCAACTGCTAGGTACAATATATATTTTGGTTGTGATAAATTTTTTGTTTAGTTAAGTGCTTTTGTAGTTGTGACTCTGTTGTCAACCTGATATTTTTGGAGAATGAAATAAGTGACTTTGGATGTATATGTAAATACATGACATACTTATACAGGTTCGCCCTTGACCATTCAACTAGGTCATTCTGAAATTTTCTTGAATAATTAAACGTTATAAAGCTCGGGATGTTACAAAATGCCCTTTTATATATTAACAATAAACTATATCAACACCATAAACCAAATGCTCTTCCAAACGCATGCACAAGTATTTCCAGTGCAGTTTACTAAGTCAGCTAGAATTGAAGCAAATTTAAATCTTGCTGGTATCAACTTTGTTCGTACTTCATCAAACATCAAACTGATTAAAGAATTACTCTTTATCTCCCCCTACGTTATTCTCATTTTGGAACAATTACAATGGATTCAAATTAAAAGGAAAATTTCGTAAGACATCATTTCAACATCTAATTCCACAAATCGCCCACAAAAAACAATCACTGACTCCTACTTCATCAAATACTTCCCACAAGTATGCAAAATTAAATTTTTAGTAAATTTCACTAATGCAGCTAGAATTAAAGACCAAATATGTTAGTATTTGTTTGTAAAAAACAAGATAGTCCCACATTGGAATTTTGAACATTCTTTTAGAGGTTTAAAAGCATTGAATGCTTATTGGGCTTTGAATAATGGATCAAAGTGTAGGTTTCTAAACCCGCGTGCGGGTAGTGCGAATAATGCGCGATTTTGACGCGATTATTAGACGTACTTAGCACTTTGCACGCTTGCCGCTGCCGCTTAAATGTTCTATTTTTTATATATATTGAATATATTTTTTTTTAAATGTTATTTTGAATTTTAAAAAATTATGAAAAGACAAGTGACTGTTGAAAAGTAGTTGTTTGCTCCAAGGGGTGTTTTGAAAAGTTGTGACTGTTGGAAGCACATTTTCAAAACCTATAAATAGTTTATGTTTTCAGATATCTATTTAACAATTCTTTTTCTGAATCTTTTCTACCAAAAACATCTGCAATATTACAAACTTGTTTCACAACGAATTAAGGAAAATTCCAGATTTGCTTACTGAAATTTTCATTTTCTGTTGTATCCTGGGAAGAAAATTTGCATTAACCCGAAGCAACTTTGAATATCAAGTGGGGGCAAATATTTCTTTAAGGAAAGTGTATGTAGAAAAAATTGCAGTGAAGAAAATAAAAGAAAATTGACTTGTATTTCTTTGATTCCGGTTACAATTTGATTACAAAAGAGAAGAGAACGAATTTGGTTCTCCCCTTTGTTTAAAACTGGGTTCTTCACGGTGGCGATGGAGTGCCTCCCTCGAATGCTCGCGTCGAGTTTGCTCTCCGTTGACGATCCGCACATCTTGATTCACTGGAACGATGTCTTCTTCTCACGATTTGACGTTGTAGAGAACTTGCGTGGCAAGTTTTAGAACTCTGAACGAGTTGATAACTCTGAACGAGTTTTAACTCTTGAAAAAGAGTTGATTTAAACCGAAAATCGGTTAATAGCTAAGGATGAGGAAGCTCCTGTTGCCGAACGTTGAAGATGATCTTCCTTGAAGGATGATGCCGATCTCCTCCAAAGTTCGCCCAATGATCTCCCCTGTTGCTGCAAATTCTCAGCTCCAAAAAAACAGCCTTCAATGGTCGATTCAGGCCAAGAAAAATTGAACCCTGAACTCAGTTGAGTTTACTCGCTTTTATAGGGGATTAAGGGGGTGCAACTGCCCTCTAAATCCGTTCCTAAGTGGGCGTGATTTCCTCAGATCGTGGGAAAAACGGTTCTGAAAACCGTTCGACTCATATTTGAATGAGTCAAACGCCCAACCTGGCGTTCAGGACCCTAACCTCGCGTCTTAGTATTGAGACGCGAGGTTGGGTGTTGACTGAACATCCAGAACGCGAGGGTCGCTCACGTTTCGCTTGTTGTAACGTGGGTCGGACTCCAGCGTTTTGATGTTGTAACGCGGGTTTGACCCTGACGTTTTGATGTTGTAACGTGGGTTTGACCCTCGCGTTTTGATGTTGTAACGCGGGATCGACCCCGGCGTTTTGATGTTGTAACGTGGGTTCGACCCTCGCGTTTTGATGTTGTAACGCGGGATCGACCCCGGCGTTTTGATGTTGACACACGGGGAGGACCTTCGCGTCTTGTCTTGAAGAGATTATCACAAAGTAATCTCTTTTGTCATAGCGTTGTAAAGATCATTATCTTATAATCTTCGTCTTGGCTCCTTGAGAATATGAGAGTCGTCAGATTGTAACTCCCGATGTTGATTGTGAATGCTGTTAAACTAGAGCTCTCATCGGTTGTCGTGAAGGTCGTCAGATTGTAATCTTCAGCGATCTACGTGAAAGTCTTCAAATTGTAACCTTCTGGAAGTCGTCAGATTGTAACTTCCATCATCGGTGTTTGATGAAGGATAAGCTATCTATTGTGATTTTTAGACAGCCTACAGAAAGTGTTTCACGCCTCAGAATTTCTGTCTCCTTAATTTTAAAACTAACAATCTTAAAGAAATATTTCTACTACAATGGAGTCGGAATCAATCAAGGTGATGAATCAAGACATGGTCAAATTGGACCGATTCGACGGGAACAATTTCTCTCGCTGGCAAGACAAGATGATGTTTCTTCTTACAACATTGAGATCTCCTACATTCTCAACCCCAATCTGCAGCCCATAGAAGATCCAAAACCAAGTGAGACGGCAAACAACCTACTGAGGAGGAAATAGAAGAAATCAAAAAGCAAAAGGCAAAACGGGAGGAAGATGAAGTGTTGTGTCGCGGTCACATTCTGAACACACTTTCGGACCGATTATATGATCTTTTCACGAGGATAAAGTCGGCAAGGAAGATCTGGAACGCACTGGAATTTAAATACAAAGCCGAGGAGGAAGGTACAAACAAGTATTTAATTACAAAATATCTAGAATATAAAATGGTTGATGACAAGTCTGTCCTAGAGCAAGTTCATGAATTGGAGGTTCTGGTTAATAAGATTCATGTTCTCAAAATAGTTCTTCCAGAGTCTTTTCAAGTTGCTGCAATTATTGCAAAACTACCATCAACTTGGAAAGATTACTCGAAGAAACTAATGCATAAAACTGAGGATATCTCTTTGGAACAACTTCAGAAGAATCTTAGAATTGAAGAGGAGTCACGCTTACGTGATTCGAAAAATTCTGTCCAAAGTGATTGTAAGGTCCACACTGTGGAAAAGAATGAATCTTCGGTAAAAAATGTGAACCTTCAAGTAAAGAAAAGTGGACAACACTTTAAAAGGAAGAATTTTCAGATGAAAAAGGGATCCTGTTTTATTTGCGGCAAGCCTGGATATTTTGCTAAAGAATGTCGTCACAGAAAAAATAACAATGTAAAATCAAAGGCTTCTGCAAATATGATAGAAGAAAATCTGGTTGCTATGATTTCTGAAATCAATATGGCTTCTGTTAAGTCTGGATGGTGGCTTGATTCTGGAGCAACAATCCACGTTAGCAAGGACAAATCCTTGTTCAAAGGATTTGAAGAAATTTCAGAAATTAAAGAAGTGCAAATGGGGAACAATGCTTGTGCAAAGGTTGCTGGAAAGGGGACTGTTGATATAGATTTTACTTCTGGAAAGAAATTGACTCTTATAAATGTTCTGTATGTACCCGAAGTTAGAAAGAACTTAGTTTCTGTTGATCTTCTTTGTAAGAAAGGGTTTCGGGTTGCTTTTGAGTCAAATAATGTTATCCTGTCTAAGAACGGGATGTTTGTGGGAAAGGGCTACTCTTGTGATGGAATGTATCAACTAAGTATTAATAATAAAGTTATATCTTCTGTTTATATTGTTGAGTCTTCATATTTATGG
Organism: Asparagus officinalis; assembly: GCF_001876935.1. NCBI lineage: Eukaryota > Viridiplantae > Streptophyta > Magnoliopsida > Asparagales > Asparagaceae > Asparagus > Asparagus officinalis. Next base: position 7,344,532 of record NC_033798.1, read on the forward strand.
CATGATCGCTTAGCACATTTAAATTTTCGCTATTTGAAAAATATGAGAAAGTTAGACTTCATTAACTTTAATGGTGAATTTGATAAATGTGAAATTTGTGCTAAGTCTAAATTAACAAAGAAATCTTTTCCAAGTGTTTCTCGCAAAGATTCTAAAGTTTTAGATTTAATACATTCTGATATATGTGAATTGAATGGTATGTTAACTAGAGGAGGAAAAAGATACTTTATCACTTTTGTTGATGATTGCAGTAGATATATGTATGTTTATCTTTTAAGAACAAAAGATGAAGCTTTTGATATGTTTAAAAAATACAAAACAGAAGTTGAAAATCAACTTGAAAGGAAAATTAAAGTATTACGTTCTGATAGAGGTGGTGAATATTTTTCTGATAACTTTAATACTTTTTGTGAAGAACATGGCATTATTCATCAATGTACAGCACCTTATACTCCCCAACAGAATGGTTTAGCCGAAAGAAAAAATAGAACTTTACAAGAAATGATAAATTGTATGCTTAATAATGCTAAGTTACCTTTAAATTTATGGGGAGAAGCTTTGTACACAGCATGTTATATTCATAATAGGATTCCCTCTAAAAAGTCAAATATAAGCCCTTATGAGTTATGGAAAGGTAGAAAGCCTAATCTGTCATATTTTAAAGTGTGGGGGTGTTTGGCTTATTATAGAGTTCCTGATCCTAAAAGAACAAAACTTGGACCTAGAGCCTTTAAAAGTGTTTTTGTCGGATATGCTGAAAATAGCAAAGCATATAGACTACTTGATTTATCTTCTAATACTATTGTTGAATCTAGAGATGTTGAATTCTTTGAAAATAAATTTTCTGTAGATTCTGAAAATGTTGAAAATGTTCCTATTCTGCTTAACTCTAATAATTTTTCTAGTTCTGATTTTCATGCTAAGGAAACGAATATATCTAAAGAAATATCAGAGCCAAGAAGAAGTACTAGAGTAAGAAAAGAGAAATCTTTACCTTCAGATTTTATTTCTCCTGAACAAATTATTTTTCTTGTTGAAGGTGATAGGAATAATAATGTTTTAAATAAACATCCTATAAGTTTTAATCCAGATGATGATCCTAAAACCTTTATAGAAGCAATGTCATCTAGAGATGCTTCATTTTGGAAAGAAGCTGTCAATGATGAAATGGATTCTATAATGGGAAATAGTACTTGGATTTTAGTAGATTTACCTCAAGGATCAAAGCCAATAGGATGTAAATGGGTTTTTAGAAGAAAATATCATTCTGATGGTTCTGTTCAAGCTTTTAAGGTTATATTAGTAGCCAAAGGGTTTAGACAAAAAGAAGACATAGATTATTTTGATACATATGCATCTGTCGCACGTATAACATCTATTAGAATTCTTATTGCTTTGGCATCTATACATAAGTTATTTGTGCATCAAATGGATGTCAAGACTGCTTTTTTAAATGGAGATTTAAATGAGGAGGTTTATATGGAACAACCGGAAGGTTTCATTCTTCCAGGAAATGAAAGAAAAGTATGTAAACTAATTAAATCTCTTTATGGTCTTAAACAAGCACTAAAACAATGGCATGAAAAATTTGATTCTGTTATTCTGCCTTATGGTTTCAAACATAATAGTGCTGATAAGTGTATTTATTCTAAATTCACTGATAATTATGGTGTGCTTGTCTGCTTGTATGTAGATGACATGTTAATATTCGGCACTAATATGATTGGTATAAATGAGACTAAAGAGTATCTATCTTCTATGTTTAAAATGAAAGATTTAGGAGAAGCGGATACTATTTTAGGGATTAAAGTTAGAAAACATAGTGGGGGTTTTTCTTTAAGCCAATCACATTATATTGAAAAAATAGTGAATAAATTTAATCATCTTGGTTTTAAAGAAGTTAACACTCCTTTCGATCCCAGTGCCAAATTGACTGCCAATTCTGGTAGAGCTGTAGCACAGCTTGAGTATGCTAGTGCAATTGGTTCTTTAATGTATGCTATGCATTGTACTAGACCTGATATTGCATTTGCTGTATGTAAATTAAGTAGATACACTAGTAATCCAAGTGTAGAACATTGGAAAAACATTTCCAGGATTTTTGGATATTTAAAGAAAACCAAAAATCTGTGTTTGTTCAATAATGATTATCCGGCTGTATTAGAGGGATACACCAATGCAAGCTGGATGACTAGTGTTGGAGACAACCAATCCACTTCTGGAATGGTTTTTACACTTGGTGGAGGAGCAGTTTCTTGGGCAAGCAAGAAACAAACATGTATCTCACACTCCACCATGGAATCTGAATTCATTGCTTTAGCAGCAACTGGTAAAGAGGCTGAATGGATTAGGAACTTATTACTAGATATTAAGTTATGGCCTAGTCCAATGCCTCCTATCTCTATCTATTGTGATAGTTAAGCCACTTTGTCAAGGGCTTATAATTGTACATATAATGGTAAGTCTAGACACATAAGTCTAAGACATGAATATGTGAGACACTTGATACAAGATAGTGTCATAACTATTGTCTATGTCAAGACAAATAAAAATTTGGCTGATCCATTTACAAAACCTCTATCAAGAGAGGTAGTAAAGATGTCATCAAGTGAAATGGGGCTGAAACCTTATATTTAAAATCACCAGGAACGGTAACCCAACCATTTGCTAGAACTAAACTGGTTAAATGGTTTAAATGGGTAATAACAATTTTCTGGAAGTGATTGATTGATATTGACGCATTAAGCCCTAAAAGATAATGTCAATATCGTCCATTACGGAATAAGAGGATGAGTTATACTCTTAATGAAAGTCTAATATATTATTGTTGTGTGTTTAAAGTAATGGAAAACACATTGTAGACGTTTCACCTATATGAACTTAGAAGTGGTGCCGCTTCTTAAAAGAACTAAAGGTTTGTTCTTTAAAGAGTTCATGAACCAGGAATAAGCACAAGGCCATAACAGTGCTAAAATATTAATTCTCATTGAAACAAGAGATTAGTGTATGTACAATATTCTCCGGTTCTATCACAAAGAGTAATTAGTTTAATGTTAAGGCAACTAACGACTTTGATAGAACTTTGAGGTATTTGTACTAAGTAAAGGTTTAAATCGAAAGATACCTCTACATATGTATACTTATCTCATTTTGTACATATTGCAGATTATTTTTAAATATAATACTATTAAAATGTTTTTTCAAACAAAGTGGGGGATTGTTAGTATTTGTTTGTAAAAAACAAGATAGTCCCACATTGGAATTTTGAACATTCTTTTAGAGGTTTAAAAGCATTGAATGCTTATTGGGCTTTGAATAATGGATCAAAGTGTAGGCTTCTAAACCCGCGTGCGGGTAGCGCGAATAATGCGCGATTTTGACACCTTTTCAAAACCTATAAATAGTTTATGTTTTCAGATATCTTTTTAACAATTCTTTTTCTGAATCTTTTCTACCAAAAACATCTGCAATATTACAAACTTGTTTCACAACGAATTAAGGAAAATTCCAGATTTGCTTACTGGAATTTTCATTTTCTGTTGTATCCTGGAAAGAAAATTTGCATTAACCCCAAGCAACTTTGAATATCAAGTGGGGGCAAATATTTCTTTAAGGAAAGTGTTTCACGCCTCAGAATTTTTGTCTCCTTAATTTTAAAACTAACAAAATATGAATGTTAAACTTGTACCAACTTTGTTCATTTACGCATCGCTATCAATAATCAGCAACTAATTACCTGGCATTGTGCGATCATCGACGTTCCTCTTCCGATCGCCCTCCTCCCTCGCGAGCTCAGCCATCTCCCCCTCACATCCCTCCTCATCCTCCTACCAAAACCTCCTCTCCGCCTCCTCCTCCGCCGCGTCCCCCTCCCTCGCCTCCTCCGACGACCTCCTCGTCCCCTTCGCCCTATGAATCACGATGTTCCTCCTCACCCTCGCCGCCGTCTCCTGAGATCGAACCCGTCCGAGGAGAAACTACCAGATCGGGATCATGTTCCCTCCGCAGATCTTGCGGATTTGGTCGGGGGTTGCGATCGGAGATGGGTAGTTCACCTCCTTTTGGAGCCATTCGATGATGGATTCGGGCTTTGGGGAATGCGTTGTTGACGGAAACCCTAGAAAATGGCGGCGCAGAGATCGTCGGCGG